>NW_006159890.1:1265257-1267495 GCF_000334495.1 Tupaia belangeri chinensis
GCAATCCCTTTTCCTCTATTCTCCTCTCAGGATCTTGGGTACACACGCACACATGCCCAGTGTGAGTTTAAGCCACCGGATCCGGGACTCAAACCGCAGTTGACTACGTGGGATTCCAGCAACATAGCCATTACACTAACTGCTGGTCCCTAGACATGTTTAATTTTAAGATACGTTGTATCGCATTAGTTACAAAGTCCTGAAATACTTTTATCTTTCTGTTTTTTTTTTTTTCTTTTAGTTTGCTATAGGGCATGTTTGCTCACCAGAGAGAGACCAAGAGATAGAGGGAGAGAAAGTGAGAAAGCACCCCTAGTTGAGATGGTCATGCCATCATACTTACCCTTGCCTTTTTTCTGGGGATTACGGGCACACATGCACATGTGCTAGGAGTGTTTTTCAAGTGCTGGGCTTGGGGTTCAAATCACACTGTTGGCCATGTGGGATCCAGCTGCTTTAATGACTGTGCCACCATCTGGCCCCACTATCTTCTAATCTTACACTGTTAACCTATACTTTCCTGACTGTCACAGTTTATAGTTATATGGCAACTCATTTAAACATGCCAAATGTGAGGTGCTATAAAGTCCTAAGAATAATTGTAGATGATGTATGAGCAATTACAATTTTAGTAGTAAGAAAAGAAGAATCCCATGTGTTGACATGATTACTATTGAAATAAAGATTTAAAAATTGATTTTAACTTAAAATGTAAAAATTGATTTTAAGATACTATAAAAATAATACTATTTTAATCTTGGGCATCCTATACTTCTCCTTTTGTAACACCTATCACACTTTTGTAGCACTCTTTGCCATTCAAGTAATCACACATTACTTAAATGTTAATCACACATTACGTAATGTTTTCTGTCAACCCTAATTTGAGGGTAAAGAGCAATTTTATTATGTACTTCTGTTCAGTTCTTAACAGCAAACAGATAGCCTGATATAAGAGAAATTCATGAAATATAGGAGGAAACATGTGAGAAGGAAAAAACAACATTGATTAATCAAAGAACAGTCACAATATAACTTCTTGTCTAAGACTATTTCTATATAACACAATCTTCAGATTTTCTTGAAATAATTTATTAGTGGAAAAGTCATTAAAAAACTCTATGACTACAGATGCATTTATGAAGAGTTTAGTCATATCTGGAAGTCATTTGAATATTCAGAGATACATTCATCAGAAGATAAAGCTCTGAACCCATTGCATATGGACAGTGTTTATCTTAAGATTCAGTTCATCTTAATTATATAGAAAAAAATCTACACTATAGGAAACAATTCTTTCCATTAGTAACTGGCTTCTAGACCCTGTTTTAAACATTTAGTACTATAAGAGATTTAATTAAAATCCTCTGGCCTGAGTTAATCAGTCTTAGGTTTATAAATGATATGACTGGCCCAAAGACCTTTTCTGTGATTTCAAAAATCAAAATTAAATTAAGAAAGATGGTCCTTCTCTGGAGGATGAGTCATAAGAAATTACAATCTGGACCCATTTGTCCTCACTGTATGAAGGAACCTGTTCTGAGACAATGATGCTGACATCCAGAAACATACCAGAAAGATGGAGAGTGATGAGTCTAGCGATAGGCAGTTCACTCAGTTCTAGTTGGTAAAACCTCAGTCTTATTATTTTAAAAAAGTATCCCAGGAGAACAGGCCTTCTTCCATAGACAGCTCCATGGCTCCTGCGATCTAGCCATTTTGGGGGAAACGGAGAAATGAAGAGGTTCCACTGATAATTCAGCCTCCAGCATAGAAAACTCATATGGTAGGAAGACTTCTTTCAGGCCTCCTCTGTCTGTATCTGTCTTTGTCTCTCTCTACCTCTGTCTCTGTCTCCTCTCGCTCTTTTTTTTTTTTTTAATTTTTGCTTTTTAGAATTTTTTTTTAAGGTGAGGCATCTTTCTGGGCCTGTTGGCCCCTCCTAGTCCTTTATCTTGTTAATAATTCCCTCTCCCCCTCCCAATCCAGGAGAGGCTGAAGGGAACAGAACAGGCCTTCTTCCAGAGACAGCTCCATGGCTCCTGTGATCTAGCCATTTCACACGGCATGCAAGCGCGCCATGTGGTTTTCTAATTTTGGGGTTTTATTGAAATTTTTTGAATATTAATTTTTTTTAGTTTTATTTAAAATTTTTTCTCTTCATTTTTTTTCTCTTTTTCTTTGTTTCTTGTCTGTTTTTTTTTTTTTTTTTTTTTTTTTTTTTTTTTTTTTTTTTCC
>NW_006159890.1:1269270-1299037 GCF_000334495.1 Tupaia belangeri chinensis
ATGACTGCCCTAGCTAGGTGCTACTTTATAGTATGTTCATTCTATTCACTGAGGTTTATGCATAAAGTCAGACTTGTGTTCATGGATACGTATATATCAGCTGTGCTTGCTATTGAAAATATTTAGATTTATTAAGATACTTAGTGAAACAATAAAATGGGGGAGGCATAGAAAGCAACAATACATACCAGACACAGGGTGGGAGGAGGTTGGGAGACGGTAGAGGATGAGATAGGGAATCAAGGATGGGAAAATAGGCAAAATATACAGAAAACAAGAAAATGGAAAATTATTTGTTGACAATAACACATATGTTGATGTGTGATGTGCTTGATTGAGCCAATATACAGTGTATTCTGAATGGAAAAATCTCATTTTGTATGCTATAATGATGTACAGTGAATGAATGTAAATAAATAAAGAAAAAAAAGTAAAAAAAAAAAAAGTATCCCAGGATCCTTTTTAATAACTTATTATTCCTATACTTAAGCCAATTTACATTAGATCTGTCATTTTTCTAATCAAGGGTCCACAGAGCATACTTATTCTTTACAAAAATATAGTCTCAATTATCTTGCTTTTCACTCTCACATGCTGAAGTTGGCAATGTTTTAACCTGCCAGACATGTTCCCACCACAGGGCTTTGCTGGTGCTTTCTGTCTAGAAATCCTTTTCCAGATAACTGTTTCATAATGATGAATCCATTGTTCATCTTCATCAAGCTTTTTCTCAAATATCACTCCTCATTGAGGCCTCCCCCAAGCATGATAGATAAAATTACAAAGTCTTAACAAAGCTCATAAAAAAAAATAAAAAAAATCTCTCACTATCATGGTATATTTATCTCAGTTTATTCAACTCATCTTTTACCAAGATATAGATCTGGGATATCAGAGATTTTGTGTCTGCTTTTTTCTATAAATAGCACTGTCTGGTACATAATAGTAAAAATATTTGGTGAATATATTCATGCATAAAAACATCACACTGTACCCATAAATATGTACAATTATTTTTTTGTCAATTAAAAATAAACAAATAAAAAAATTAAAAGTCATCCTGGGCAGGTCTATGGCCTGCTGGTTGTGGAATCCAGATTCCACATGGCCAGCTACATGGTTTGAATCCTGGTCTGAGCATCCTGAAAAATACGCTGGATGGGGAACCAGCAGTTAGCGTAATGGCTATGTCGCTGGACTCCCACGTAGTCGACCGCGGTTCGTGTCCGGACCCAGTGGCTTAAAACTCACGCTGGGCGCATGTGCGTGCGTGCCCAAGATCCCGAGAGGAGAATGGAGGAGAGGGGATTGCAGCGTGACCATCCCCCCTGGGGGGTGATTTCTCGCTTTCTGTCTCTATGTCTCTCTCTGTCTGTCTGGCGAGCGCACGCGCCCTACAGTGAAAATCTCTCAAAAAAAAAAAAAAAAAGCTGGATGCACATGTGGGAATGTCTCGAATTCTAACTTGATGGAGAAATTAAGGAGAAGAGATTGCAGCACAACCACACCCAATTGGGAGGTACTGTCTCCCTCTCCTTTCCCCTCCTCTCTTTGTCTCTGTGTTTCTCTTTGGTGAATATATATGCCTTCTAGCAAAATAAATTAAAACAAACAAACAGAAAACAAAAAAACTTACTCCTTTGATAGAATGCAAAAATAAAATTGAAATAAGGTTGTCAACCTTTTCTACATTAAATATTGGTATCAGGTTCTATCAATGCAGTAAGAGTATCTTTGTTTGTTTTAACTCTGTTTTTATAAATTCAGGAAACACAAAATTATTAGCTAGGGGGAAAACTATCCTAAATAATAGAGTAATTCTCATAGGAGGTGAATGATTAAATTACCATCAAAATATATTATCGTGCACACATACAATAACAACTTGAGAAATAATGGAATAAAATATTCAATTTAAAATAATTTCAAAAGCATTAAGAAGTAGGAATAAAATTGAATGAGGACAGTGAAGCAATTTGTAGAGAGGAAAAGCTTTAAAGCTCCACTGAAGGAAATTAAATAAAAGTCGAATAAATGTAAAAGTGCATGTATTATACTCCTTCATTATGAAGGGTAAATAGTGTAAAACAGCAATTTCTCTTTATAATGGTACATATATTTCTGACAAGGTTTCCTGTCATGTTGGTGATTTATCATATACTAATGGCTCTCTTTTCCAAATCCAAGTCAAGGGAAATAATAGAAACAAGATCATGGAAATGGAGACTGATGAAGTTAAGAACCTTACTTTAAAACTGGGAAAAACACAGGGTTAACAGGTGGCATAGTGGTTAAGGCATTGGACTCCCACATGGATGACTGTGGTTTAAGTCTCTGAACTGGAGGCTTGAACCTCATGCTAAGCATGTGTGTGTGCATGCTCAAAATCCTGAGTGGAGAAAGGAGGAGAAGCGATTGTAGGGTGGTCATCCTCTCTGAAGGGTGATTTCTCACTTTCTCTCTCTCTGTGTCTCCAGTGAGTACATGTGCCCTTTGACAAAATTCTTTTTTTTAAAAAAATTAATTGAATACTTGCAAAAACCCTAAAGATACAGAGATAGTTGATTCCCATTGTGGTAGAGAAATAGCAAACCAGATCAGATGAGGGATGGGCACTCAGACAAGAAAAAGCTTTATTTTGCCTCTGGGTATATAAGTCTTACTGAATTGTAACAGAGAGGATTGTCTTTCTTTTTCATTGTTTAATATTTGATCTTCTTGAATCTTATTTAAAACCATGCGTGTTATTTTTCTGATTGTAACACATAGGTTAACAATTCCGAACCATAGTTTTTGTAAATTTTGTCATTATGGACAAGCCCAGATATTTCTTATATTTATACCTTCAGGTTATTCTTTAGTGAACATTTTGTTAAAAATTAGAAATTTCCCAATTGGGTATATTTGCTTGCTTGAAAGAAGAAGTATATTGTTCCTCAATGGAAAAACTTGAAAATAAGACTCTCGAAAAATTTTAACATCTATCTTGAACAAACCAAATAAATATTCTAAAATGTTTAAAATAAAAATCACTAGTCCTCTATTAATGTTCTTTTTAAAAATTCTCATATTTTCTTTTTTTTTACATTCAATCACTGTAAGTCTTCACAGCATATAAAGTGAATTTTCCCATGAATACACTATATATCAAACTTTCATAATCATAGGAATTTTGCCAGTTTTATCCTTTTAATAGAATACATAAAATAAATAATAAACCAGACCAGATAAGAACTTTGCCTGATATCTAGCAATGATTACAATGTTTCTTAAGAAAATAGAATACATTCAATGCCTGGCTCTAATTATAGATGTTTTCACAGACATTTTTTTTCTCCTAAGAAATATAGTATTGTCTTCAGAAACGAGCCCTGGGGACATCAATAATTAACTTGTAAGAGAAATAGCATTATCTGTGTGTGACAAGTGGATGAGCAGAACTGCAAACCACATTCTCACCCTGAGACACCCACATTGTATTGGTCTGAGGCTATTTTTCTTATTCTTCAAGTTCTTACAGGAGCTGCATTATTTAAGAACTGCCTGGTGCATTATCTTTTAAGTCCTGCAAAAAAGTCTTTATTAACATAGCGACACAGTCCATTGTTACTGTCAAGTTTGCATTATTAAACCAAAAATCCACAATTACCTCTGTCTGAAACTCTACCAGTGATGACACAAAGGAACTGCAACTTTACAGGTTTCCCAGGTACAATGTGTAGCCAACTGTACGAAATCAAAGTGAAACTGTTCCTACAACCAGTCCTTTGTCTTCCCATGCAATTAGCTATAGCTTTAATGTTTCTTAATATCAAATATATGAGATATCAGTGTGCGTCATCTCGTTGTTCCCCAGTAGTAATCAGTTTTGCTGGAAACTCACCACAATATGCATTGTAATCATATGAAAACAAGTCGAAAATGAATCAACTAATTTATAATACATTTTAATTACAATGGTAATATTTCTTAGATTACTAGTTAATTTATCGACAATTGCATTCATATATTTAAACATAAGATGCCTCATATGTACTACATATACAGATCTACTTATTTATGAAGTGATTTTGTATTATAAAGCTTCTGAAACTTTTACACATATTAAAGTAAATTAGAAGTTAGATAACAAATTAAAGAGAGAGATGTATTTATTCAGCATAAAAGCAAAATGAATGAAAATGAAAAGATAATTAAATTTAAGGATTAAAATGGACTTGTATTTGGCTTCTTCATTCACTTTACAATCTTGGGAAAAATATACTCTCTTTGAGTTTTAGCTTTCTATCACTATGGTGAAGATAGGGCAAATAATATGCAAAGACATTCTGTAAACTGTCTAAAACCATATAAATATAAATATTTAAAATAAGGTGTTTTGGTGGTCAGCAGGTGGCGTGGTGGTTGTGGATGCTGGACTCCCACATGGCTGACCACAGTTTGAGTCCTGGACCTGGTGGCTTTCTCTCTCTCTCTCTCTCTCTCTCTCTCATTCTGTCCCTCTTTGGCCGAAATAAAGTAACAAACAAACAAATAAATAAAATGAAAGTTAAATAAAATAACTCTTTAAAAAATGTGTTTCTACAGTTTAGTTCCAGTTATTACTATTATCATCATCACCATTGTGTAAAAGCACTTAGCATGTGTTACAACCTGTTAAATATCTGAAAAGAATACAGTGTTATTAACTATTGGCACAATGTTGCATAACATAGTTCCAGAATTCATTCATTTTATATAACTAAAATTTTATACCATTGATTTCCCACTCTACCATCACCCCTGTTAATCACTCTTTTATTCTGTGCTTCTATGACTTTGACTATCTTAAATACCTCTTACAAGGCAAAGCATGCAGTATTCTTCTGTGACTGACTTGATGTAGTATAGTATCATTCAGATCATCCATGTTGTTACAGTGGTAGGATTTCCTTCTTTCTTAATAATGAATAATATTTCATTGAATGTGTATACTCCACATCTATTTTTAAACCCTTTATATGTGTATGAACAGTTTGGTTGTTTCCATGTCTTGTCTGTTGTGACTAATGCCACAGTAAAAGGGCAAGTACAAATATCTTTCTGATCTATCTATCTACAGATATATATTGGGTTGTCAAAAAAGATATGATGCATTTTTCATAGAAAAGCATCATGACTTCTCCGATAACCCTATTTACATCTTTTATATATCTTATATATATTTACATAAATGTACATATATATCTCTGTTTTTTGGTAAGGTTTTTTTTCTTTTTTTTTGAGAGATTTTCGCTATAGGGCGTGTGCGCTCACCAGACAAACAAAGAGAGACAAAAAGACAGAAAGCGAGAAATCACCCCCCAGGGGAGATGGTCACATCACAATCCCTTCTTCTCCATTCTCCTCTCAGGATCTTAGGCACACACGCACATGCGCCTGGCATGAGTTTTAAGCCACCAGGTCCAGGACGCAAACCGTAGTCGACTACGTGGGAGTCCAGCAACATAGCCATTATGCTAACTGCTGGTTCCCTTTTGGTAAGGTTTTTGTCATAGAGCTTGTACACTCTCCAGAGAGAAACAGAGAGAAGGAAAGTGAGAAATCATCTCTCAGGGGTAATGGCTGTGTAGCAATCCCTTCTACATTCTTCTCCAGGAACTTTGGGAACCCATGAACATGGTCCCAGCATGATTTTCAAGTCACTGGGACGGGGGACACAAACAGCAATTTACCATGTGGGAATCCAGTGACTTAACCACCATGTCGTCTGCTGGCCCTCACATTTGTCTTTTTTAAGTTTCTTCTTTCTTTCACCAGAGTGAAAAACAGAGAGTGAGAAAGAGACAAATGGCCTCAACACAGTCTTATTGCAAACCCCCACCGGCCTTCATAGTCATCCAGGATCATGGTCGTGTGTGCCCAGCAGTTACACATTGATCTAGGAACCGAACCAGTGATCTTTCATATGGATGCATTATCTCATAAGCAGCACATCAATACTGTGCTATGAAGCCAGTCAAAGACATTCTATAAATGGGACCAGCAGATAGCAGAATGGTTATTTTGCTGGATTCCCATGTAGTTGACTATGGTTCATTCAAGTCCCAGACTCAGCAGCTTGAGACTCATGCTGGGCATATGTGTGTGCATGCCCAAAATCCTGAGAGGAAAATGGAAGAGAATGGATAGTGGCGTGGCCATCTTCCCTTGTGAATAATTTCTCACTTTCTATCTCTCTGTCTGTGTCTGTTTCTCCAGTGAGCACACATGCCCTATAGCAAAATAATGTCTCTCTGAAAAATAAAAAAAATTCTATATCAAGAAATGAATTTATTGTAATAAATGTAATATATGTCTGCTAATTTTTTAGTATTTTGCTTTTGTATCACATTTTTTGTGTTATAATGACAAATTACTGTGTTATTACTCAAAATACTTTCATTAAGAAAAAACTTGGTCAGATTGTCATAAGTTTACCTACTGTAATTAATATTTTTATCTATTCCTTCTCTAAGAAGTTTTATTCAGACACACTAGAAACTACATTATCTTTCAGTTAGCAGAGATACTCTTACTATATCCATTTGTAATTCTACTGATCAGATTCCTATTTCATTTTCAAAGCCAAATGGCAAGAACTATAATAAGAGACATAATCTAAGAAATTTAGGTAAATTGAAGGATAAACAAGCGTCTAAAATGAAGGCTTAGGAAATGAGTTGGTATTATCTCATAGCCACAGTACGTATAGAATCAAGGAGATGTGGGGTGAGATCACTGAGTCTAAATGAGGTCATGATTACATAGATTTTAGAGGTGACAGAATATGTTCTTTTATTCTTGCCATAAATAAAATGATTGAAAAAAAAACTTAAAAAAATTAAGTTATAATACAAATGATCTGACTAGGATTTGAAATGCTAGATTATTGAATTTAAGTATGCATTATGCCATGAAAATTGAATTTGTCTCAGATACTTCTGCTGTGAAAATGGTAACATGATGCTTACTAAATTATGATTGAAAAACTTCATAAAATTATTTCTATGCCAATTATTTCCTACCTGTAGGAAACACCAAACTTCTATTTATTTTTTCCTTTTACTCCCATTCTTCTAAAAATGCTCAGTGTAGTCTTACAATAAGTAATATAAAAATAAAACATTATATTGTTCTACACATAAAATGTGAAGTCCCTTTGGGGTAAGATGAATCAGCCAAACACATACCAGAGATGAGCAAGGATCAGTAAGTTTCTCAAAACATTCCTTAACCTGGGATAATAAAGAAAATACATATCATTCAATAATTGTTACTCAAAAGATTGTTATTTAAAAAAATGGAAATTCTGGGACCAGCAGTTAGCGTAATGGCTATGTCGCTGGACTCCCACGTAGTCGACCGCGGTTCGTGTCCTGGACCCGGTGGCTTAAAACTCACGCCGGGCACGTGTGCATGCGTGCCCAAGATCCCAAGAGGAGAGTGGAGGAGAAGGGATTGTGGCGTGACCATCCCCACTGGGGGATGATTTCTCGCTTTCTGTCTCTCTGTCTCTGTCTGTCTGGCAAGCGCACGTGCCATATAGCGAAAACCTCTCCAAAAAAAAAAAAATGGAAATTCAATTTATATATATAAAGATGCATACAAATTTAGCCTGCAAGAGATCTAAGAAGCTGCTAGTCAAGTGAGAAGGACTGGAGGGGGAAGACTCCTTCCCAGGCTCTGAGCACAGTATTAAAGGTCTTATGTCAACAGGATAAGCTTTCGGTTCTCAGGTAGCTTTGAGATCTGTCTGCAGCTCAGAAAATGCTAACAAAACTGGGAAATAAATTGTGATTTGAGTTTATCGTGAAAAGTCTCTCTGGACATATTGGTGGAAAGAGATAAAGAATAGAACAGCACTAAAAAAAGCAGAGAGAAAACCTCAAAAGACATGGGCAAATTTATTAAGAACCTGAAGATTGATGGGACTTATAAAATATTTATTTTATGTTAATATGCCCAAATCTTTTAGGATAAGATAATCTCCCTAATAAAATCTGGAACACATATGGCAGAAAAATTGTCATTTAAATCAACAATAGATAAATAAATGATGCAGAGAGAGAACTAGCTATTTAGATAGCTATATAGGCCAATGAACAGGTGAATAAAGATACATTAAATGGAAGTATACAATTTTCCATATTAAAAATATGAAATATTTGTTACTTATAAAGATCATAATGTCTTTATCTGAAATTTAAATGAAATTAGACTCTGCCCTAACCTACTCCCTATCAAAAAAAAAAAAAAGAGGAAGAAAAGTGATATGAATAATTGGTAATGTTAGTAAAAATAAAATAAAAATAAAATAAAACTGAAGACATCTCCCAATGGCCTGTGCCTTGTAGTGATCAAAAGACTTGCTGCTCTTGCTGGCACCTACTCTTGAGGTAATCAAGATGAGAAGGAAAGTCTTCAGTCATTTACCACACAGAACACATATTTTAAGTCTATCACTTTTCCTGAGCTATATAATCATTTTGTTCCAGACCGAAACAAGTAATTTAAGATTAAATTGGTGGCACTAGTGAAGTAGAAAAGCACAGGTTTGATATAAGAAAGTAATAATCCTGGACTTTTTATTTCATACATGTGCAACATTCACAAGGTACTTTATCCAAGTCTTTGTTTCTATATTTATAAATTACAATATAATTTTATTGAAAAGAGTCAATGAACTGCATAGATAAAGTTATAGATGAAATTTATAAAATTGGGGTCAGCAAGTGATGTGGTGATTGGTGCTCTGAACTCCCACATGGCAGACCACATTTCAAGCCCTAGACCTGGTGCTAGCTTTCTCATTTTCCTTTGTCTCTTTCTCTTGTTAAATTAAAAAATAATGATAACACTTTCTGTATGCCTCTGAACACTCAGAATTGACTCCAAGAAATTGGGAAGAAACATATATCATCAGATGACCAGATATCACAGCAGATATATGAAAAATATAAGAAATATGAGAAACCAAGACAATATCTCTTCCCCAAGGGAAAAGAACAACCTTTCATCATCCACAAATGGTACAGTGGAATTCGTGGAAATGTCAGATACAGAACTCAGAATATCCATAGTGACAAAACTAATTGAGATGCAAGAGAAGAGAGACAACGAACTTCAGAAGATGCAAGAGAAAAGAGACAACGAGTTCCAGGAGATAAGAAAGTTCTTCCATGATTTGAGAGAAGAAATACACACCGTAAAAAAAATCAAATGGAGCTGGTAAACATGAAGGCTATAATATAGGAAATCTAAACCTCTTTCGAAAATATTAAAAACAGATTAGACCATGCAGAATATGAATCTCAGATGTAGAAGACAAAACCTCTGACCTAGAAAAAAATCACCAAAAAGACTAAGAAAATAACTCCCAAAATGAGAATAATATACAAGAAATACTAGATGCCATTAACCACCCATACATGTGGATAATTGATATCCCAGAAGGTGAACAAAATAAGGGCATTGATAATCTAGTCCATGAAATCCTAGAAGAAAACTTTACAAACTTAGAGAGACATTCAAATATCCAGACCCAAGAAATACAAAGGGCTCCAAACAGAATCAAGCCAAGATCTTCACCAAGGCACATCATAGCCAGATTGGCCAAAACCACAAAGATAAGATATAAATTTTTGCAAGAGAGAAACACCAAGGTACTTATGAAGGTTATCTCATCAGGCTAACATTAGACCTCTCAGTGGAAACAGTGTAAGGAAGGAAAATATATTCAAAATGTTAAATGAAAAACAATCTCAAACAAGAATACTATACCCAGCAAAATTATCTTTCATGTGGGAAGAAAAGATATAAAAAACAAACAACAACAACAAAAAACCTTCTCCACAGATAAACAAAACCTTAAAGAATTTACTAACTCCATACCAGCTCTTCAAAAGTGCTATACCAGGGAAACTAAAGACACAGAGACAGAAAAAAGAGAACAGCAACAACAAAAAAATGACCAACTTAATACTAGGGACAAGTCTGGAAATATCAACGATAATGTTGAATGTTAATATCCAGGATTTAAACGGAAAGATCAGACCACAGTAACATTCCAAAGTCAACAGAAAAGAGATTAATTACATGAGACTGAACTGATGTAACAGAATTTTATGACTTTTGACTAAGAAAAGCCATTCAAGTCTCAAAATCCTGAATGTTGTTGTACGTGAAGATTAAAATCCCTAAAGTCTGAAAGCCTGAAAATATAATTCTCAAAAAGATAATTTCAAATATTAATTTCAAGGCATTTATTCACATTTTTTAAAAGGTGATTTAATTGAGAAACATATAAAAACACAACAGAGGTCCAGTCTGTAATTTGGAGGTTAAAGTGACTGGATCTCATATGACTGACTGTGAAGTTTGACTCCCAGAATTGACAGCTTGAAAAACATATCAAGCATGTGTGCACCCATACCTAAATTCCCAAAAAGGAGGGAGAAATGGAGAACGGATTGTGATGTGACCATGCCTATAGGAGATACCTTCTTGCTTTCTCTCTCTCTCTCTGACAAGCACATAACCTCTGGCAGAAACAAGCAAACAGAACAGAATACTTTATAGGTCACTTTACACAAATAATCTAGCAATAATAGCATTTTTTAAAACATAAACACTGGTATACTAATGACTGTCACACAGGTATAACAGTTATGATCAGCCTAACTGTATCCATTAAAAAATGGCATTTAGTAAAGAGTTTTTCCATTGGTCTGGCCAAAAAAAGGCAGGGCATGTGAAAGTGGGAGCTTGTAGGTTATAGTTGGGTTTTACAGTTTTTAGGTTGTTGATTGGAAAAGAAAAGTTGGGGCCATTGCACATTTCTCCTGAGGACTGAGAGGTTTTTCAAAGAATAAGAGGTATTAAAACCGAGCCGGGACTCCCTAAGAGGGAGATTCTCAGTTTCCTCTTCTGTTAAAGAAAAAGGGAGAATTTCTCAAACTGAAAATGAATAATGCCTGAACAAAAAGTAAAAGTGTATTTTCTAAGGTTCTTGGAATACAAGGTCTACTTACATTGCAATGGCCTAGAGTAAGGGGTAAGTTTTTAGACTTTAGTTATGGTAAGGAAACAACATTGACCATAAATAAGGGCTGTCTGACCTCTGAAACTCTCACTTAAAGGAAAGATAAGATTTTCATTTCAATATGTAAGATGTTTTGTAGGGTGGAAACTGCTGGCTGTGATCCCAAAAACTCCAGAAACAAAAACAGAAACTTAATTATCTAAGGTTTCACCAATCAAGAATGCCCAGGAGATGATCATGTCCTCTTGAACCAATCAATGAACTGATGATGTGCCTGGGACTTCTGTCACTAATTTTGCCCCTAAAAATGCATGTGGGAAACACCTCAGGGAGACTGGGTCTTTTCAGCATGAGCTTCCTGCTCTCCTTCCTTTGCGCTTTGCAATAAACTGTATTTTCCTCCATCATACACAGATACCAAAAGATCAAAAATCAAAATGTGCAAATGCATTATCACTACAGTTGGCAATCAGGTACACCCTGCTTTTAAACTGTGGTCATCTTAAAATACCACAAATTATAACCTAAATCTTGTGATGAGATTAATAAAAATTGAGATGAATCAACAATGCATATGCAGTCATCCAAAGAGCAGATTTATTAATAAATAAACCTTTACAGAAGTAGTCATACCAAAAGGACATGTCTTCATTTATTAAGGAGGTTTTCACCTTAATATGTCAATGCACAATACTTACCCATGAAGTCAATGTTGTTGTAATGCATTTTCATGGAGTCAAATTTGCAAAATACGTGTACAATAAGTTAGACTCCTTTAAAAGTCTTTACATAATTTATACCTCTGGTATTGGAAATAATGCAGAGATGAAGTATATAGCAGAGCAAATTGGGTGAAATAGTGTACAATGAAAATCAGAGAAGTTGATTATGTAATTCTCCATACAAGGGCAAAATCCTGGGGTCAGGGAAGGGGTGGTGGGTGGGCACTTGTGTAAGTCCTGGAAGTCAAAAGGCAGTGAGCCTGAAGTTCTGATGCCCAAGACCTCAGAAAAATATCTCTTTCCCACTCTCAGAAAGATACTGGTTTCCCTTCAGTAGTTCCATACAGAACCCTGACCTACTGGATGGTGCCTGTGTATATTGAGGGCAATCTTTATTACCCAGACAACTCAGACTCACAAACAAATCTCTGGAATTACCCTCACAAACACACATCCAAAGTAATGGTTAACCAGGTTTGTATTAGAGAAATTCCTTAATTCAGTTAAGTTGATACTGTTACAAGTCTACCCCTCATTAACTTAGCACCCATGCACATGTTTTTAAAACATACCTAATTTTCAAATAAAAATCATAATAAAGTAAGATTGTTGCCCAACATGATGAAACTCTCTTGTATACAATTAAAAATACATGAATCTTTTTCCAGAATTTGGCATTATACCTCATTTGATCTTATTTCTTCAATGGGACCTGCAGTTTGGAGAACTTTGGCTTTCAGGATTTCAATGTATAGAATTTTAATCTTTTTAGATTGTGATTTTCAGGATTTTAGGTGGTAGGGATTTTGGACTTCAGAGATTTCAATCTTTCAGGATTTGGACATTAGCAATTATGGCATTTGAAATTGTATATTTCAGGATTATGATCAGCACCTATCATTACAAACCATCTAAAAATCCTGGAAAAATCAAGATCAAGAAAATGATGTAACTCACACAGAAAGTGACAGACATAGCACTTAATGGAAGTGAGTGTGGTCCTAGTGTTCAGATTCTTCACTACTATGCTATAGGCCTAACAGTGTTAGAGTCCCAGGGAACACTGATGAGTAGTGTTACAGAACAGTCAGAGAATTGTTTGGAGTTAGAATAATCTGTTAAAATGAGTATATTTCTTTTTTACCTTTTTCTCTGGTCTCAGAATTAATAATCACCTTGGGCCCCTAATTTCCATGTCTATCCTTGCCTTACTTCCCCAAAACTGAGACTACACATCACTTCCTGGTTTGAGCTTCTCACTGTAATTGCCAATTGAGTAGAAAGGGTCATGGGGTTGAATTTGCAGATGAAGTTGTTCTACTCACTTGTTCTGAGCAGCAGTTAACCCTTCCTTGGCTTTAATCCCTGAGAGGATGACTGACTGCGCTATGTCCTGATACACAGCTCCTGAGAGCTACTTGGCAGGACCGATGCCCCTCATTGATTTCAGCACCTTTAACTAAGAGAGCCACCAACATCAGTGCTATTCTTAGATGGACATTTTAGGGTTCATGGCATGTAATCCACCAATCTATCCAATTTTTTGCCTATATAACATGGTTTACACACCCTAACTACAACAATTATATAATCTGAATATACTAGTAGCTCATTTATTTATTCCTTCCATGAGCAAATGGGAGAGAAAGATGACAAACAGCACTTCCAACAGGGTGTTTATGCTGCAATCTAGCCCCAGCCTCAGACAGTCCTGGATCATGGTCTTGTATGTACCTGGAATACTCTGGGAGTTCTCTGTTCATTTATTTGATTGATTTTAAAATATATTTGCAATGTACTAGTATATTAGCAAAATCCAATACATAATTGTATTAAGGAGAATTTTGCTCAAAGATTATGTTTTTGCAGATTGCATTCTATAAATCTTGTTATTTAACATATTAACAATACACTAAGGGAATTTGCAGTTTTCTATTTCCTTTAAATTATTCTACCTACTTATTCTTTTCTTTGAATCCTTTCTTTCTTATACATTATATATCCCTAAGTTAAAAAAAGACATTAGTGCTGCAAAATATTCTGTTAATAGTCATTTCTATCATGGAAAAAGCAGCCCACACACAGTGATAATGCTTTATGGAGAACATTGGAATATTTTATCATAATTCTATTAAGTAATGAAAAAAGGGAATTGTGAGATTCACTTAGATTGATTTATTTTGTTTGTTGATAATGACCTCAATTATCAGTTCCAGGTTGCTTTATGAGAATAAAACTTATTAGAAAGCATTGACTAAGTCAGCATGTGCACTGCATGTGGAAATGAAAATGCTATTAGGCACATGTAAGAGCTTAATATTCTGGACATGCACATCAATCACCAGAAGAAGATTAAAATTCACTGTACGTTTTGCAAATATGAATCTTTAAATTGCTAATTGAACTTTAATTGGATTTTATTCTAATTTAATTGTTAACACAAATCAAAAATGTTTATTTAAATATGAGTATTGGAGAGATTTGATGGTCAAGTAATAGATTCTACTTAAGTCTATTAATTAGGCATATGTCTCTGGTTTCCAGGGAGCAAAATTCTATTCAGAATACAATACCACAGAATGTATTTGAAAAATATTTTTTTAGTCATGTGCTTCAAATCATTCCATTCATTAATGTAGAATGTGTTCAATCAAAAATAACCACAAGGAAAGTTAAAATTGCACTATTCTATTTTATGCAATAATTCTCAGGAACGGAAAACTAAGTTATTTAATTTTCACTCTCTTTTTATTTTGGTAAAAAAGATATTCAATTTTGTTTAAGTGACTATTGAACTTTAGCTGTTTTCTTTTCTTTTTAGCCTAGGATTTTATACATGTAATCTGACCAACAAATTTTTGGAAACTAATGTTATTAGGTGTTCTATTCAATGTAGTAAGTTTAAAAATGGTTACTTATATGTTTAGAGTTTACCCCTAAATTTGTTTTCTTATTTTCCATATTTTACTCAGCTCTTATTTATAATTAAGAAATTTGCTGGACCAGCAGTTGGCATAATGGTTATGTTGCTAGACTCCCATGTAGTCAACCACAGTTCGAGTCCTGAACCCAATGGCTTAAACTCACGATGGGTAAGTGTGCATGCGTGCTGAAGATCCCAAGAGGAGAATGAAGGAGAAGGGATTGCGGCATGGTAATCTTCTATGGGGGATGATTTTTCGCTTTCTGTCTCTGTCTCTCCGTCTTTCTGGCAAGCGCACACACCCTATAGCAAAGACCTCTCAAAAAAAAAAAAAAAGAAATTTGCTTAAGAAATTCAATATGTAAAGTATTTTGCCCATACAAATGTCTTCCTTTGAATAAATTTTTGTAAAATTAAAGCATCACCAGAAATGTAAACCTCAAAATTCATAGACAATATATTATAACTAAGAAACAGTAATGATAGGATGCGTAAATTTGTAATTTCAACAACATGACTCTGTAAACAACATTTTCTCTATTAGATGGACAAGAAAATTAAGGCCAAACAAATGTTCAATAATATGTCTAAGATTATGAAGCTGCTGTGAACAGCTACTACATAAGTCCCTGGTCCTGTGCTCCAGAGAAGGTTCTTTTTATTGTGTGGAACAAGTAAGCCAGATTGTTTCCTTATGAATTATGAACTATTCCACATAAGTAACAGGAACTACCAATAAACTCTGTCATAAACTGACACTCTCGGTAATGGTAGGTAGTATTGCTGTTTCAGCAGTTTGGGCTTTTTTCTTTCCTTTTAGTAACTTCCAGTCTCCTGATGCATTATTCAGGTACGCATGGCTGACAGTTTTTATGATCTGTGCCATTTGGGAGGAAAGTGTCTAAGCAAGGCAGGAAAGTATTGGAGGAGTACAGAATGTACTTGATATTTTACTGTTGGTTATCTGGTCCTCTCCTAATCTGAACCTACCCATCAAATGCTATCAATCTGCATTATCTTTCTGCTTGCATTAAGGAGAATATATATCCTACTCCTTTTCTATTATGTGTTCATTGAAAACATGATACATTAAACATGGCCCTGCCTCCTCAGACCATGTATTTACGTTTTTCATTATTGTTTATTTAAGCAACTCTAGGTATTCAGTCTAAAAAATCAGACATTTTCTACAAAGTGAAGATTTTGAAACTTCGCCTTTTCTCAACTTTAAAAGCATAATAATTTATTTGCCATGCTAGGAAAAAAGAAATAATTAGTAAAGTACACCCTGGAGCCAGCAAGTGGTGTGAAGGTTCAGGTGGTTGGATCTCACATGCCCATTTGCACAGTTTGAGTCCTAAAACCAGTGGCTTGGAAAAAACATACTGGGTACATATCAATGTGTACTTCAAATCCCAAGAGGAGAGTGGAAGAGAATGGGTTGTGGTGAGGTCAACCTCCTGTGTGTGTGTGTGTGTGTGTGTGTGTGTGTGTGTGTGATTTGTTACTCTCCTCTGTCTCTTGCAAGTGCACACCCCCTATAACAAAACAGAAAGTGCACCCCTACCACAGACAATACACAAACACATATATTTAATTAGCTTTTGAAAAATAAAATAAAAGATTGATATAGCTACATTTTGCTAACACCCATGACAACTATGTTCCATTCATCACTGGGTCCCCCTGTAAGAACCCTGAGATACCTTCTCTACCTAACTTCCTTTCCTCTACCCAGGAAATAAAGAAAATGGCTGACCAACAGTTGGGCTGAAGCCTCTCTGCATAGGTTGTGATTGCTAAGCGAGTGCTTTGCTGAACCCATGATATCATTGATGAACTTGCTTTCTGACTCTTCACTGGGAAACAGTAAATCCTCTAGATCAATAGTTTAAATACTCCCTATCAATAGTTTAAATTTTCCCTTAATTGACCAAGAGTTTGACCAGTATGTTTATGTATCTTCCTACTTTTATTTCACTAATGTATAAACTAAATAGAAGAGCATGAGACAACATTTATATGCAGTTAGATAACAGAGAAAGATGTGTCAGTGAAAATTAAATGGTAGAGAAACAGACACTAAAGAGATTTTGAAGATTTTAAACATATATTTATTTAATTTTATCTATTGTTATAATTTTAAAAATTTGCTACAAGGCACAGTTGCTCACCAGAGAGACAGACAGAGAGAGAGAGAGAGAGAGAGAGAGAGAGAAAGTGAGAAAATAAGCCACCAGTTCTGGGATCAAACTACAGTAAGCCATGTGGGAGTCTAGTGCCTTAACCACTACACCACCTGCTGGACCGAGATCTGAAAGATTTTAAAGGGAGGTTTCACACATTATACCCAGTATTCTTCAGTGATTATGTCTCTGCTTTCTAACCTCCAGTCTTCTGCCTATATCTGTTTACTCTTTTTTCATGGTCTAATATTAATAGTTGTAAAGTAGGCATACTTACACATTTAATGACATTGTGCACTGAATAATCACATTGGCATTAAAACTGTAATGATGTTTGAATTCATAAGCATAGAATAATGCATCCCAAAGAAGCAAATTTTGGGGATCAGCAGGAGGGGTGGTGGTTAAGGTGCTGGACACTCCCATATGGCTGACCATGGTTCTAGTCCTGGACCTGGGGGCTTGATTTCTCATTTTCTCTCTCCCTCCCTCTCTCTCTCTCTCTCTCTCTCATCTCTCTCTGGTCAAGTTAAAAATAAATGAATGAATAAATAAAAATTTAAAAATTAAAAAAATAATAAAGAAGCAGCTGTTTTATAAAATGGGCCTAGTAACATGAGTAGGAATTCCAGCTACTAAGTAATGACAGACATTAGCTGCAGAATATTAAAAGGTAGTTTGGGGACCAGTAGGCAGCATGGTGGTTAAAGCATAGGACTCCCACAAGGCAGACTGTGGTTTGGATCCTGGACCTGAAGCATTGAAAATCACTCCAAGTCAGTGCGTGTGTCCAAAATCCCTAGAGGCAAATGGATTGAGGCATGGCCATCCCCACTGGGGTGGGGGTGATTTTCCACTTTCCATCTCTCTGTCTCTGTTTCTCCCCGGCGAGTGCATACACTCTATGGCAGAAACAAACAAAAACCAACCAAACAAACAAAAACTTAAAAAAAAAGAAACAGCTTTTACAAATTTATGTATTATTAACATGGAGACAATTTCCAATGTGCCAAGCATAAGCATTTACAGAGAGCACTGTACTATTGATCAATAACTAGAAAATATATATATATATTCTTCCAATGAATTATTTTATTTAACTTTATTTATTTTAATTTGACCAGAGACAGACAGATCAAGAGAGAGAGAGAGACAGACACGGAAAGTGAGAAAGTAAGCCACCAGGTCCAGTACTGGAATTGCAGTTGTCCATGTACGAGTCCAGGGCCCTTAACCACCACACTGCCTGCTGGCTCAAGAAAATGTATTTTAAATGAGCAATTATAAAATGTTTTCTTAAGAGAGAAGCCTTTTTTATCTCAAGGTTTAGTTGATTATACTTTAAAAATGTAGTTTTCTCAGAGAACACACAAGATCAAAATATTGTCAGTCTAAATGAGTACCAATGTCTTAACGTGAAGTTTAAATTTAACTGAGTGTTCTGCAAATAGGTTTGTTTGTTTGTTTGTTTGTTTGTTTGTTTTAACTAACTTAGTTTAGGGGACAGTTGTCATAGAGAAACTGAGAATGTGACAAGGTAAAATAACATAAATGGTTGTTGCAGTGGGTAGACTTTCATCCTTGACCATTCTTGAGGATGGCAGTTCTTTTCTGGAAGTCCAGGTTTTTCAAGGGACCTGAGTTAAAAGAAAAAAGTTTCAGCAAGATGGGCTTCTGAAAAATCACCTATATTTAGAAAAGGAGACACTCAAATGACCCAGGAAATTGGACAAGAATAAGCTTAATATTAATATCACAGCTATGTTATATGAAGCATTTCATGTCATTCTTTTGCAAGGCTTGCCAGAATAGATAATTTTCTGTATCCTGCCTGAGATTTTGTGTTTCAAAAACTAGAGACAGGGGACCAGCAGCTAGTGTAATGGCTATGTCGCTGGACTTCCATGTAGTTGAGCACGATTTGCATCCTGGACCCGGTGGCTTAAACTCACGCCGGGCGCGTGTGCGTGCTTGCCAAGATCCCGAGAGGAGAATGGAGGAGAAGGGATTGCGGCGTGACCATCCCCCCTGGGGGGTGATTTCTCACTTTCTGTCTCTCTCTGTCTTTCCTGCGAGCACATACGCCCTATAGCAAAAACCTCTCCAAACAAACAAACAAACAAAAACTAGAGACAGTACCACTAAATTATGTATTTAAATTTTTTTGTTATGTAAATGTTACTTCAATAAATCATCAAAAATAAAGAAAAAGCGCATTCTAGAGCTAGTAAAATGCCTTTTTCAGTCATTCTGATATGGGCACTATAGATGACCTTTTCTTTCAAAATGTTCCCTAGGGCATTCACGGTATACACGGTATTCGCATTTTTTTCTTTTTAAATTTATAATCTATAATTCAATTGTTTTTGGATCATGTCCTCTTTCTTCTAACCCCTTTAATTTTAGATTTTTTATTTGTCCTCCTTAGGACTTTTCACTTTTTTAGACAAAAATATAATCCCTCAGGCTTTGACTGTTAGTGATTTTCTTTTTTACTCTCCCAGTTCCAACCTGTTCTTCAAGATTTCTGGTGCTTGGGGTCAGCAGGTGGCGTGGTGGTTAAGTGCCCTCTGGATTCCCACATGGCTGACCACAGTGTGAGTCCCAGACTTGGAGGCTTGACTTCTCACTTTTTCTCTTTCTCTCTCTCACTCTGTCATTCTCTGGTCAAATTAAAATAAATAAATAAATATACAAATAAATAAAGTTTAAAAAAAGAGTTGTGCTATTTTTTTTTTCAAGTAACCTACTTCTGATGTTCCCAGGCTGTAGAGAACTTTCATTTTTCAGAAATTCTATATGATACAGCAGATAAATTTCTGAGATCTTAATTATAAACTGGAAAATGATAACTATTTGGAAATATTTTTCAAAATAACATGGTATAATCTGCCTTTAGTAACTGTAGGTTCCACATCTGTGAATTCAACTGAGTGCAGACCAGAAATGTTTGGAAAAAAATTAAAATTCAGCAGTAAAAAATATACCTTTTTATATTGCCAGAGGGTATGTGTATGTTCACCAGAGAGAGACAAGAGGCAGACACAAAGAGAGAAAGAGGGAGAGGGCAAAAGCACCTCCTCAATTGGATTTTGGTCATGCTGCAATCTCTTCTCCATTTCTCTATCCTGTTAGGATCTTGGGCAGACATTCATGTGCCAGGCTTACTGGAGCCAGGATTCCAACTTGGAGTTGACCATGGAGGTTCTGGCTCCTTTAACTAGTAGTTTATGACTGGGCTATACAAAGCACTACAATTTTTGAGGCCAACAGTTGGCATGGTGTCTAAGGGGCTGGATTCCCACATGTATAATAGCAATTTGAGTCCTGGACCTGGTGGATTGAGAATCATAACAAGTGTGTATGTGTGTGCCTGGCCATAATCCCAGGAGAAGAATGAAGGAGATGGGATTGCAATGTGGCCATTCACCTCTCTGTCTCTTTCTGGCAAGTGCATATACTCTATGGCATATATTATAATATAATATAACATAAAAAATATAACAACTATTTAAAATATAACAACTATTCACATAACATCTGTGCTGAATTAGTATTATAAATAATCTATAGATTATTTAATGTATACAGGATGATGTGAATAGTTATATGCAATTATTTTTTTTATTTTTAAAAGACTTATTTTATTTAACTCGATTCATTTATTTATTTTTGATTTGAAAAGACAGGAACAGAGTGAGAGAGAGAGAGAAAGGGAACATGATAAAGCAAGCTGCCAGGTCTAGGACACGAACCACAGAAGGCCACATAAGAGTCCAGCACCCTTAACCACCACACCACCTACCAGCCCCAGTTATATGCAATGACAATACTATTTTATATAAGGGCTCTGAACATCTGGATTTTGGTATGAGGGTGGAGTGTTGCTGAAATGAATCCCTTCTATTTAGTTACACTTGAAAAAAGGAGAAAGAAGTTAACTGAATATAATTGCATTAAGAATATTTTATACCAACACTTTGTATAATCCATTTGTTTTTCAATAGCTGTCAACATTGATTACAAAATGTTTAGATTTCTGCTTCAGTGGTTTGGGTCTCTCTCTCTCACATTAAAGCACTCAAGTCAGTAATGAAAATGCCTCTGTCGCTGCTTTCTCCTCATCTTTTTCCTCACGCGTTCCCTTTGCTCACAATCCTATGCTATTCTCAACTTTTTCTGTCCCTTGAATACCTCAAGCCAATTTCTATTTCCAGATCTTTGCACATATTATTCCTTTTCTTTAGAGTATTTTTCTCATGGCTGCTTCTTTCTGATTATTTATGTCTTGATTCAAATATGTAAGGAAAAATTCCCTAGCCATTTTTACTCAAAATAGCTCTTCAAGTTCTTTCATTGCTCAAATGTATTTTCTTTATAGAATTTCTTTCCTTTTCTTGCTTCTTTCTTCCCTTCTTTGTTCTCTTTCAATCCATTCTGTTTCCATCCAATGAATTGGAAGCTAATTAAAAATGAAAAATACTATCTTTTTAAAGAGCTTTTTGCCTCAGGATGAAAGCTAATTAAGAATAAAAAAATACTATTCTTTTTTTTTTTGTTTAAGAGGTTTTTGCCTGAGGAGGCATGCACTTGCTGGAGAGAGAGATAGACAGAGATAGTGAGAAGGAAAGTGAGAAATCTACCCTGGGGGGATGGCCATGATGTAATGCCTTCTCCTCCATTCTCCTCCCAGGATTTTGAGCATACATGCAAACATGCCAGGCATGATTTTCAAGCCACTGGGTTCAGGACTTGAACTGAGGTTGACGATGTGGGAGTCCAGTGACATAACCACTGTGCCATCAGCTAGTCCCCCAAAAAAGACTGTTCTATAAACCATTTTAACCTCAGTATCCAAAATAGTGCATAGTATATAACAAAAGATTAAAACACATTTTTTGGGGTAACTGATGGACTAAATGACTGATTCTGAATAATTTTAAGGAAGAAACCATCCACCTATAAACATTACATATCAGCACTCTTCAACTCTCATATGTCAAATTCAAACATCCATCAACAAATGATGAACATACAAAGCTATCTCATAGTAATAATGTTTTCTAGGCAGTATTTTAAACTATTTCCATTATTTTAGATGTCCAATAGTGTTTATTTGTATGTGAGGTCAGCAGGTAGTGGCATAGTGGCTAAGGCACTGGACTCCCACATCATCGACCATGGTTCAAGTTCTTGTCCTGGTGGCTTGCTTTTTCACATTTCCTCTCTTCCTCTGTCTTTCTCTGGTCAAATTTTTAAAATAATACTAATAAATTAAATTAAATAAATATATAATTCTAAAAATTTGCATCTTACCTTATATTTTGATGCTATTATTTTATGATAATGAATTAAAACAAGTGATATAATAAACTGCATGGATCTCATTACATTAGAAAAAATGAATACAGTAGTGACTAATCATCATGTGTGCCAGAAACTGACATTTTAGACTCAAGTAGATGGTCTTTTTACCTTAAGCAAGTTTACCTTGTGTACTATTTTGAGAGAAAATAAAAACATTGAACAGATGCTCAAAATATATTATTAAGTGTTAAGTGGAAAAGTAAAACATAAAGATCAATAGTACATTTTATATTTCTGAGAATACAACTGTTATAATATACAGCATGTTATTAGAAAATTCATGTAGTTGTTTTAATTTTAGGTTACATATATATAGTTAGGGAGTTACTGCATGCCAGATTTAAAATTTCCTCAGCCAGCCAGTGGTGAGGTAGTTAAGGCAGTATGATACAACATGGCCAGCTGTGTGGTTTGCATGTGAGAGTTGGCAGTTTGAAAAACACACTGGGCACATGTGCCTGTTTGCCCCAAAACTCACATGACTGGGAATGGAGAAGAAGGATTGTGCCTCACTGTCCCCACAGGGTGGGTGCTTTCTCACTTAGATACTCTCTCTTTGACTCTTGCATAGACTTTCTGGCAAATTAAAAAAAAAAAATTCTGTATCTATTTTTAAAGTCAATAATTTTTTAAATACATAGGTATCTCCAAGTATATTATTTTATAATATATAAAAATCATTTTAAATGAAAATATTATATAACATAATAATCAACATTATTAACATAGTGACAGTTCTCTAACTACCACTTTAATAGTTATGAATACAATTTGATTTTATTTCACATTTCAGGATTTAATACACAGAAATATTAACTTCACTAGTGACTACCTTCTTTTGATGCTTAACAGCTTTAATACTTGATTATTTTTAATGCACTAATACCTAAAAAGTGCCATTTTTTAATGTAAGAAATAATTTATTTGTCTTTGATTTTTAAAGATTATATTTTGGATTATCTTATAATATCATTTATAGCAAATAAGGTTATTAAGAGATTTTTACCACTAAATCCTCAAAGAAGAAAACTGTACCAACAAGAATATTTTATTAAATAAACTCTCCTTTTGTTTGCAAAAGGATCTGTTTCATAGTAATGATATAACTTAAACTTTCTCAGATTAACATTTGTAGGGACAGAAGATGACATTTGTGGATGAGGTACTGGACTCCCACATGGTTTACTGTGATTTGAGTTCCATACAAGGCAACTTGAAAATCACACTGGGCAAGTGTGCATGCTTGCGCAAAATCCTGAGAGGAGAATGGAGGAGAAGGAATTGTGGTATGCCATCCTCTTTGGGAGATGATTTCTTACTTTCCCTCTTCATGTCTCTCTCTGTCTCTTGTGAACACATGTGCCAAACAAACCAAAAAAGATCATCATCCATTTGTTAGAACAATATAAGAATGAAATGAACAAATATTACATTTTGATTACAGAGATTCAGATAGCAAACTTATTAATAAATAAAACCCATGCAACCAAAATGCAATTGTAAACTCTCACAGGCTTTTTGAGAAGCATAAATGAAGTAATGCTTGAGAAGTTGCTTTGTAAACCATAAAATGGTGTAATAATAAAAACATTATTAGTAGTCTCTGGGAGTGAATACCTACAACGGAATTGCTAGAATGATTTTAAAAGTGTTTTGTAATTGAAAATTGCCTTACAGACAGACTTCTACTGTAATTCAGTTTGTCTTGTGAAATTTTAACACATTTCAGAATTTCAAAGCTGTGTTATCTTCTGAACAATTTAATATTCTTTCATATAGTAGTTGAATATGAATATGCATAACTATTTTATCAACTATTTTTAGAAAAAAATATTTGTAAAAACCCAAATGAAGTTTAAATTACAGAACTTTTTATTTTTCAGAAATAAAATATGGGTTATCCATCAAATTATGTCGTATGTATACAAAATACCTTTTATTTACCACTAACTGAAGTCTAGGTAAAATTAGCTGTTTTTAACCTTCATAATTCAGGTTAAGTACCTAATTACATTCACAGACATCCCACTGTACTAAGCAAATAAAGCATAAATATCTACACAGCAGAATGTAATCATAATATATAAACTTATAAATGTAGCTATCATAGCTATTATCAGGTAGTAAGCATATTTCATGTATTAGATTTATATTTTAATGATCCTTTAAAAACAATTATATCATTTATTAGTTGATATTGGTCATTTATAAAGTGCTTTCCTTTAAAGCTTCAGGCTATTAACCATATTTTATAAACTTAAAAGCATTATGCATTAAAACAATAGAATAACCTGTGTCTCATCTAAATTATCTTTGAGTTCCCTAAATTTTTAAGTTTTTTGGAAAATATTTTTTTAGGTTTCTTTTTCTTTCTTTCTTTTTTTGTCATAGGGCACAGGTGCTCATCAGAGACAGACAATGGGAAAGGGACAAAACAAAAAGGAGTCTGGGAGATATGGAAGAACTGATGATGTTGAATTTAAATTGTAAAATTCAGTATGGACATATGAGTTTTGTCACCATATGGTCCTAGAGGGATGAAAGAGATGAATACCTACTCAAGATTTGGTTATGGAATAGTATTGCCACTAAAAGGAATTAGAGCTTCTTTAAATAAATATCCAATAGAAGTCTGGGGAAGGGAAAGAAGAAAGTAGACTATCTTTAAGTGCCAGAAGTCAAGAAGGTGCTAGGGAGTGGGGGGAGAGAGAGAGAGAGAGGCCAGAATGAAAGAAAGAAAGAAAATCTCAGGGGCATGTTTGAAAGATACATGACCATCTTGAGTGTGCTCTCAGTCAACACATTTCAGAAAATATGAGATCTAAAATCTATAGTGGAAACCTCATTATATCATTGGGACATAATACTCCATGAATCTCTCATGTTTGCACATTTTATGAATAAAGACAATGACAGTTTTTGTTCAGGACTATCTTTTTAAGGATGTTTATAAAGTAAATTGATTTGGAAGATAGACAACTGCTCCCCGTGGAATAGAAAAGATTTGTTTCTGATCAGGACGGTTTCTTGATCTAAGGGAAATTTAGAAAAATATGTATAACTATGATGAACAATACATATTAAAAGTGTGACAGTTTATAAACTTTGACAGGTATATCCTCTTTTTTATTATTTTATTTAACTTTATTTATTTTAATTTGACCAGAGAGGGACAGAGAGAGAGAGAGGGAAAGTGAGAAAGCAAGCCACCTGAGCTGGGACTCAAACTGTAGTTGGCCATGTGGGAATACAGCATCCTTAACCACCATGCCAACTGCCAGCCCAACAGGTATATACTCTTAAAGCCATGAAAACATTACCACAATTTAGATAATGACCATATCCATGAACCACCCATCTCCAAGTTTCTTCCAGTGCTTTGGTAATCTCTCCTCTCTCTCATCCTTCCTACACCATTCCCATTTCTCCATTACTATAGAATTTCTTTTTGTCTCTATTGCATTTTCTAGAATATTAAACACATAGAATGGTTCAGAATGTGCTTATTTTTAATCTGACTTCTTTCACTTAGTGTAATTGCAGATTCATCCATTTCATACATATCAATAAATCATTTTAATAAATGTGTTGTATGCTATTGACTAATAAGTATTGCAATGAAAAGACATACAGCATTTGTTTATCCAGCTGTCAATGTACATTTGAGGTGCTTCTAGGTTTCAGCTGTCACAAATAAAACTGTGATGAACATTCATGAGCCAGTTTCATGAGTAAATATCTCAAGATGAATAAAAGCCTAGGAGTAAAATAGATAGTGAAGTAGTGCACATTTAGTTGTATAAGACACTGTCAACATGTTTTTGCAAAGTGGTTATGCCATGTTACGTTTCTATTTGCACTAAGAATCCTAATTGCTGCACATCCTTCCCAATACTTGGTATAATCCATCTTTTAAAATGTTAACCATTCTTACAGTGTGCCGCAGTATCTTATTATACATGTATTGTGCATTTCTCTAATGACTAGGTATGTTGAATATCTTTTTATGTGCTAACTTGCAATTTATAATTTATTTTGGTAAATTGTCTTTCACTTGAAATTGTTGAAAGGATAAATCTCATGTTAACTGTTCTTATTATAATAAAATAAAATAATAAAAAATAGGGGTGATGGGGGCCACCAGGTAGCATGGTGGTTAAGGCACTGACTCCCATATGGCTAACCGCAGTTCAAGTCCTGGCTAGGACAACTTAAAAATCATGCTGGGTATGTGTGTGTGCACGCCCAAAATTCCCAGAGGAGATTGAAGGAGAAGGTACTGTGCCATGTTCATCCCCCCTGGAGGAAAGATTTCTCACTTTCCCTCTCTCTCTCTCCAGTAAGTGCATGCAGTCTGTGCCAAAAACTGAAAAGGAGGTGGGACCAGCAGTTAGTGTAATGGCTATGTCGCTCTACTCCCATGTAGTTGAGCACAGTTCGAGTCCTGGACCCAGTGGCTTAAACTCACGCTGGTTGCGTGTGCGTTCATGCCCAAGATCCTGAGAGGAGAAGGAGGAGAAGAGATTGTGGTGTGGCCAACCTTCTGGGGGGTGATTTCTCGCTTTCTGTCTCTCTGTCTTCCCCTGTCTTTCTGGTGAGTGCACACACCATATAGTAAAAACCTCTCCAAAAAAAGAAAAGGAGATCATAATTGTGGACCCTACTCCAACATTACTGGTAACCTTACAAAACATGGGAATTTGGACACAGAGACACGAACACGAGAGAATATATGAAAATAAAGATAGAGATTGGGGTGACACATCTACAAGCCAAGGAATATCAAAGATCAGCAAACACCAGGTGCTAGATGAGAATAGAACAGACTCTCTTTCCGAGCCCTGAGAAGGAACCAACGCTACTGACACCTTCATCTTGGACTTGTAACTGTCAGAACTGTGGGGCAGTAAACCTGTTGTTTAGGCCTACCAATTTGTGACTGCTAAGGTTTGGGTTATCTAAACTCAGATTTCTTCATCTGTGAGTTTTATATTGCCAGTTACACTGTGAGTACCAAGGTTTGTGTCTTCAATTCAGGAATCACCTGTCTTTTGCCAGGATCTAGGAAATTGTGGACACTACATAGTTTTTAGCAGGATTATGAAAAAAAGTGTGGTACTTAATGATACCCCCAAAGTGGGGAAGAAATATTTATTTGCTTAAGAAGTTTTACCTAAAATATCTAAAAGCAATGATAAAATTAGAAAACAACTTTTTTTTTTTTTAGAAAACAACTTTTTTTTGTAACCAAAAAGGGCATCATTTTTCTGGGAAGGGTAAAAATGAATGCATAAGACTTAGTGAATATTTGTTAGGGAAAAGGCTATTCACATGATTCTAAACACAGGGAGAAATCACAAGAAGATATTTCATCCTTCAATTACAATAAAGAAAAAACAAATTTGAATGAATAGATATTTCAAACACTGTCTTATCCAAGTAATCAAACAGGATCACCAATAATAGAACAAACTAATATTATGAAGCTTCTGGTAAGACAAAATAGAAGTGCAAAATTTATCCATTTTCTATTATTTCCAAAGTGTTTGGCCTAAATCATATGAACTATCAATCAGGGCAATAAGATCTGATGGTTCTTTTGGACAATTGACTTGGACCCTTCAAAAATACCAATGTACCAAAAAATTTAAAAAAAAATAGAGAAAGATTTTTCTACATTAAGAGATGAAAAATATATGGAAACCAAGTATCACTGGTGATATTTGATTGGGTCCTAAAAAAATTAAAACAACTTTTGGAATAGTTGCATAAATTATAATTATAGACAATAAAATAGATGATTACTATTATACTAAGGCTAAATTTCTGGGTTGCAATAATGATACTGTGCTTAAAGACAGAAGGTAACTAGACCAGATATTAACCACTGGTAAATTAAATAAAGGGCATATAGTTGTTACTAGTATTATTTTTCTTTGTAAAATTTTCAGAATAGACCAGAGGGGACAATATCTAATTTTAGGAAATTTTTGTTAATTATAAAAAAGCAAATAATTAAACTTAATTATAATATGTATTCAAAATACAAAGTCATCATAAAACTTCTCTTGCCAGGCCAGCAGGTGGCATAGTGGTTAAGGGCATGGGACTTCCACATGGCTGACAGCTGTCCAAGTTCCAGACCTGGCAGCTTGCTTTCTCACTTCCCTCTCTCTCTCTTTCTCTTACTCTGTCTCAAATTAAAAGGAATAAATAAAATAAATAAAGTTCAATAAAATAATTCTAAAACAAAAAAGGACTTTTTCAAAATTACCATGTGAACTCATTCATCCTAACATAGTGTCACCAGACACTTTTGAGTCTATATGACAACACATTCTCTACCTCTGTCCCCTACCTGGTTTGGATGCCATTTGTTCACAGCAGAAACCTACTCAGTGGCGTATTCATTGTTAGTCTTTTTCTCCTCTTTTTCTCTTTTTCCCTATTTCCTCACTTGTGGTTACTTGGCTCAACTTCCTGATAAATTACCAACACCTGAGATTCACCTCAGGATCTGCTTTTAAAGGCCTTGAAATAAAACCCTTTGACAAAATATAAGGAATCTCTAACAATGTATGGTATGCTGTTACCAGAATTCATCAAAATAGAAAATATACTGCTATGAAATGCTGATGAACCCAGGTCAAATCCTACAGAGATAAAAGTTCTTACGGAATTCCTTTTTTTGTGAAATTAAGTCACTTGTTGTCTTCCAGCTAGGAATGTTAACTAGGAACTCATTTATATGCTTAGACTTATGTTAGTACAGATGGAGCATTGTGATTAACATGTTAACAAACTTCTTTTTTAACACTGGTTACCCTCACTAACAGTCCTATTTTTTCTTTTAAATTATTCATTCTTATTCTCCACCTTATTTTTTCTTAAATATGTGTGTGTGTGTGTATATATGCATATATATATATATATATATATATATATATATACACATTTTCTCAAGCACCATATCAGGAAAAATTTTCTAAGCAAATGTTCTATCAAAACAAACTTTAATTAGTAAGAAGTGGATAGTCATTTATATTTTAAAGTCAATTGTTTGCTACTAAAATAAAATTCTTACTGAACATTTTTTTGAAAATTTATTTTAACTCTCAATGTTTCAGATACTTACTTTTGTTAGTGTATATACTTAAGAGAGGGAAAAGTTTAAAACAAAAACCTGTTAGTGGACATGTTTTAATCAAAAGTGCTGAGGAAGAACTATAATAAATATTACAGTTCTTCAGTTGATATGGAAAATTTGTTTTTTTTTAATTTATATACATAAATTATTAAAGAAAATACTGATGTCTAGATTTAATTCAAAGTAAGACATAGATTGACATAAACTTATTTATTCTAAAAATAATTTCAAATGTATTATTTATTTTTTCTTAACTACTAAAATTATTAATTTAATATCATGTGTATGAGATGAACACCAATCTGGGGATAGGGGAAGAGTTTTTATTCTACAGAAATAAGTGTGTGGAAAATGGGAAAA
>NW_006159890.1:1299078-1327127 GCF_000334495.1 Tupaia belangeri chinensis
GAAAGAGAGGAAAAAAAAAAAAATTTGAGTCAGTAATAAAAATTTGCTACTAAACTTTGCAAACCTTGCCAAGAAAGATCTGTGAACAGTCCAGGGTGGACGATCTAAATTGCTTCTGCTATCAGGGAAACAGGGAAATTCAATGGTGCGATAATCAAAAGTTCTACTTCTTCTATGGGCAGGAAATATTAGCACTTTGTAGGTTTATTTCTCACTCTTGTTTTATAGCTCTAATATTAAAAATGAAGAGTATGAGAATACTAAAACAACACATGTCTTAATTCATGTAAATAAACTTTGGTGTAAAATGTTGTTTACATTTCCATGGATCTTCCATTAATTTTTTAACCAAGTTTTAATTTTAAAGTTAAATTTAAGCAAAGTTATAATTAGATATGCACAAAAATCATGTCTTTTAGTTTTTCCCCCTAATAGAAATAGATCATGCAATGGAACATGTAAAATCTTTAGCTATATTTATATTAGGGAAAATTGTTTTTTGAGAACTACATACTTTATAAAAAGTGTAACTGTACATAATTTATTACTTTTCCTCTTTTTTTGGATAATAATTTCTTAAGAATGATACAAAAAGTAGTATCAGCCCAGTTTGGGAAGGTATTATGCATGGAGAGCCACTGTGGGTACTAGAGACAATTTGGGAGGAAGGTGGACAACTGGGGGGTAAGATGGAGGGAATCAAGGGAAAAAAGAAGAAAAACATTTCAGGGATACAAAAATGGAAAATGATCTGTTGATGACAATATGAATGGTAATATCTTTGGACTAATATACAGTGTTTTCATACTTGGAAAATTCATTTTACATGTTGTAAAGAAACACAGAGATTGAATATAAAAAATAAGAAAAAAATTAATGACCATAAAATATGCCAGGTATTAAAAGGACTTTTTTTTTAATTTTAGAGAGCATTATTTTTCCATTTTGAGGAGATATCTTCCATACAAATTTTATTATATTAAATTTAAAACCAATTCAAAAATTACACTTCCAGAAGTATAAAATAAAAATATATAGATATGAATTTTACATAAACCTGTTACATCCTAACTCAGACTTCCCTGTGGTTGTTCTGAGCAGCCCTTCTTTAAATAGTCTGGTCATTTTTATATCTCAAAACTGAGAAACAGAATAATTAAATTTTGGAATATCACTTAAATAGACAATTGCTTCAGTAAAATATTTGCATTATTTATAATTTTATCCAAAATTTATCTTTTTATATGTTGTTACAGATTTTCCTCCAAATGTAGAAAAGGACCATTATAAACAGCTAAGCAAGAGAGACAGATCATTATTTCCTATATTGCTGTTGGAGACTCTGGTAGTATATGAAGGATTTAGTTAATGATTTACTTCTTCAGTGCAGCCTGAATCCTGTCTGCACTTTCCTTATAATGTGATTCAACAGTGTAGATAGAAGCACTGGAAAATTAAGGAGAAAATCTACTACCATTCTTCAATTCCTGACACCTAGGTGGAAAAGGAAAATAGTGGCTTAAGCTACCATGAGTTTGAAAAATACACTTAGCCATGACTGAGAACTGATGTTATTGTGATAAAGAGTAAATAAAGAAGAGATAAAATAGGATTTGGTAGAAAGGATACTAAAAGATACTGGGTCACTGAAAGGAAAAGTCATTTCTCAGATTCTGAAGCCACAGAACTAACTCTGAGCCAAGCAAGGTAAAAAATACAATATAATTTGTAAGAATAGAATTTTGCAAGGGTCACATTGATCTGATCATTAATGACTTCTATTTCCAATTTTTCCTCAACTTTTAAAATAATTTTTGCTTTAAAAATAGATTTTCTTATAATGTCCTTAAAAATATCTTTTAAGAGATAAAGTATGTTATATTAAAAACCTCAATGAAGCAGCTTTCTATAAATATCTAATTTCCAATATTTGATAAAAATTTCCATTAGGTTGAGTTTTTATAAATTCTATCCCTTTTTTCTTTATGAACTTCTAAAGGCAATTGCCTACATTCATTGTCTATTATCTTTCATCATGAATTTACTCTACCAAAACCTATCCATTGGTCCCTATTCCATACCAGAAACAGAGATAGTCATCGTGTCATGGTTTTAACCGCGGGGAAGCTTGTATTTCACTTTGAATGGCAGGCAGCGAAACAACAGCTGTCTACTAAAACAGTCTCCTCTATCCATTCCTGCAACGTGGACTCTAGTTCTCTGGTGCAGAATTATATTTATTCTCTCTCTCTCTCTCCTTCTTTTCCTCCTTTTCCTTTTTCTTCTCTTTCATATGAAGACACAAGCTCAATAAAAGCAGACACCACATATTTAGTTGACCTGATGAAGAAAGCTTTGCAATTGTATTCAGAGTCAAATATTAATTTCTGATACACAGAAACAAGAATAATTAGTTGTCACTTTAATAACTCTGTGAGCTGTGTACCAGTTGGAGAAGTAGCTCTATAAAATGAAAGAATCTAGTCTCTAGATATAGATAGAAAAATATTTAAATATCTCAAGTATAAAGAAATGCAAATTCAAATCATGTACTATAGCTGTCATTATGGAAATAACTGATGGTAATCTGCCACGAAAATTATATATATGTAATATACAAATACAACAAATATAATAAAACAGATGCTCACACACAGTGTTTGTGCTTCTTTTTCTGCCACTTCTAGCTTAGTGAGGTGATCTAAGATTTAGCTCCTTTCCCTTGTTACTTGCCCAAAGACACTTGTGGAACTATAGCATCCATCGTCCTCAGGTGAAATCGTCCTTTCACGTTTAGTTTGTTTATTGCTGGGATTTCGGTTTTCTCTTTCTATCTCTGTGTGTCTCAAGTTGATGTAACTCCAACTCTTTGTCTATTTTGTTTTGTTTTGCTTGATTTGGTTCTATTTGGTGGCTAGCAATGCATTAAACTGTATATTTTAAACAGATTTAGTTATTTTATAGGGTCACAGCTCTTCAGAATACTGAGTATTCAGAATATTATTCCCTCCTAAAATATATTAAATTCGTAACCCTCAGTGTCTGCGTATGTGACCTTATTTTTAAATAAGGTAGGTTCTACTAAGCGATGACTTTATAAGAAGAAAAGAGACACAAAAATAAAGGCATATCACTTAAAACATCACTGTAATAAATGTCACCCATATGTACAATTATATGCTAAACCTGTCTGTTCTTCTAGCAAATCTCTAGACATGGGGATCATGGTTATGAGGATCCTCACTATGAGACATTAAAATAGTTTAAAAAATCAGTTTTACCTTAAGAATCAGCCATTTAGTTTTCTATCCTATATACCTCCAAATATGTGAACATATGGCTGTACGTTTGAATGACTATTAAAGTTTTATTGCATCTACAAGTTTACTTTTAGTTGAACTTTATTCTGTCTGTATAACCTGTCTCTACAATATATTTTCTGTGCTACTTTCGATGTTATCTGACTGAAGCTTAAATATAAGCAATATAATTTTTAATATTTGACTGTTAATGAGAATGTTTAAAATATTCTCCAATGTATAATTAAACAGTCATAGAAATCTGCATCGTACACTAATAAATGATAATTTTGTGATAAAACTAGTTAAATTCATATGTAGATAAGGGGAAACTTTTTTATTGTAGTTGAGAATGAAAATTAGTATACAACATTATAGAAAACAATATGCTAGTTTCTCAAAAAACTGAAAATAGAAATTCCATATGATATAGTAATCCCACTCGTAGGTAGATATCCAAAAGAAAGAGGGTAAATGTGATAAAGAACTGTCTGCACTCTGCGTGCTCTGCAGCACTATTCCCAGTAGCCAAGATATGGAATCAGTGTAAATGTCCATCAACTGAAGAATGGGTAAAGAAATTGAGAGATATATATGCAAAGGAATATTATTCAGCCATGATAAAGGATAAAATTCTGCCCTTTGTGGAAACCTAGAAAGGCACTAAGCCAAGAACTGAAAGACAAATACGACATGTTATCATTCATTATTAGAAACTAAAATATTTGATCACATAAAGTGGGGTGTGGAAGAGTGGACACCAAATGCTGGAAAGAAAAAGGGGTGGAGAGCGTAAAGAGAAATCGGTTGGGGTCAGCAAGTACCATGGTTGTGAAGGTGCTGGATAACCACATGTCTGGCCACAGTTCTACTCCCAGACCTGGTGGTTTGCTTTCTCACATTCCCTTTCGCTCTCTCTGTCTCTCTCTGATAAGTGCACATGCACTATAGCACAATTAAAATAATAATTACAATAAATCAAATTAAATAAATATTTTAAAAAAAGAAACAGAAGAAATTGGTTACAGATACAAAATTTAAGTAGATAAATGAAATAAGTTCTAAAGTACCATGGTGAAGTAAAAGAACTGTGAATGGCTACTATTCAATACATATTTCGAAATAGCTAGAAGAGAGGCTTTTGAATCATTACACATGTATTCAGGTAGCAAAAAATTTCCCTGTGCCCCATAAATATACAACTATTCTATGCCAATTAAAAACAATAAAAAGTAATCACATTAAAAGTGCAAAAGTTTTATATTTTGTAAAGCCCCACAAGTAAAAGACACTTCAAAACCATTGCACTGAGAACTGACTTGATTACAAAGTCACCCACCATTCCCTTAATTCATAACCCTCAGCTTCATATATGATGCTGGCTGTGCGTCAGCAGTATTGAATGCTTTGAGTATTTAAATTTCCTTGTTACTTGTAATCCAGATCCAGTCAGTGCCTTTGCTTCCTTCATCTCTCCTTTCCAATCCCATGTTTGGTTTAAACAGTATAGAATATACATGCATTCCAGAATATTTTAAGAGTTTTTACCAGTTGTACCAGCTGTTTTGGATAAATGTAGGACAATATTATTTCTCTGGTCATCAATTACTAAAGACGGAACAAAACAGTTTCAAATCATATGAAGTTATTTCTTTTGTGTGTGTGTGTGTGTGTGTGTGTGTGTGTGTGTGTGTGTGAAATTTAAGTCTGATGTAGGGATCCTTTGACGATGACATTGCATACTACCTATTAAAAGTATCTTTTAGTGAGTAAAAGTACACACAGAAAAATGTCTATCATAGATATGACTAGGGGCTCTGTTGACTAGGGTTCTTATTTTCCAAAAATTTGGAGAGAGGTAAAATCAATAAGAGAAGGACTACTGATATTTATTTGCATTTTTATTTATTTATTTAATTTGTTATTTTAAAGTTCATTTATTTCACGAGAGAGAAACAGAGAGAAGAAGCACCTTCTATAGAGTCTCATGCCGCAATCTTCTCCCAGCTCTCAGCCAGCCAGGATCTCAGGCATGTGCATGCCCAGGAGGTACAGGTCAATGAACCAATGAACCCTAATCTTCCACATCACTTCCAGTATTATGGAGCGTTGTGCCACTGTTGGACCATGTTGGCTGGGCCAGCCTTGTTTTGTCGTAATAAAATCATGTCCTAGTGAGTGCATTATTTGGTGGGACTATTTCAGGCCATTTTACTGTAAAGTTCCTTGAAGACAAGCATAGTTTTCTTCTTTATGGGATATATATTTCAAGTGTACTATGTCAAGATGCATTCATTTTTTTGTTTGTTTGTTTGTTTGTTTGTTTGTTTTTTGGAGAGGTTTTCGCTACAGGGTGCATGCACTCAACAGACAGACAGAGACATAGAGACAGAAAGCGAGAAATTACCCCCTGGAGGGGATGGTCACGCCGCAATCCCTCCTCCTCCATTCTCCTCTCAGGATCCAGGGCACGCACGCACACGCGCCCGGCGTGAATTTTAAGCCACCGGGTCTGGGACGTGAACCGTGGTCGACTACGTGGGAATCCAGCGACATAGCCATTGCATTAACTGCTGGTTCCCAAAATTATCGCTGGGACTCGAACCATGTAGTTGACCATGTGGGACCCAGTTCCCTTAACCTTCACGCCACCTGCAGAAGCTCAAGATGCATTCTTAACAGTTATTCTATTAATATTATTCAGTAAAGTAATGTACCATTTCTATGTATTAAATATAGCAAAACTGAATGATCGAAAGCTTCATAAGATAAATTTCAAGTTATTCCTTCTTTCTATCTTTCTTTTTTTTTAGAAAGAGATTTTTGTTATAGGGTATGTGTTTTCATCAAAGAGACAGAGAGACAAAAAGCAAAATATCACCCCTCCGGGGGGATGGCCATGCTGCAATCCCTTCTCCTCAACTCTCCTCTCGGAATTTTGAGCATGCATGCACACGTGCCTAGTGTGAGTTTCAGACCACTGTGTCTGGGACTCGACCACGGTTGACCACAATGGAGTCCAGCACCTTAACCACTATGCGACCTTCTGGCCCCACCCTTCTTCATTTTCATATCCTAAGTTATATTTTAAAATGTAATAGTGATGGCTTAGTGGTTAACAGTCAGGATCCCACATGGCTGACTACACAATTTTGTTCTTGGACTAAGAGGCTACAAAAACATGCCATACATTTGCATACATGCCCCAAATCCCAAATAAGTGGAGAATTAAAGGATAAGGGATTGCAGAATAAGTACTGTCCATTGGAGGATGCTTTCTCCTCTCCCTCTCTTTCTGTCTCTCTCTGGAAAGTGCACATGCTCTCTGGCAAAATAAAATGTAGTAATGATGGATATATGAATTTCAAATTTGAAATATACATGTATATTTACAATATATGATCATTTTAACTAAGGTTTACTTTATCTGAAATATAGGTTTCACTTCGACACTACATGCATGTATAAAAGTATACTATTTAAATTTCTGTATAATAAAATAGAACTTTAAAATTTCTAGTTATATTTTCCTTTCATTTTGACATACTTAAGTATGTACTTTTAATTGCTAGTTTACAAATATCTGAAATCCTTTAAATAGAATTTTTTTTAAGTAGCTAGTTAAAAATAGTCCATTAAACAATTTTTTTAGATTTTTATGAATTACAAGTATTTTTAAAAATATGTATACATTATAAAATATTTCTGCATAAAATACTGAATTATTAAAAAATTAATAACATAATAGATAACCCTTATAAAATAATAATCTGCATCATCATTATATAATATCAGGATCTATCTACTTTTTTTTATATCCATCAGCACTATTTTTTTAGATATTTAATGCAGTTATGGTAGGAGATTTCAGTAAAACCTCAGAAGTAGAGAAAACTACTGAATAGATTTAAGTACATAAATTTAGAATCCAATGATTTATTGCTTTGGAATCATGTTATATATTTGGAATATTTTTTTGAAAGCCATAGATGTGAGTTATGGATTTTTTCATTGATCTGTTTCATTGAAAATTGTGATGATGACATCTTGAATTTTATAAAGAGCAATCAAACAAAAGTGGTTCTATGATTGAATAGTTTAATCTAAATTTTAAATTTATTGATGCATACTCTGTATTACACAACAGAGCTGAGTAAAATAAGTAGGGAAGTATAAAGGTGTCATGATACTGAAATGGTTAGATGCTTTTTTTCTGAAATATAAAGGATCTCTGGGTTATTGAACAATGAAACGAAGTGGCAGTTTGTTAAATAAATTTTGTTTTTAAGAAAATAAAAATTAAATGGAAAAATATAGGAGTAAGAGATGGCCAGTTTTGTAGATAAATAGGGTATTTTACAGATTTCAAGTGTAAAAATGACAGTATATATCCTTGAGCTCTTTAAACTATTTTCTCCTACAAAGTAATTTAGAATATAGTTATCTGATCATACAAGAAATACTCTTTTTTTAAGTACAAACTTTTCTTTTTTTATATTTTTTTAGAATTTTTAATTTTATTTTATGTATTCATTCATTTTATTTTAATTTAACTAGAGAGAGAGAGAGAGAGAGAGAAAGCAAGTCACCAGGGGTCCAAGACTCAAACCGTGGTTGGCCACATGGGAGTGTCCAGTGCCTTAACCACCATGCCACCGACTAGTCCCTGAGAAATGCTCTTTATTTATTATCTTCAATTTTTTATTTTTAGTAGTGTCTTGCTGTTTTGATCATCTAGCCTCAGCCTCCCAACTGAGACCATAGCATGTACCTTCACGACCAGCTTTTTTTTTTTTTAAGAGTTTTTTTTTTTTTTTTTATAAGGTATGGGTGCTTGGTGAAGAGATTGCATAGGGCTTGTGTGCTTGCTGAAGAGAGAAAGAGAGACAGAAAGTGAGAAATCACCCCTCAAGAGGGCTGGCATGCCACAGTCCTCTCTCTTCTATTCTCCTCTCAGGATTTTAGGTATACATGCACATACACCTGGTGTGAGTTTTGAGCCACCAGGTCCGGGACTTGAACTTCTGTTAGCCACAGGGGAGTCCAGCGCCTTAACCACTATGCCATGTGCTGGCCTTAGCCCTAGTTCTTTTTTATACAGGGTCTCTCTATGTTGCCCCTGCCAGCCTGGAGTTCACAATCCTTGAGGTCACAATCTTCTGTCTCAATATACCAAATTCCTGGGATTACAGGTGTAAAGCACTGTGCCTGGCCTTTAGGTTGGAGCAGAAATGAAACCTGACCCTCTCTTGTGGTCCTAGACTATGAAGGAGGGTCTCAATAGCAGCTGCCTCCTTGACTAGGCCATCTTCTTTTATTTTTAACCCCAGAAAATATCCCTTAGATTTCACAAGGAACATAATTCAAACTGTAAAGAACTTGAACTGATATCATTGAATACCTATTGTTTAGCCTGGAGTTACATTTTTGTTTGCTGGCTTTCAAGTCACAGTAAAGACTTGACAAACATTTGAGAGTTAACAAATAGACAAAATATTTCTTTTTCAAAAACATTATTTCCACAGACACTCATCACTACTTATTCTCGATAAACTCCGCCATTTTAAGTACCAATAGGATGGCAATAATAGGGCAACGACTAAAGTAAAAAAAAAATATGAAAAATGAGATAGCGTCAGAGCATATTTAAGGGATATATATTTTCCTTATTTGAATAGTTATAAAAAAGAAAATTTGAAAATATTTGCACAAAATATCTTGTGATTAGACCACTGGTCAGGCCAGTCCATGGGATAGTAGTTAGGCATTGTGTCCGGAGAGCTGGATTCCATATGGTCCTCCAAGGTTGGAATTCTAGCCACAGCAGCTTTAAAGAAATACCACACATATTGCATGTTTGCCCAAAATACTTATGAGAAGGAAGAATAGAGAAAGGGATTGCAATGTGAGCATGCCCTTTTGGGAATGTTCTCTCTCTCTCTCTCTCTCCTTTTCCCTCTCTTTCTCATATGAGTACACATGCCCTCTAGCAAAAATAAAAACTAAAAGTTGAAAAAGTATTCAACTCAAAGTAAAATGCTCCTGAAGTAATTCTGTGAGAATAAATTCCTCCACTTGTTTGGAAAAAAATGAAAAAGTATGTGGGGGAAGGACAACATAGTGTAATAGCAAAGGTCTTTCATATCTGGCCTGTATTTTTCCCCCGTTTGGCTTGTAATTTCTTTTTAATTATTTTATTTAACTTTATTTATTTATGTACTTATTTTAATCTGACCAGAGAGGGAGGGAGGGGAAGAGAGAGAGAGAGAGAGAACATCCACCAGGCCCAAGACTCAAACCATGATTGGCCATGTGGGAATCTAGCACCATTAATCACCATGCCACTGCCAGTACCTGTACTGTAATTTTTTTAAGAGCATAAAGTAAATTCGTTTCCTATGCTTGCCCTTACTAGTGAATTCTTTCCTGAACCCTTTATTGTTAGTACCATCTGGGCTTCACTAGTATGATACAATCTGAAACTCTATCTGTCTACAAATAGCAAATCATTTATGTTTTGATATCATTTAATTTCCATTCAGCACTAACACTTCATAGTTTAGCTAGTCTAATGATTTATAGAAGAGGTTATCATTTAATTTCCATTCAGCAATAACACTTTATAGTTTAGCTAGTCTAATGATTTATAGAAGAATTTTTGTTCTTACTTTTTTTTTTCTTAGTTTTTTTTTTTTTTTCTTTTTGAGAGGTTTTCGCTATAGGGCGCATGCGCTCGCCAGACAGAGAGAGACAGAGAGACAGCAAGAAATCACCCCCGGGAGGGGATGATCACGCCACAATCCCTTCTCCTCCATTCTCTTCTCGGGATCTTGGGCACTCACGCACACATGCCTGGCATGAGTTTTAAGCCACCGGGTCCGGGATGCATGGGAAAAATTGTTTAACATATTAGCAAGAGGAGTGACCAGAGTCAAAGAAATAAGAATAGTTTTTGGAATGAAATAAGAGGATGTTCAGAAGTGTAGAAAAAATTTGGAAAGAACTAATATGATGGACTTAAAAAGATTTCTTTTAAAAAGAATGAAGATTTAGTAGTATAAAATGATTGCATAATGATGTTGTCAAACTAATACTGAAATATCGAGATCATAGTTGACTTCTACAAAAGATTTTTAAACAAAAAGTTGGGTATGCATATCATGTTTTCCTAGGTTGAACTAGACAAGAGAGAAGTGTAGACCCCCATCTCAAGAAACAGTTTTGTGATTGGAATGTGATTTCTAAAACATCAATTAGCTGAGAAGGCTAACAGTATTTTCCTTTTCTTTTCTTCTCCTTTGCTCTTAGTAGAATAAAACTCTAAGTACATTTATAGATGAAAGACCACAGCAGTAGGACATTCTATGGCTAACTATATAAGTGTAAAAAGGTTAAACAAAAGAGCAAGTTCTGGGATAGGTGAAAAATAGGATTACAACCTAAATAAGATTTTATCCTTACTCAAGAAGTGATATTTTCTTCTCTAAAAGTACAGAGATATAACAAAATAAATTTGAAAAGGAGTATCCAAAGAATTTCTGCTTTGATCTGATTGTATGCATCAATATTTTGTTCAGAAAATTTAGTTGTGATAGACACAGCTCAATGGAATATGTCTCTCAATATTGAGGAAGGATAGTGTATATTGGGGCAGGCAGGTAGCGTAGTGGTTAATGCCTTGAGCATGGCCTACTGCAGCTCGAGTTCTGACCCAGTGACTTGAAACTCACTCCAGCATGAGCACGTGCCCAGCATCCCATGAGGAGACTAGAGAAGAAGAGACGGCAGTATGGCCCTCTCCCCAGGGCGGTAATTTCTCATTTTCTCTCTGTCTCTAGGTAAGTGCATGTGCCCTAAGCAAAAAATATCTCTTAAAAAAAAAAAGAATGTGTGTATATTCTTGATATGATTTTTAAACTCATATGTATACCTTAAAAAAGCCACCCTGCAGCCCCAAAAGATAAACATTGATTGTATGTCAGAAATTATATTTTAAAAATTAATTAAGAAAAACATATTATAACACTTTACTGTTTAGTGTAGTGAACACATTTAAAAAGTTTCAAGGTTGGGACCAGCTGATGGAATAATGGCTATGTCGCTGGACTCCCGTGTAGTTGACCACAGTTCGAGTCCTGGACCTGGTGGCTTAAACTCACACTGGGCACATGTGCCTGCATGCCTAAGATCCTAAGAGGAGAATGGAGAAGGGATTGGGGCATCATCATCCCCCCTGGGGAGTGATTTGTCACTTTCCATCTCTCTGTCTCTCTGGTGAATGCACACGCCCTATAGCTGAAACCTCTCAAAAAAAAAAAAAAAACACAAAGTAAACCCACAAAAAAAAAAAAAAAAAAAAAAAAAAAGAACACCTCTCCAAAAAAAAAGTTTCAAGGTCAGGTTGACCTGGACTTGGATAGTGGACTCTAATAGCCTGGAACTTAGATGTATTTTCTAAGTCTCTATTTCATCATTTGCCCAATGAAGATAAAGTACATAGTATGTAGAGTACTCTTAAAATTTTAAGCACAGTGCTGGTTCTTACAGCAACTAAGCACATAGCTGTTAGCAAGATTGGTGTTTAGAGAATACTAGTTTCAGTATATAGAATGTGGTAGTGATCATTTACTGGGTCTCCTAGGGTACATCAAAAGTGTTTCTAGCATTCTCCTGGTTCAGTGTCAGCTGGTCTCCTATTCTCTACTTTCTACCTCCACCAGATGTGAGAAATCCCTTTCATCATCATTGCCAAGGGAGCATTTAAATTAAAGAGACTGAAGGATTATCCTATTATCAATTAATAATTTAATTCCAACAATATATTAGTCTAAAGTCTTAGGAGGTTTCTCTTTCCACCCAGGGCTTTGCAATCCTACATTGACTTTCTCCTAGAGATGACTCAGGAATGCACTGAATATACTCTCGCCCTGATTCTAATATTCTTAAATAAATAAAAATGATCTAATATGATTAGTTATTAAAATATTAATTGAATATTAACATTTAATACCTATTTTTCTATAATTAAGAATGGTTCTTCAGACTGCTTATTGACTATTAAAATACTATACAAATTATTTACTATAACATAACTTAGTTCCCCTAAATATCACTTATTTTCTCAACTAAATTTGCTAAAATAGTTTCAAAATTATATAAAATATTTCATCAAAATGATTGACACTACCACATATTTTCAGATGGTATATCACACCTAACCAACCCTATTAAAAAGTGAATTTATTGGTAATCAGCAGATGGTATAATGGTTACATTGTTGGATTCCCACATAGTCAACTGCAGTTCATGTTCTGAACCTGGCAGCTTAAAACTCACACCAGTGTGTGCCCAAGATCCTGAGAGGAGAGTAGAGGAGAAGGGACAGTGGCATGGCAACCCTCCTGAGGGCTGATTTCTTGCTTTCTGTCTCTATGTCTGTCTGTCTCTCTAACGAGTGTACATGTCCTATAGCAAAAATCCTCTCTCTAAAAAACTTTTTAAAAAAGGTTACATATATTCTTTTCCTTTTTGAGTATATTTCTTTCTTTCTTCTATGAGAGATAGAGAAGAGAAAGAGAAAGTCACTCCCCAATAGTCTTTGTGCCATGATCTACCTCTAACCTCAGTAAAGACACTATCATGGGCATGCAAGAACCAGGGTATACAGAGATGCTCCAGAATACAAACCTGGGACCTTACTGCATTGGTCCAGTTGTGTTACCACTGCACAACTGTCTGGCTTCTGCTTTTGTTGCTGAGTGCCACTCCTACTAGATAGTAAACTTCTAATCATTGGAGGCTGTTTTTTTCATCTTTGTTTACCCTACTCCTAGTCAAATATGAAGCACAGAAGAAACACTTAACAGAATTTGTTAAATGTAGTACTAGATTCAGTACCACTTTATGCTTCATTTGTGTGGTTTAAACTTGTTTTTCCTAATGGATATTGAGTTCTTCTCTCACCATCTTCTCTATACTATCTTATATACTAACTAATTGTTGATATTATTTTCTTTCTTTGTTGTCTTATCTTTTATTTTTTATTACTGAAATATCATAATAATTTTTTAATGAAGCCAAAGCCAGGAAAAGGCAAGTTTCTTTTCCTTTGAAAACAGAAAAATGAAATAGGAAAAAAAAAATATCAAGGGTAGAGAGAACAGTAACTAAAGAAAGTTATTTTTTTGTAGCCTCATAGTTAATTGAAAAATATGTGGACAGTTACTTAACTTTTACATCCTAAAACTAATTTTTACATTAAATTTTACAAACCTTTTTTTTTTTATTGGAGAGTTTTTTGCTATATGGCGTGTACGCTCTCCAGAAAGATGGAGAGAGACAGAGAGATAGAAAGCAAGAAATCACCCACTGGGAGTGGGAGGGGGGGATGGCCACACCACAATCACTTCTCCTCCATTCTCCTCTGGGGATCTTGGGCATGCATGTATATGTGCCTGGCATGCGTTTAAGCCACCGGGTCTGGGACTCAAACTCTGGTCGGCTACATGGGAGTTCGGCTACATGGGAGTTCAGCGACATAGCCATTACACTAACTGCTGGTCCCACTAATCTTTTTTTTTTTTTTTTTTTTTTAGAGATTTTTTTCTATAGGTTTCCTGTGCTTGCTGGAGAGGCAGAAACAGAGAAAGAGATAAGAAGTGAGAAATCACCTCCGCCCCAAGGGGATGGCCATGTCACAATCTCTTCTCTTCCATTCTCCTCTCAAGATTCTAGGCACACACGTAGATGTGCCTGGCCTGTGTTTCATGCCCTGGGTTTAGGACTGGAATCTCAGTTGGCCATGTGGGAATTCAGCGACATAACCATTATGCTGTCTACTGGTCCCAATTTTGCTAATCTTAACTATTAAAATAAATCAATATGAAAAAGAAGATATAGAATCATGTATAGGAATTTACTGCTTTTATACAATATTTTTCTTAGAAGTCCTTTTATGGGGAAATATAGTTTTCATTAGTGGGTGAATGATAACTGCAGATGATGGGGTAAAAAGATCATTAACTTTCAGATGTTGGAAAATATAAATTCTATTTTGGTCTCTAAAATAAACAGAGAAAGATTTTTAGCTTCTGAATCTGTTTTCTCCCTCTAAAAATGGAAATATAACTGTTCTTGCTATCATAGTCAAATGAAATAACATTTGTGATAACATTTTTAAAAATTGTGTGCATATACGTCTTATTCAATGGTCTTCAAAAAGTTCATATTATGTTAAAACTATGTATGAATTCCAATTTTTTCCAACCAAAATAAACTCTTTTTTTTTTTGTTTTTTTTTTTGTTTGTTTGTTTGTTTGCCATAGGGCATATGCGTTCACCAGACACACAGAGAGAGTAAGAAAGTGAAAGCGAGAAATCATTCCCTAGGGGGAATGGAGAAGCCAAAATCCCCTTTCAGTCATCTTCTAAGGATTTGGGGCATGCACTCACAGGTGCCTGAAGTGTTTGTTTTTTGCTCCCCTCCCCCCCAAATATCTCAATTCAGTATTCAAACTGTGCAGTAGGCCATGTGGGATTCAGTCGTCTTTACCACCACACCATTTGTCTGACCCTAAACTCATGTATTAATTCCATTTTTCTATAAACCTTTTGAAGTTTCCTTATACACGCACACACCACACACTTATAAAGACATGTGTCTTTAGAATATAATAATGAAAATGTCTTTTATCTACATTCTCATAGTTACGAGGTAAAGATAAGAATATAGGAATATTTTATTTTATCTTTGGTTTTTTAAATTAAGACCTAAATGAAAAGAAAGTTTATTGTACTTTATTTATTCCATGAAAAGGACAAATATCTAGATAATTCTGAATAATATTGACTATCTTTCAGTTGTTCTTCTGATGGTCACAAGACATAAGGAATAAATAATGGTCTGCTATTTTTTCCTCTTTTTCTGCTTTACAGACTGTAGAGACAAATCATTTTCATCTCTTTTGTTTACAAATGTTAAGTGTCTAGAGGTCACTTGATCACTTCTCAGGCCTAAGATGTAATAAATACCCACCTTGCTTAAGGGACAAAGGCTCAGTACCTTACTTTACCCACTTTCGTTCTTCAAACCTACTCTACACTAACTGGCAAATATACCTACTAGCTATATAGAGATAATTGATGGCTTTATTGGTCAAATGTGTAGCTCTCAGAGCTTCTGTGGACTATCTCTCTTAGGCAGAAAAATGTACTTTTACATAGTTATAGATTCTTAAAACTAACTTTTTGAAAACATTGAGAAATAATTAAAAATTATTGGCCTCATGGTCTTGCGGTTAAGGCAACTGGATCTAACACAGTCAACTACACAGTTTGAGTCCCAGACCAATAGCTTGAGAAACACACTGAGCATGTGTATGAGTGTGCCCACAATCTCAAAAGGAGGGAGAAATGGAGGAGAAGGGATTGGATTGTGGTGTGACTATTTCCCATGGGTGGTGCTTTCTTCTCTCTCTTTTTCCTCTGTCTCTCTGTTTCTCTCTGACAGACTCACATACCATCTGGAGGTAGAAAAAATAAGGCAGGGGGAGAGAAAGGAAAAAGCAAAAATCCAGACAAAATCACTGGCATATACAAGGTTGCCTTAATAGTGATACAATTATTGTTCTTTAGAAATGGATAAAACTGTTGTTGTGGTTAGAAGCATTACATTCTGTTTTAACAAGGCTGATACTATAATCACCAAAAATTGTTAAAGAGGTTTGAGGTTGAACAACAAAACCATCTTTATCACTTAGTGGTGGCACTCTTTGGAGAAACCAAAAAAGCTGATTCATACTGAATAACAATGCCATCATTTCGATGCAGGGCAACTTCTTTTGACAATTTAAGACAACAAAATTCATTTATTGGTACTTTTGTATAAAATTATCTTTTAAAAAATCAATACTAAAATAAAATGTACATCTTATAAATGTGTACAACAGTAGAAATTCTCAACTCTTAGCTAGAAGAGAGATAAAGGAGTGTTTATAATGAAAAAAATTAACAACAGAGGATACTAATATTTTTATATGGATTTTTTGAGGTTGGCAATGGTTGAACTGGATATCTAGACATATTTACATATGCGTTATATTAATACCATTGAAAATACTAAAAGAAGTCCTAATAACCTAAAATAATTATTTATTCAGCAGTCATAGGCATTAATAATACCAGTTTCATTTTTTATAGTATATACTTAAATTACTTCCTTTCCATTTTCTAGAACAAATCTTTCTCAAAAAAATGAGGCAGGGGGTATATTACTATTAGTTGAATGACAATGGTTGTGTTAGCCAAGGGTACTTAAACTTATACCTCACTAAAGTGATACACAAAAGTCAAGGTGATTCGACTTTGTAGTCTTTAGAGCACAGTATAAAATCTCTTTTCAATTCAAAAGGCCATAAGTCAACATATTTCTTAACTGTGTTGTTTTATTGCTGTTTAGATTTTTACTTGTATTGCAATACTTCAAACAATGTTTATATTCCTAGAGACTTAATCGCCTGCAATGCAATCTGTAAAAGTCCTGAGAGGTAATTTTTGGAAGAAAATCTTAAAGGAATTGCTGCCACTAAGAGCAAAAATTTTCCATATAGAGAACAACACCAGGGTAATATATTTTCTTTACATATCCAATAACATTTTATGAGACAGCTTTGTGAAAGCAGTGATAGTATATATATATTTTTTTCTTAAATAGCTGTTGGGATAGACGGAATGTCCTTACTGAAACGTAAATTTATAATTGGAGTTTCATATATAGTGACTATATTGACTTATTTAGTAGTTTCAGAACAGAGAATAAATATTCATTTAGTGAATGCACTTATGAATCTTTTTCAGTTGAATGAAGTAGGTTGGTTAAAGGGATGTGGAAGTTCCATTTTAGATGCACAGGTGTTGTGATATCTGACCACCTCAGTGGATGTTCCTCAGTCACTACACAGAGACAAAAGGCCAAACTCAGTTTACCGTTATCACAGCAAGGCTAGAGGCCATTCACTTAGCTACAGTCTAGAGGTAAAATAAAAAGAAAAGGGGCGGGATGGGCTATACTGTACATAACAAAAGTTAGACAAGACTGTGGCTGTGTTAAATGATCACTAGCTCTTGCAATTCAGAGTCTATGACAAAGAAGAAAGAATTTTCTGAATTTTGCTCTTGATATTGTGCTACTGGAATATTTAAATATATGCATTTTAAGTATTAGGAGCTGCGTATTTATAAGATGCTGTGGGTAGGGACAATGCCAATTTTTCCTTTTTCCTGCCTGTATTATATACACACACATATTCTATGTATAATTAGTGTGTGCATATCATATCTGGGATGCATATGTAAATATATGTAATACATTTATATATACTGTCTATAAACATACTATATATGGAATATATATGTACATGTACATTTCAGTAGGCAATCATAGTTACAACTTTTTAAACTCTGATACTTGAGAAAACTGTATTTGAGTTATTTACTTAACTTGTTTACTAATAATAATATGTCTACCTGTCATGGAATTTGAGAATCCAACCATGGTATGACAATAGCAACCTGTATTAAGTATCTGGCCTTTTTTTTTTTTTTTTGTCATATTTTTTGCCAATGGTCACGGGTGCTTGCCAGAGATAGAAGAAAGGAAAAGTGAGAAGTCACTCCTAACCCCACCAAGTGAGGATGGCCACACCACAATTCTTTCTCCTCCATTCTTCTCTCAGGATTTGGGGCATTCATACAAGTGTGCCTGGAGCGTTTTGCTTATTAAAGTCATGATTTCAAAAGAAGATGTCAGAATAATGGTAAATATTATTTAATTTGTGTCAGTCATGCCTTCTTTTAAGTAAGAAGATGTGGAAGAGGGACAGATCTTAGGAATTGCTTTTTCAACCCACCAGGTCTGAGACTCAAACCATGGAGTCAGTCATGTGGTGTCTAACACCTTAAGCACCACATCACCTGCTGGCCTAACATCTGGAATTTTGAATGTGCTGTGGTTGATAGTCTTGCATACAAAAATTTAGTCAATCTTCAAGAAAAAACTCCAAGTCATATATTTTTATTATATAAATACTTTAGAAAACCTAATATTAATGTTCCTAAAGGTTAAGGAACTTTATTCAGCTAGGAATTGTTCAAGCCCAAATTCAACCTCTTTGAGTCATTGTAATCAACAAGAGTATCTCCTTTCCATTACACCATGTGTGTGTTTTGTTTTGTTTTTGCTAGAGTACTTATCAGATAGAGGCAGAGAGAGAGGGAAAACACACTCCTCTTCCAACAGAGAGTGGTCACACTACAATTCTTTCTTTTCCAGCTCTCTCCCCTTTTGGGATTTTGGGTGTGCATATCCCAGGTGTTTTTCTCAAGGTGCTGAGTCCAGGATTTAAACTGCATAGTCAGCCACGTGGGATCCAATTTTATAATCACCAGGTCACCGAAAAGGCAATATATCATGTTTTAAGAGTGATCCTGAGGGAACCAGCAGTTAGCGTAATGGCTGTGTCGCTGGACTCCCACGTAGTTGACCGTGGTTCGCGTCCCGGACCCGGTGGCTTAAAACTCACGCCGGGCGCGTGTGCGTGCGTGCCCAAGATCCCGAGAGGAGAATGGAGGAGAAGGGATTGTGGCGTGACCATCCCCCCTGGGGGGTGATTTCTCGCTTTCTGTCTCTATGTCTCTCTCTGTCTGTCTGGCGAGCGCACGCGCCCTATAGCGAAAATCTCTCCAAAAAAAAAAAAAAAAAGAGTGATCCTGAGAAAGTAGTGCCAATAGAAATTTGGGCATGCTTTACAATTTGGCCCAGGAATTTATATAGGCATAGTGCGTGCATTTAATTATTGCTTATCTTTCTAAAATCTCAGTTTCTTCACTTATATAAAAGTTTAATTAATTTACTTTATATGGGACTTTCATAACAATTACGGAATATAATGAAAGGAACTCAATGTTTGCAGGAAATACTCAAAATATATTACAGTAATTCACATTAAGATATTTATGGAAATGTTTGCTTAAATAGATTAAGAGCTGAATAATGATTCATGGTGTAAAAGAAGATGGAAGGAAAAAGACTCTTCAGTGTATGAGAAGAAAATGGCGTGACCTGCGCTTTCAAAAACAATTGTAAAGCAAGCCAAATACCTAAACTGCCGACTTCACCGAAATGCTGGAGTTATTTTTGCTTTGTTTTGTTTTGTGTTTTTGCCTTATCATCATTTTTTCTATGAAGGTCTAGAAATGGATTTCAAAGAGAAAATAAATAAAATAATACAATCTTTGGTATTTGAGCAGCTTTTAGACTAAATCATGCAGTGGGTCCTAAACCTCCATTTATTTTAGCAGTAATTTCATATTAGCCTGTTTCACTTATTACAGTCATGATTTCAAAGGCAGATGTCAGAATAATAGTGAACGTTATTTGATCTGTCAGTCATGCCTTCTTTTAGGTAAACACGATGAAGAAGAGGGACAGTTCTTACAAACTGCTTTTTCAAGGTGATTCAATTCCTTTCACTTCATAAAGAAATACCCTTCAGTACCTAGTTTGTTAAGGATATTTATCTCTTCTTTTTAGCTATACTATATTACATTTTGGTGTCGTATTATGATTTCTTTTTTACTTCAATAGAGATTTCTGCTGTTTCACTAATATGTTGTTCATGATTAAATATTTGTATATGTATTTTTCACTTATGAGAAGAAGCACATTTCCAAATACAAAAGAAAAATACATCTGAATATATTTTTTTTACTATAATATACTTACTTTATTTTTTTTAAGATAGATTTTTGCTATACAGTGCATGTGCTCACTGGAGAGAGAGAGAGACAGAAAGAGAGTAAACATAATCCCCCCTCTGGTGGGGTAGGGATGGCCAAACCACAATCCCTTTTTTTCCATTCTCTTTTTGGAATCTTGGACACACATGCACACACACTCAGTGGGACTTTCAACCTGCTGGGTCTGAGTCTCCAACTGCAGTCAACTATGTGAGAGTTCAGCAACTTAACTATTATGCCAAGTGCTGGTCCTGACGTGTTTTTATTAAATGGGAAATTGATTAAATTAAAACTAAATTTTTAAATTTCTTATTTAAAACTTTTATTTAATAAGGAGTGCACTTATAAAATGATGAGGATAATAATTACAATAATTTCCATTTGTTGGAACCAGCAGGTGGTGTGGTGATTAAGCCATTGGACTCCCACATGGTTGCTCATTGTTTGAGTCCTGGACCTGGCAACTTGCTTCCTCCCTTTCTCTCTATCTCTGTCTCTCTCTGGTGAGTGTACATCCTGGAGCAAATTTAAAATAATGATAAATAAAATTAAATAAATCATTTCTAAAAAGTTCTACTTGTTAATGACTTATGGTCATTGTGGTGATAATAAGTTAAAATCTAATAAAATGGCTTAGTAGATTAAAGTGGTGTTTATACTGTTTGTAGGGAGAATTCCTATAACTATGGTTACATTTTCTACAGATGACTATTGCTGCTATTCAAAAATATTTCTCATTTCTACCTATATTTAATTGGAATTTATTAAAGGAAAAGAAAAAGGGAATATCAGAATCTTGTCCTTGGTGGCTGGAGGGTGAAGAAGGCTAAGGATTGGGGAACTTGAGCAATAGCAGAAAGTTATTTGTGTTTCTGACATCTATTTAGTATCATATTTTAGAAAATTAAACAATTTCAAAGCATCAAGATAGAACATACCTTTTTTTATTCTTCCTGAAGTATACAGAATGATTTTTCAACTTGGGATGGGAAAGCTAATATTACCTCTCTCTTATTCATATATGTGTGTAAATATATATGTTTTTTTCTCAAAGAGATTTGAGTAACATATTTCTTTTATTAAAAAGAAAGGAAGAAAGAAAGATGATAGATGCAGCCCATGGTGCGTTGGTTAAAGGTGGCTTAATTTCACATGACTCACCATGCAGTTCAAGTCCCAGATCTGGTAGTTTGAGAAATATACCAGGCATGTGTGCGTGCTTTCCCAGAATCCTGAGAAGAGGGAGAGAGGGAGGAGAAGGGATTTGTGGCATGAGCATTCCCCATGAAGGGGGGGTACTTTCTCACTTTCCCCATCTTGCTCTCTTTGTCCCTCTCTTGCTAGTGCATAAGCCCTCAGGTAAAATTTGTTTAAAAAATTAGATAGGAAGAAAGCTGAGAAATTAACTTTTATGAAAATAATAACTTAATAAAAACTAAATTGGAAACAGCAGAATTCAGACTCAGAATAAAAATCATTCATTTTTATTCTTTAGATTTTATAGCATTTCCTTTTCTTCCTATAAAATATTTTATAGTCATTTTGGTCTATAATCTAGAGATCTCTGCTAACAAGACATTTATTTCTATTTAATTATTTTTCTATTTTTCTTCTTTTTCAGAATCATAGTCTTTCTTTTCTTTCTTTCTTTCTTGGTTTTTTTTTTTTTGGACACAAGAAGAGATACAAAAAGAGAAAAACCGGGGGGGGGGGGGGGGGGGGGGGGATGGCCACGCCACAACCTCTTCTCCTTCATTCTCCTCTTGGAATCTTGGGCATGCACGCACGTGCACCCAATGTGAGATTAAACCACCAGGTCCAGGACTCGAACTGCGTTCGACTACATGGGAGTCCAGAAACATAGCCATTACACCAATTGCTCATCCCTAGAGCCATAGTGTTTATTAGACACTCATTTGATGCATTTAGAACAGGACACCAATGAAGGAAGAGGATTGTACTGCTTACTCCCTCATTATTTTCACAAACTCCTGGCAACTCGCAGAGGTAGTAAAAAGTAACACATAAACTTTATACTTTTCTTTATCATGTCACATGTGCTTTAGAGACCCAAAAGCAAAATAATAATAACAATAATAATAATGTCTCGATTCTGATAGGCATTAGAAGTGCAGGTAGGGAAGGAAGAGAAGATAGACAGTGCTTATCTGAAGAATTACCTTTCTGACTTTTAGCTGCTTGCTCCAACTGCTGTCACCTCCTGGCACAGGATCAGAGACCAGGGAAGTGTATGAAACCTAATGTCAAAAGAGAGAGGCTGCCTGGGTGGAAGCATGCAGTGTATTTGCCTGGATATGGCTTAGAAAGGCCTATGTAGGGTTGTGATCAAAGAAGTAGTGGCGAAGGAAGCTTTTCTATAATGCTGAGACCAAAGGATGAGTGGGAAAGGGGGTTGAGAAGGTGGCCCCAAATGTAGTTAGCTCCATTCCTCACCCTCATGTTGCCTCATAGACATGGGTTGTGGTGCCAGGCATTGCTGAATGCACTGTGCAGGTTCCAGATTAGGGCCACAGTGCTGGCTGCATGATGTAGCCATCATCCACAGCCTTTCTGTGTCCTGGACCTTTTGCCTGGTCATGGCACAGGAGTTTGCAACTGCCACAGCACCAGGCACAAGCCTTTCTGGCACATCGTTCTTCTCCATCCAGCTCGGCCACCTGCTAGGATTGCAAAATAAATCTATTCTTTCCATCTCCAATATAGACTCTTCTGAATGGAGACTGGGAATTATTATTAGATAAACAGGAGATAATTGTCAGAGTAAAAGTTTTACATAGTGAAAGTTTTGTCAATCGATGTGTGATATGTGTAACAAGCCAAAATGCACCACCATCAAGTCTTACTTCCACGAGTTCACGTTGCTGCTTACTTTATTGATTTGATAGTAATTAACATCTATGTGAGCTACAATTATTTGCATGCTTTTATTAATCTTATTTTGTTGCTATTATATTCATGTTCCTCCTTGTTGATTCAGTTCTTATGACTAGATAGGGACTGAACTGAATTGCCTATGTATTTTAGATAAATAACCCAGACCCCTTATTACTGGCCAGTGTGCTCATCTGCCAGCTGCTGCGAATGTCAGTGATGATTGTTCAAAGCTGAAGCTCTTCATTAGGCATTATTCTCTTTTTTAAGAAACTTCCTCACCCGAAGTATCTCCCACCCAAGAGATGGCCTGCAGCCAATCCTTGGTTAATGAGAGATTAAACATTCTCAACACTTTGCCTCAATTGTGAACAGTTCCGAAGTGTCATGCAAAGCTTCTCAGCTCTTAGGAAAACACACTAAAAGCTAAATTACAACAATGTTGTGTACATCAAGTTTGTCTTCTGCCCAATTTTGCTTTCTTCACACTTTACAGGTTTATCTCCCAATAAAATTGTTTGTATGAAATTTTCTGTTTGTTGCCATGGAACCCAATCTTAAATAATCAGTACCAAAAGTGACCCTACAAGGCAGACTCAATTGGGATTTTGGAGATATATTCCTTGTTGTCAGGCAATGAGGACCCTGAAAATGTTGTTATATGGACTAACAGTCCTTGTCATGTTCTAGTATTGTAAATGTTAAAATTTCATTGGTGAAATTGAAAACACTGAATGATTCAATCTCTTTGAAAATGTTAAGGAAACGGTAAGTCTAAGGATAATGGAATTTGGTGATTATTGCTGAGTGTCGTTGATTCATTAATGAGAGGTAATGACAGGCTGAGCATAATTAGTTACAAATTCAATGCAAAATGTTAAAGCTGGAGGGCGTCCTTGGCTGCCATAAAAAACTTTAATCTTTTGTAGTTAGAGGACAGACAGAATAAAGTATCAGGCTCAAGAAATAACAGAAAATAAAGTAACAATCTTTTGAAGAAGGTTGAATTTTCAGCCTTTGCTGACAAGGTTAGGGTACTAAGAGGTAAGAAGATGGATCTGGAGACTAGGAATGCAAATGTTGACATAGATGCACTATAGAAACGTGAACTCCTAGATGCTGTTGGACACACTTGGATCTGTGGACAACTTACCCTTCTGAAGAGATAAAATCTCTGGCCAACAAATGATTATATCTTAACACTTCTAGAATAAGGAAGTTCAAGACTTTTTCTAAGGAAGCAAAAGGTCATGCCAAAGAAACCAAAAAATTAGATAATAGATACTAGCAGATAAAAGAGTACACATAAACTGGAGCTCGTGAACAGGGGAGGGTAGGAAAAAATGTGAGTAAAGGATAGTGTGATAGATATGAGAGCACTTTGCTGTGATACAACATTCCACCACCCAGAAAGGTCTTCAAGACATAGTGTTAAAATAGTTCTATGATTTTTGTTAAAGTTTATTTATTTCTGTTATGAAAATGAGAGACAGGGAGAGAAAGAAGAGAGAGAAATAAGCACCATCTCAACAGGGTCTCACACCTCCACTGCTCACCACACCTTTTGGTTCCAAAGTCTAGAGATATGGATTTCCAGAGAAAGAAGAGTTTATTTCCCCCCAATAGAAAGAGATATTTTTGCTATGGGGAACATGCTCTCACAGGAGAGAAAGAGAGAGACAGAAAGATAGAAGCAAACAATCACCCCCAGGGAGGTATAGACACACCACAATTGCTTCTTCTCTATTCTCCTGCTAGTATCTTGGACACAAACACACACACACACACACACACACACACCCACACACACACACACACACATGCCCAATGTGAGTTTTAAGCCACCGGGTCTGGGACTCAAACAATGATCTACTATGTGGGAGTCCAGAGATGTAACCAATTATACTATCTACTGGTCCCAAGAGAGGGAAGACTTACTATGGAACTTTAAGCCATGTTTATAATCCAAACACTTTAAGATCTTTATACCAATGGACCCCAATCAGATACTAAAATGTCTGGGTAACTGACCTTTTTTCTGTGAAGAGGAGGTGGGAAGAGTATTTCTGGTGCTTAGTGGTCCATGATCCATTTCCCAATTCCCAGTTTAATGATATTATGGACAGGTTCAGCAATCACATCATAAGTGGATGGTTCAACCTAGTGCAACAGAGGTGCAAAGCATGAGGAGAATAAGGGGTATTAGTTATTAGCTTGGACTTAAATTACTACTGTAGTATTTCTCTTACAAAATTTCCCACAGGAAAAAAGTCCATCTAAAATCCTGGGGGAGTGATTGTCCATTAGACAAAATGACTGTAAGAAGTAAGTGGATCCCATGAGAGGCCTCAGATTCGATTTCTAGTCCAGCCTAAAGACTAAACATGGTAATGTGCACCTGTAATCACAGCAGTACACAGAGCCTGAGACAAGAGGATAATGAGATTGAGGCTGGCCTGGGAAACAGAGAGACTCTATCTAAAAATGAACTGGTGTGGTGATACCTGACTGAAGTCCCAGCGAATGCTGGGGTAGGAGGATCACAAAGGGAGAAAGGAAGGAAAATAAAGAAACAATGAAAGAAAGGAGGGTGGGAGAGAGAAGGAAGAAAAGTAAATAGATTTGCGGGTACATGATATACAGAGACAAGGAGACAGGAACCACAGCACTTTGCCTTGATTCTCTCTCTTAGGCCAACACATCCTCTCTCATGTGATGGAAATATTAGTGGGTCATCAGAAAACTCATGACACATTTTTGTGTTAGAAAACACAGAGAAACATGTCATGACTTTTTCGACTACTTGTTACTTCCCTCCCTAGAGATTGTCCTTTGTCACAAGGAACTGCTTCACTGAAATTATACTTACTCTTGGAGAACTGCAGCAATCACTGTGCAGAAATGAAAACAGAGAAGTCTAGGGGGGCATTCAAGTCCTAGCATTCCACATAGCTTGGCTACAGCCTCGGTTGCAACAGACTGACAGTCAGCTCTTCATACTCAATCTTTCTTGCCTTCCTCACTTCCTTATAGGACTCTTTCTGGAGCATTCTCCATTAAATACTCTGCATGCATTTGTCTGCCTAGTCCACTTTTATGGAATTCGACCTAAGAAAATATGCTTGAAAAATTCTATCCTAGGTAATCTGCCTACTGTCATTCCTTAAAATTCAAATAAAACACTGTTTTCCCTTGTTGTTCCTTAATATACCAGCCCAAGTGAGGGAGCTTATCCTACAATTTGTGTGCTCTTCTGCCATATGTCTGCATTCCTCCCTGGTGACTCCTCTGAATCTGTTTTGCCCTCATTTGTTTGTAAAGGTGTCTCTTTTATTAGAATCATTTAACTCCATAAAATCAAAGATGGTTTTTGGTAGAAATTGCACTGTGCTTGGAATAGTTCTGAGAACATAAGAGCCTGCTAAAAATGTCTATGGTGGAATGAAGAATTAACTAAAATTATAATCATTTTCTATAGAAAAAGGCTAGCAGCTCTAATGAACTCTTTCTTAAACATTCAGAAAGAAAATGTCATAAAAAAATTTAGGATGGCTCAGTTTTGCATTGTTTATTACTCAACCATGAAAATATATTCAGCTCTCAGAATTTAAAGGACAGAAAAAGAAAGATCCATTTAGGTGAAGGATAGAAAAGCCAAAAGAAAAATAAATCTACATCTATACCTATATCTATATCTCATGTCTATAAAGCTCTGGCTTCTCTTGATTAAGGTTATCAAGATATATATTCAATATTTTGAGAAATTGTGAATTCTTAGCACATGGGTTCTTCATATTCTTCTATAAATACAAAATGAATTTCATAGCCTGAGTAATAAATTATTTTAAAGTATCCAGAGTCCATTAACATAAATAATTGAGTCTTCAATGAATGTGTAACAAGAAATATGGATGGCATGAGTCCAACTCATACTAGAGTCAGTATCTCTTCCCCTTACTGCTCATGTACCTTCAGATCTCCAGCAGCCTTTACAAAACCATGTTCTCAATCTGTCATTCATTAATTGAACATACCTGTTTTATTTATTTATATTTATTTATTTATTTATTTATTCATTCACCCATTCATTGGCTTTTGCCATAGGGCTTATGTGCTCCCTGGAGAGAGACTGAGAGAGAGAGGGAAAGTGAAAAATCACCCCTCCACAGTGGATATGACTATGCCCAAATCCTTTCTCCTCTATTCTTCTCTCAGGCTTTTGGGCACACACACACACAAGTGCTTGGCGTGATATTCAAGTCATTGGATCTGAGACTCGAATTATGGTCATCCAGGTGGGAGTCTAGCACCATAACCATTATACCACCTCTGGCACCTAGAGAAGATAATTATTTATCAAGGGAGAATTATGCTGTTATTAAATGTATTTCATTTTATTCTTATATTTGTGGGGAAAATTTTTTAATGCAGGTGTTAACTAAAGAAATAAGACATAAGCTTTTATAGATTATTATATTTAAGTTTTGAACAATAAGGTCCTTCAAGTCTTTGCATTTGTTAATAATTCTATACTTGAAGTTACATATATTTCTTTTTTATATACTTAATTTTTGCTAGAGGGCACATGCGCTCACCAGAGAGACGTGCAGAGAGGAGAGAAAGCGTCCCCATGAGGAATGGTCCTGCCAGGCCTTTCTGTCCCCTTCCCCTTTCCGGGTACTGGGTACACACGGAGCCAGCGTGCTTTCCAAGGCACCGGATCTGGGACGCAAACCATGCAGCTGCCATGTGAGTCCAGCTGCCCTAGCCTCCATGCCACCTGCTGGCCCCAGATTTCCCTCTGAGTGACGAAAACAGCTGGGAAGTAGTTAGAGTGGTGGCTGTACTACACTGTGAGTGGGTTAACGGCCACCTAGTGGTACCCTTTAAAGGGCCAGACCATGCATGTGATGCTAGGTGAATTTTACTTTAGTGAAAAGAAATAGCAGAGACATGGGCCAAGATAAAGGAGAAAGAGACATCTCTGAGCAAGAGACTCCGCTCACCGGAGAGTGTGGGCAGGGGAAGAGGCGGTGCTCGGCCTCCCAGCGAGCTGAGCGAGCT
>NW_006159890.1:1328562-1344211 GCF_000334495.1 Tupaia belangeri chinensis
TGCCCAATGTGAGTTTTAAGCCACCGGGTCTGGGACTCAAACAATGATCTACTATGTGGGAGTCCAGAGATGTAACCAATTATACTATCTACTGGTCCCAAGAGAGGGAAGACTTACTATGGAACTTTAAGCCATGTTTATAATCCAAACACTTTAAGATCTTTATACCAATGGACCCCAATCAGATACTAAAATGTCTGGGTAACTGACCTTTTTTCTGTGAAGAGGAGGTGGGAAGAGTATTTCTGGTGCTTAGTGGTCCATGATCCATTTCCCAATTCCCAGTTTAATGATATTATGGACAGGTTCAGCAATCACATCATAAGTGGATGGTTCAACCTAGTGCAACAGAGGTGCAAAGCATGAGGAGAATAAGGGGTATTAGTTATTAGCTTGGACTTAAATTACTACTGTAGTATTTCTCTTACAAAATTTCCCACAGGAAAAAAGTCCATCTAAAATCCTGGGGGAGTGATTGTCCATTAGACAAAATGACTGTAAGAAGTAAGTGGATCCCATGAGAGGCCTCAGATTCGATTTCTAGTCCAGCCTAAAGACTAAACATGGTAATGTGCACCTGTAATCACAGCAGTACACAGAGCCTGAGACAAGAGGATAATGAGATTGAGGCTGGCCTGGGAAACAGAGAGACTCTATCTAAAAATGAACTGGTGTGGTGATACCTGACTGAAGTCCCAGCGAATGCTGGGGTAGGAGGATCACAAAGGGAGAAAGGAAGGAAAATAAAGAAACAATGAAAGAAAGGAGGGTGGGAGAGAGAAGGAAGAAAAGTAAATAGATTTGCGGGTACATGATATACAGAGACAAGGAGACAGGAACCACAGCACTTTGCCTTGATTCTCTCTCTTAGGCCAACACATCCTCTCTCATGTGATGGAAATATTAGTGGGTCATCAGAAAACTCATGACACATTTTTGTGTTAGAAAACACAGAGAAACATGTCATGACTTTTTCGACTACTTGTTACTTCCCTCCCTAGAGATTGTCCTTTGTCACAAGGAACTGCTTCACTGAAATTATACTTACTCTTGGAGAACTGCAGCAATCACTGTGCAGAAATGAAAACAGAGAAGTCTAGGGGGGCATTCAAGTCCTAGCATTCCACATAGCTTGGCTACAGCCTCGGTTGCAACAGACTGACAGTCAGCTCTTCATACTCAATCTTTCTTGCCTTCCTCACTTCCTTATAGGACTCTTTCTGGAGCATTCTCCATTAAATACTCTGCATGCATTTGTCTGCCTAGTCCACTTTTATGGAATTCGACCTAAGAAAATATGCTTGAAAAATTCTATCCTAGGTAATCTGCCTACTGTCATTCCTTAAAATTCAAATAAAACACTGTTTTCCCTTGTTGTTCCTTAATATACCAGCCCAAGTGAGGGAGCTTATCCTACAATTTGTGTGCTCTTCTGCCATATGTCTGCATTCCTCCCTGGTGACTCCTCTGAATCTGTTTTGCCCTCATTTGTTTGTAAAGGTGTCTCTTTTATTAGAATCATTTAACTCCATAAAATCAAAGATGGTTTTTGGTAGAAATTGCACTGTGCTTGGAATAGTTCTGAGAACATAAGAGCCTGCTAAAAATGTCTATGGTGGAATGAAGAATTAACTAAAATTATAATCATTTTCTATAGAAAAAGGCTAGCAGCTCTAATGAACTCTTTCTTAAACATTCAGAAAGAAAATGTCATAAAAAAATTTAGGATGGCTCAGTTTTGCATTGTTTATTACTCAACCATGAAAATATATTCAGCTCTCAGAATTTAAAGGACAGAAAAAGAAAGATCCATTTAGGTGAAGGATAGAAAAGCCAAAAGAAAAATAAATCTACATCTATACCTATATCTATATCTCATGTCTATAAAGCTCTGGCTTCTCTTGATTAAGGTTATCAAGATATATATTCAATATTTTGAGAAATTGTGAATTCTTAGCACATGGGTTCTTCATATTCTTCTATAAATACAAAATGAATTTCATAGCCTGAGTAATAAATTATTTTAAAGTATCCAGAGTCCATTAACATAAATAATTGAGTCTTCAATGAATGTGTAACAAGAAATATGGATGGCATGAGTCCAACTCATACTAGAGTCAGTATCTCTTCCCCTTACTGCTCATGTACCTTCAGATCTCCAGCAGCCTTTACAAAACCATGTTCTCAATCTGTCATTCATTCATTCAACATACCTGTTTTATTTATTTATATTTATTTATTTATTTATTTATTCATTCACCCATTCATTGGCTTTTGCCATAGGGCTTATGTGCTCCCTGGAGAGAGACTGAGAGAGAGAGGGAAAGTGAAAAATCACCCCTCCACAGTGGATATGACTATGCCCAAATCCTTTCTCCTCTATTCTTCTCTCAGGCTTTTGGGCACACACACACACAAGTGCTTGGCGTGATATTCAAGTCATTGGATCTGAGACTCGAATTATGGTCATCCAGGTGGGAGTCTAGCACCATAACCATTATACCACCTCTGGCACCTAGAGAAGATAATTATTTATCAAGGGAGAATTTTGCTGTTATTAAATGTATTTCATTTTATTCTTATATTTGTGGGGAAAATTTTTTAATGCAGGTGTTAACTAAAGAAATAAGACATAAGCTTTTATAGATTATTATATTTAAGTTTTGAACAATAAGGTCCTTCAAGTCTTTGCATTTGTTAATAATTCTATACTTGAAGTTACATATATTTCTTTTTTATATACTTAATTTTTGCTAGAGGGCACATGAGCTGGAAGAAAAGTGAGAGAGCACCTTTCCGTTTTTCCCTTCAGGGTTTTGAACATTTATGCACACATATTTGGAAAATTTTTCAAGACATTGAATTCAAAACTCAAACCACACAGTCAGCCATGTAGAAATTGTAGCCTTAACCACCACCCTATCGACTGGTCCTGGAATTATAATTATATATTTATATGCATAATTATATATATATATATATATGTGTGTGTGTGTGTGTGTGTATGTGTGTGTGTGTATATATATAGATCATCGGGAAAGTAAGGAAATATATTTCTGTGTTTTTCTATGCAAAAATTTGTCCTGACTTCCCAACCACCCAATATATGTATTTGTTTGTTTGTTTTGTTTTTCCACCTAACCATAGGGCACATGTGGTCACTAGAGAGAGAAAGAAAGTGAGAAATTACCACCCAAGAGGGATGGCCATGCCATAATCACCTCTCCTCCATTCTCCTCTCAGAACTTTGGGAACGCATGCACATGCCCCCAGCATGATTCTCAAGCTACTGGGGCAGGACTCGAACCTCACAGGCAGTCCTGTGATATTCAAATACCTTAACCTCCGTCCCATCTGCTAGACATAAAATGACATATTTATTAAGTAGCTTTCCACATTGACTCTCATGCAGTACACACAGTACCTAGCACATTATGGATTTTACTCAGTTAATAAATATTAAATCTCTTGTTAGAAAAGATAGAAACAATTTTGTAGACAAAGTGTGTTTACTCATCTTCTTTTCCTTCCCTTTAAAACCAAACCAAACCAAACCAAACAAAAACAAAACAGAACAGAAATATGTCTGTATAACAGTCCTCTCGCCTTAGCCTCCCTTTGGCTAGGACCACAGGTACACATCAATAGGCCACCTCTTTCAAAGAGGTCTGACTATGTTGCTCAAGCCAGCTTCAAGGTCCTGTCCTTCCTGCTCAGCCTTCAGTCTCTGCAACTACAGGCATTCCCCCACATCCAACCTTGAGATTGGTCCAGCTTGCCCAGCTTTTAGGTTGAACAGAGAAGGAATCAAACCAAGCCTTTCATATGACCCAGCCTGGAGAGCACAATGTCTTAGCAGGGAACACCATGGTGGCTGGGCCTCATGAGTCTTCTTATCTTATTTGTACTGTTTGGAATTCCAAAATAATAGAATAAATATAATTTTCTGTACTTGGAATTTTAAAAAAAATTCCTTACACAAAAATTTTTTAGAAAAAAAATTAATTCTTATTCAATTTCTGATAAAATCAGTTTGTTAGCATGACAGGTAACATTTATAATTTTAATATATTTCTATCATATATTCAAAGATTTCCTTTTCCCTTTACTTTCTTTAAGATAATATTTAAGGCTAGAAAGTGGCATGAGGTTAAGGTGGCTGGATCCCACAAGGTCAATTGCATGGTTCATGAACACTGGACCCTGCACCTTGAAAAACACCCCAGGTGCATGCACACGCATGCCCAAAAGCCAGAGAGGAGAATGGAAGAGAGTGGATTGCCGTGTGTCCATCTCTCTTGGGAGCTATTTCTCATTCTCTGTCTCTCTCTCTCTCTCTCTCTCTGCTTTCCCAGTGAGCGCACATGCCTTATGGCCAAAAGAAAAAACAAAACAAACAAACAAAAAACAAATAAACAAATAAAAAAACAAGCAGTGTTTAGATATAGCAAAACTGAAGGTAATAGTATTCTTTATGATCCAAATATCTTACAGATCCAAAGATTTTATTGAATCTTGACCTACTTCTTAACACATTTACATTAACAAATTTGAATCTTCTTTTTTTTTTTTGTTTGGAGAGGTTTTTGCTAGAGGGCGCATGCACTCACCAGAGAGACAGAGAGACAGAAAGCAAGAAATCAACCCCCCCCCCGGGGGATGGCCACGCCATAATCCCTTTTCCTCCATTCTCCTCTCTAGATCTTGGGCACACATGCACACACATACGCCTGGTGTGAGTTTAAGTCACCGGGTCCAGGACCCAAACTGTGGTTTACTACATGAGAGTCCAGCGAAATAGCCATTACGCTAACCGCTGGTCCCTGATTATTCTTTTATAAAATATCTTGGCATTAAATTATGGTTTTGTTGTTTATACTCTTTTGATGTTGCCTGCTTATACTACTTTGTGGAAGTAATCTGATTTATATTTTATTAACTGTCTTCTTCTCTACTATGGTTCAAATGTGTTTCTTCCAAAATTCAGGTATTAGGAGATAGGATCTTTAAGAAGTGATTAGGCCATGAAGCAGCTTCCTCTTCAATGGGATGAAGACCTTTTAAAATAAGACTTCATACAGACTTCAGCTAGCTTGCCCATTGCCTTTTTAATTTGAAGACACAGAAAGGAGATCTCACTAGACGAAACCTCAGCACCTTGATGTTGGACTTGTCAGACTCAGAACTGTGAGAAACAAATTTTTTTGTTTACAAATTATCCAGTCCCAGGGATTTCGATGCAGCAGAACCAAAAGACTTACAGTGTGTATTAAACATATTTCTCATATTACCTTATCAACATGGACAAATAGAGCAGACACTGTTGATTGTCTAATAACCATTCGTCCCTTCTCTGATTTTGGAGCAGCAACATTTTCTAGCTCCTTTTGTAGTTAGAGGTGGCTGCAGTGAACAAGCAGATGTAAATTGAACTTCCTTGGTATGGCTCCCAAGAAAGCTCTTTAAAGGAGAACGGTGCCAGGAGTTTGTCATGAAATCAGCTATAATGGGCTCACAAGAACAATCTTTGCCAAGCTCTACTCCACTCCATTCGTGACATCATGTTGGTAGCCTGAATTTGGCCACAGTAGGAGTATTTACACAGAAATAAGCAAATCCGATAAATCACCACCCCACTCTCACCCTACTCCTCGAATGCCTCACAAACACACCACTGGAGCAGGCTATTACCAACATGCCTCTTGCTCTATCATTCTGTTTTCTTAGAAATCTGACAATGTCATAGAAGTAACCACATGTGGGTGTCAAGTCACATAGAAGAATTGTCCTATTTGTTCTGGACTGCCTACTTTCAAATTTTTGTTATATAAGAAAATCAAAACCCCTACTTTATGTAAGCCATGATTGATCTGCATTTTTCTGCAGTTAGATACAACTCTAACAAATACAATAGAGAAACTGTCTTTTTTTCATAAATGCTGTTTCTATAAAATAACAAATCAGTTACTAATTATATTTTTGTATAGAATTATTATTCTCCATCTAAATTAATAGGTATAAGGCACATCAACAAAGATAGGTGAGATTTGACTGGTACAACTCACTTTGCCAACAATCTGAATGACTTGCATATGATATCCCATCATATAATTCTATCTAATTCTCACTTCTCGGATCAGCTACTTTTTTAATTTTTTAAGAAAGATTTTTGCTATAAGATGTGTGTGCTCACCAGAGAGAGAGAGAGAAAGCAAGAAATCCTCCCCATCACCCACGGGAGGGATGACCATGCCTCCATCCCTTCTCCTCCATCTTCCTCTATTCTCCTCTTGGGATCTTGGGCTCACATGCACATCTACCCGGTGCGAGTTTTAAGTCACCAGGTCCTGGACTTAATCCATGGTCAACTAAATGGGAGTCTACTGACGTATCCATTATGCCATCTGCTGGTAAACCTGGCTCAGTTACTTTTAACTGTTCCCAAACATTGGCAAGAAGACATATAACAAGTAAGTAACCCAAAATACGTAAAAGCAAAACATGCTAACTTTTTAAAAGAATTGCCAGAGGCTGCATGCACTCACCAGAGATAGAGAACACAGAAAGAGAAAGGGAAAAAGTATGCCCTTCAAAGGGGCATGATCATGCTGCAATCTCTTCTGCATTTTTCTATCCTGTTGGGATTTGGGGTAAGCACATAGTTGTGCCTGGTATATTTCAAGCAGTTGAGGCCAGATTCAGACTGCCATCAGCCATGCGGAATCCTGTTCCCTTACCCACTAAATCAAGCATCTGGCCAGCATCACACATGTTAACTGGCAGACAACCCATTGCAGAAATATGGAGGAAATTTCCATTATTCATAAGAACAGTGAATAGGTTGAAACGCAAAGCGAATCAGTAGTTCAAAGCAAATCAGTAGTTCATTTCTGCTACATATAGAGAAAACTGATTCATTCATTTGAAAAACGGTGTTAAGACCCTGTACCTCTCTTACGTCATGTGGATTAGAAACACAGCTTTGTGTCATTTAGAAAACTGGTTCAATGCAAAGAATATAAAATGATTTTGTGAATTACAATAAAAAAGCAGCTATCTAGTAACTTTAGTAATATAGCAACATTCCATGTTTGGTTTAGGGAATCTTTATGCAACAGATACATCCACTCTGTCATTTAATTTATAATTATGTGCATGTGTTTGTGCATAGATGTTCACCACTATATTATACTGTGCTACAGGATAATTAAAGCCAAAACAAGAAAGTTATTTCTAACTAATATCATTCCTAAATGGTTAATATCTTTAAAAACAAAGCCAGAAATTACATTAGAAAGTGTAAAACACTTGAAAAACTAAGTCATAAACATGTATTTGCAAAGTTTATAGTGTTTAAAGGGACAAACGGTAGAAAATGAAATGAGATGCCGAACACAATGCTACTTATGTAAATTACTTGCACATGCATAAAAATTACCTTATAATTTATAGGGATAGCAACAAAGGAAAACAAACACACCCCACATACTATGATGAAGGTTTTGGATGCAGTCAGGAGTGAAAATGGAATAGCACTAAAATGTAAAAAATAAAATTAAAAAAAAAAAAACAGAGATTTTGGTTGGACCGATAATGATAGTTTGTCTCCTTATTTGAGACAATTAGTTTCATTAATTTGCCTACACTGGAAAAGCATTTTCAAAGGAGAAAGAGACCCAGAAGTGACTGTGTAGATGGCAGGATGCTGCTGTACAGTGTTGGAGTCATATGGGAAGGTCCTGGGTTTGGATCCTGGATCGTCCTGAAAATATTGGTTACAAAACCAGACATACCTATGGCTGACAGCACTGATCCAGTCCTGGGACTGGCAGCCTAAAACATATGCTAGGCACATGTGCATGCATGCCCCAAATCCTGAGAAGTGAATGGAGAAGAGAAAGTGGAGTATGTGTGTGTGTGTGTTTGTGTATGTGTGTGTGTGTGTGGAGATGGTGACTTCTCACTTTCCCTCTTTCTGTACCTCTGTCTCTCTCTGATGAGTGCACATACCCTGTAGCAAACTGAACACACACACACACACACACACACACACACACACCCCTCTACAAATCATTTCTTTCTCTTTGTCTTAAGAGTTTTTAGCATAGGCCACATGTACTTGCCAGAGAGAGACAGAAATAAACAGAGAGAAGGAACGTGAAAAATCACCCCCCACCCCAGGCAGATGATCACACCCAAGTCCCTTCTCCTCCATTCTCCTCTCATGATTTAGGGCACTCATGCACATGTGCCCAGGGTAATTTTTAAGTCGTGGATTCTGGGACTCAATCCATGGTCTGTTATGTGGGAGTCCAGCACTTAAACCACTATGCCACCTGCTGGCCCCTGAAATGATTTTTTAAAAAAATTATTAGATTTAGGAATTTGTTTATAGAGTTGGAAAACTTAATTAATGATAGCAAAGATATGGTTAAATGGGGAAGTACATAAGGAAGTGGGAATTTAATTGTCACAATCCTTCTAAAATAATACTTGTATTTGTGAGGGACTTTCAAGAAGTTTTCGGAAAGTAGAGTTAAAGCTTGAATTTGTTTAGGTGTAAAATTTTTAATCTATGCATAGTGTTTTCTTAATATGCATATCCAAAAACTTTCTGAACTCTCATATATCAAGTCTTAATAAAATTCATTGCCAATAATTCTTATTATAAGCATACAAACTAAGAAAACAGAACCCCTTCTTTTTTCATTCCCAAAGGACACGTGTTTGCCAGAAAGAGAGAGAGAGAAAGAGTGCACTCAAGAGAGATAAAGCACCATCCAATAGGATACGGTCACATCATTATCCTTTTTTCTCCATTTTTCCACTCCATCAGGATTTGGAGCATGCATGCACACACACATCTGGCATGTTTTTCACGTCACTGGGGCCAGGATTGGAACCTTGGTTGACTATATGGGATTCAGGTTTTTATGCATAGCACGTAACAAAAACAAATACAATTTATACCTCAAAAATTGTATGTAGGCCCCACTATAGTAGCACATGTCTGTAGTCTCAGCTACTTGGGAAGTCAGAGGCAGGAGGATCAAACAGTGATTATAGAACAAAGATCTTGCCCAAAGCACCACAAATACAGATACACACATGCACACACGCTCACCCTGCACACAAATAAATTAAATTTTAAATTAAAAGAAAAATAGTAAACATAGTGAAAGAGTACCAAGGACAAAATAATAAAACACATCTTAGTACTATAGAGCTAATATTTTCTTTCATAATTAATAGTGAATTTTAGGGCTAGCATGTAGCATGGCTGTTAATGTACTGGTTCTCACATGGTTGGCTATGCAGTTCAAGTCCAAGACTCAGTGACTTGAAAAACTCCAGGTGTGTGTGCATACATACCCAAAACCTTGGCCATCCCCCTGGGAGATGATTTCTCACTTTTCTTCTCTGTCTCTCTCTCTAGTGAGTATGTGCTCCCTATAGCAAAGATAAATTAATTAATTAAAAAGTAAGCAAACAAAAAATAGTATATTTTAATTATAATTAGAGATGTGAGTAAATAGTCATATTAGTGAGGAAAACATGATAAAAATGAATTATGAAAATTAGGATTCTAATTTTATTTTGCAAATATATGGAAGAAAAAAATTATTGAAATGACTAGATGTAGGGCTATAATTTTTTCCAAATATTTTTATATTCAGTGCTTATTTCTCTTTTTTTTTTTTTTTTGGAGAGGTTTTTGCTATAGGGTGCGTGCACTCGCCAGACAGACAGAGAGAGACAGAGAGAGAGAAAGGGATAAATCACCCCTGGGGGGCGCTGGCCACGCCGCAATCCCTTCTCCTCCATTCTCCTCTCGGGAACTTGGGCACGCACGCACATGCGCCTGGCGTGAGTTTAAGGCACCAAGTCTGGGATGCGAACCACAGTCGACTACATGGGAGTCCAATGACATAGCCATTACGCTAACTGCTGGTCCCCAATGCTTATTACTCTTATAATCACAATTTTATATGTTTAAGATTATAGAACAGATTTTTGTAAAGCTTAAAATAAAATTGTTGAGTTGGTATATTTACTCTCACAGAATGATAATGGCAAAGGGCTTAGCAATATGTTAGGGAAAATTTTGGCTGTGGAATACCAAAAAATTAAAGCTTTCTTTTTAGTGCTAAATAAGGTTCCAGGGAATTTACATAATACTGTATACGTAAAATAACACAGGACAAGGAATGTTATTTTCTCTATCCTTTTATGTATATGAGTTAGGGAAGGTAACTGAGAATAATAGAGCCTCAAGTTTCTCAGGTATAAATTTAGGACAGGACTGTTTATTAACCTTAGCTGTGAAAATGAAAGGAAATGACTCAGAAAACCATTGGCTGAGATATGTTTTTGCCAAGATTTTTATAGGCTAAGCTTTAAGAAAATGCTACGTAATTTTGCTGTATTCTCTCCCTTAATAATTTCCTACAGCATATTTTAGGACTCCTTAAATGTCCATTTTGTAAATTTCTTCTGAAGAGTAAAATCTCACTTGAATGTCTGGTCATCTTTCAATTCACTGTCTGCTCAGAAGCGTGCTTGTATTAGTCCTTTGTGTTGCTAAACCTGAAATACCTGCGACAGAGTTATTTATAAGAACATATGTTTATTTAGCTCATAGTTTTATAAATTCAAGGTCAAGGGGCCAAATATGGTGAGGTTCTATTGGTGGGAACCCACTGTATAGTCTCATAATGGCATGGCATCTACATGGCAAGAACTTGAGCAGAGCATCTGTCTGTCCATCTCATTCTCTCTCCTTATGAACAGACTAGTAGTCAGTCATGGAGAGCCCACCCTAATTTCCTCCCAAAGACTCCATCTTTTATGCCCATAGTTGGATTAACTCTATATTTGCTTTTATACATTCAATCACTATACATCACTTACCTTGTAAAGTAAATTTTCCAGAATGAAATGATCCATTTCTGTGTCCCAGAAATGTCTTGCCTCTCTATTTTTCTCCTTAATGTCTTTCCTCACACATTCCTCTTTCTCCCACGCTCTTCTCACACTGTATCCAGTATCCATAGCTAATTTCCATGTTCCTATATCTTCTAATCTTTCTGTTTCTGCCATAGAGTGTGGACATTAGGTATACATTAAATCGAGACATACAATAACTGTCCCCTTAATACCTTCACAACACAACCAAGTGCCATCACATCAGTATTTTGGGAACACATTCAAACCATAGTAACGGCAAAAAGAATTGAAGTCTATTGAAAAAGGCTCACATTATTAATATATATTGTAATATTCTCATAAATAACTTATTTATAACATTGGATACAATTTAAAATCTGTTTCACAACACCTGGAATACAACATTAATATTCATTTCACATAAATATGCTCTATCTTGCTCTTTACAATTCCTTAGAAAAATCAGATACCTAAAGTGGTTACAGAAATAGATTGCCAATACATAAAAGGTTTCTTTTCACTTTAATTGCTGCATGACATTTCAGTTTACAGGTAATATGTATCTTTAATCTGAATAGCACAGCCTTTAACTTGCTAGAGTTAAATGCTCAAAAAAATGAACGACCTTACATTTACCAAATTCTAAACTGGGGAGAGAAGCTCAAAGCTGAAACATTCATCTTGATAATAGCCAAGAAGTCAATTGAATTTCTTTTCCAAAGAAGAACTGAGTCACACTGAGCTATTTTCAGTGAATTTTATGTTTGTTCATTCAAGTCAAGGTCTCAAAGAGAATTTGTTTTCATATTGAAAGAACTCCATCAAAATACATTTAGTTGAGAGAATAGAGAATTAGTCCACAGTTTTACATGAACGAGTGATTTATCAGGAAAGTGTATACCTTGATCCTGAAAAATGTTTCCAGCATAAGTCATATGTCCAAAGATATCAGAATAAAAGTTGTTTCTGTCTTGTTTTTCTGTGTAAATTTAGAGATCACAATTGCTGTTTTCATTGACCCTGCTTTCTATACATTTTCTATCTATTTCTTCATCAGTGATTTTTATGCTTTTCCTGGATTTTATTCAAGCAAAAGGTAACTTTAAAATAAAAAAAGTAAATATCAAATAGAATAATTACTAAAACAAGTATCTTAATTATAAGCATGGAATGGACAAAGCAGACAAGTATCAATAGCTTCTTCAATCTGTTTCATTTCTCAAGTTTAAATTGCTAAACAACAGCTAATCATTCTATTTATTTCATTTCAATAGTTACAAGTTTAAAAAATACATTAGAAGTGACAAAAGGGCAGTAAAGAACGCATTATAAAATTCTTGGAATACTTCTTATTACTTTATGATGTACACAACTATTTAGCAGCCACTGGTGCTTCTGGATGACCCAGGAGAAGGCATGCACTTGATCCTTCAAAAGTGTATTCAACATAAATAGGATGAAACATATATCATTCAGAGAAAAAAAATAGTGGTACAGAATGATCATTTTTGAGGGCCTACTATGTAATGGTCATTTAAATCTCAAAATTAACTTTTACAATATTATAGTGTTCTAATTTTACTAATTAAGAAATACAAGTTTAGAGAAGTGAAAACAGTCATAAAATTTAAAGTCATGCTTTTCTATCTTTACTATAAAATACTGTCCATGAGTTTGATAAAAGTAGATTCAATCAAATAACAAACATTCTTTTTTTTTTTTTTGGTTTTTTTTTTTGTTTTGAAAAGGTTTTTTTTTTTTTTTTTTGAAAGTTTTTTGCTATAGGGTGTGTGCACTTGCCAGAAAGACAGAGACAGAGAGACAGAGAGAGAGAAAACGAGAAATCACTTTCTGTGATTTCACTTTCCCCTGAGGGGAATGACCACACGGCAATCCCTTCTCCTCCATTCTCCTCTCAGGATCTTGGGCACGCATGCACACGCCTCCAAAGTGAGTTTAAGTTACCAGATCTAGGACTCAAACTGCTGTCGACTACATGGGAGTCCAGCGACATAGCCGTTATGGCAACTGCTGGTCCCCAAACAACAACCATTCTTATTTTCAGAAGTTGCCCCATTTCCCTTTCTAATGTTTAGCTGTGACAGTCATTTTGTGAAAAGTGAGCCTTCAGTGAATATCACTCTGAGGCACAAGTACCTCCTTGAACCAGTAGGTTGCACAGATATCCAGGTTTCAGCTGGTAGACAGGAGGAAGATGAGTCAGAAAGTTCCACTAGTTCTCTAAAGGATCATGTCTTTTAGTGACATATATAATTATCATTTAGGTTTTTTTTTTTTCTTTCAGATTCTAGTAATGATGGAAGGCTCAGTGGCCTCTCAGGCTATAGAAATTGCAGGAAAAATTTAATTTCAGCTAGGAACTAAGTTCCCAGTTCAAATTTATTAGTATGGAGAAAGGAAAAAAGAAGGAAAAAAGAAGCATTTTAGTAGGCAACTTGTACTGTCAGACAGAACTGCCTCTAATCAACACAAATTACTTTCAGTGTTCTTTTTTTTAAAATCATAATACAAAACTTTTTATTTCTTTAATGTATTCCCTATTTTTTGGCAATATTTTTAATTGACTCTTTATTTTTCACACAGGGTCTTAGTATATCATAATTTCCCTGCATCAGCCTCTGAAGTTGCCATGTAGGTAGGCCACCTTGCCAAGTTCAAGGGTGAACTGGAAATTAAACTCAGGCCTCCTGCCTGGTCTTAGTCGGCCATGTAATAGCACCTACCAGCATGTCCTACCATGACTTTTTATAAGATTTTTCTGTAGATTGATAGAATAACAACTGTTATACTTGCATATCCTACCAAACCCTTGCAACTATTTCCAAAAAAAACACATGTTGCTCTCAAGTGAATGTAGTTATTAAGATAAACCCAAGAGCTATTAGAATAAGGATTAAATCCCTTTCAGGGTCTTGATGGTGGTACAGTAGTAAAGTGTTATGCTTTGCGAGGCTGATTCACATGGGAAGATTCTAGATCTTTAATTAAAAAGGCTTTCAGTTTTTCACTGTTAGTTGTAGTGTTTGTTGTGGTTATCTCATATGTGGCCTTTCATGTGTTGAAGTACATTCCTTTTGTACTTAATTCAATGAGAGTTTTATCATAAAAGGATGTTGAATTTCATCACATATTTTTTCAGCATCTAATAAGATAATCATATATGACTTTTGTCTTTCATCCTGCATGTAGTATATCATATTTATTGTTTTGTGTATATTGAACATTCTTGCATCCCAGGGAAAAGTCCCACTTGATGATGGTGGATGATCCTTTTGATGTATTGAATCTGGCTTGCTAGTATGCATTAGGAGATTTTTGAACTATGTTTATTAAAGAGATTTTTCTATAATTTTCTTTTTCCGTAATATCATGTCTGTCTCTGATAACAGAATAATGCTAGTCTCATAGAGTTTGGAAGTATTTGCTAACCTTTGATTTTTTTGAGTATTAAAATGATTAATATAAGTTCTTCTTTATATGTTTGGTAAATTTAGCAGTGATTCCACCTGGTTCTGAGCTCTTGGGTTTATCTTAATAACTATAGTCACTTGAGAGCAATACGTGTTTTTGTTGGAAATAGTTGGAAGGGTTTGGTAGGATATGCCAGTAAAACAGTTTTACTCTATCAGTCTACAGAAAAATCTTATCAAAAGTCATGGTAGGACATGCTGGTAGGTGCTATTACATGGCAGACTAAGACCAGGCGAGAGGCCTGAGTTTGATGGTCCTGGTTCATCTCTTTGATGAATGATTGATGGGTGATTGAATTCCCTTACCCATCATTGCTGCGTTCAGATTTTCTGGAATCATGTTTTGGTTTTTAAAGATTGTATGTGTTTAAGAATTTATCTATTTAGTTGTCAAAAAAGTCATGACAGGTAACAGCAGATGGCACAATGGTTGCATCACTAGACTCCCATGTAATTGACCACAGTTTGAATCCTGGACTTGACAGCTTAAAACTCATGCAGGAGACATGTGGATTTGCCCAAAATCCCAAGAAGAAAATGGAGGAGAAGGGACTGTGGCATGGCCAGCTCCTTATGGGTTGATTTCTTGCTTTCTTTCTGTCTTTCTCTGGTGAGTGCATGTATCCTACCAAAAAAAAAAAAAAACTAACTAACAATAAAAATGTCATGATATATTTTTTTCTGTTTTTCTATGTAAAAATGTGTTATGACATTTCCAACAACCCAGTATTTCTTCTAGGTTATCCTATTATTGAGTGTATAATTGTTCATAGTAGTTTCTTATGAGCCATGTATTTCCATGGTGTCAGTTGAAATGTCTCCACTTCTGATTTTATTTGATGCTTTTTAGTGTAGCCAACAATTTATCTATTTTGTTAATCATTTTTTTAATTTTGTTGATTTTTGATTTTATAGTCTCTATTTCATTTATTTCTGCCCCTGTCTTTATTATTCCTTTCCTTCTGCTAACTTTGATCTTAATTTGTTCATTTTTTTCTTCTTTCTTGAGGAATAACATTAAGTTATTTATTGGAAATCTTTGTCTTGTGGATGTAGGTGTTTGTTAGTTTAAACTTTTCTGTTCAAATTACTTTTGTTGTGCTTCATTAGTTTTAGTATATTATATTTCTATTTTCACTTGTCTGAATTTATTTTTGTTTGTATTTGCTGTAGTGTGTATCACTAGAGAGAGAGAAAGAGAGAAGAGGGAA
>NW_006159890.1:1344224-1369933 GCF_000334495.1 Tupaia belangeri chinensis
GAAAGAGAGAGGGAAAGTGAGAAATCACTCTTTATGGGGGGATAGTCACTCTGCAGACTCTTCTCCTCTATTCTCCTCCTGGGACTTTGGGCATGCACATACAGCAGCAAGTGTGATTTTCAAGCCTCTGGGCCTGGGACTTGAACCATGGTTGGCTATGTGGGAGACTGGTGCCTTAACCACCACACCACCCGCTGGCCTCTCTAATATCTTTTAATTTAACTTTTAACTTCTTTGACTTATGATTCTTTAAGAGCATGTTCCTTAATATTTATATATGTATATATTTTTGAATTCTTGCTATTGTTGGCTTTTTAGTTTCATAGAAAAGATATTTAGAATTTTAATCTTTTTAAATTTGCTAGGGCTCATCATGTGCCTTAATATATGATTTATCTTGAAGAACTTTCTCTGTGCACTTCAGAGGTATGAGTATTCTGTTGCTATTTGATTAAATGTTCTGTATTTTTTAAGTCCATTTGTTCTAAAGTATTGTTAAAGTCAAATGTTTCATTATTAATTTTATGCCTGTATAATCTGTCCATTGCTACTAATAGGGTATTGAAGTCTACTTTTGTTGTAGTATAATCTAAGTATTTTTTCAGATCTTTTAATATTGCTTTGTATATTTAGGTGAATGATACTGGGTGCACTAGTATTTATAACTGTCCTACCTTCTTGATCAATTGATCTTTTTATCATCACATAATATTATTACTGTCTTCTTTATCACTTTTTACTTAAAATCTCCTTCATTTGATACAGGTATTTCTACTCCTACTGTCTTTTGGTTTCCATTTGCATGGAATATCTGTTTGTATCCCTTGACTTTCACTCAGAGTGTGTCCTTAAAAGTGAGGTGAGTCTTTATTTGTAGATAGTATAGATTTATGTGTTCATCTTTTATCCATTCATTCACTCTTTGTCTTTTTATTTTTTATTATTTTCACATTTATTATTATTATTCATACATTCAATCACTATACATCATTTAGATTGTAAAGAGATTTTAACCAGTATGATATACACCTCAGATCAGCCCTGTTGAGAATATTATACACATTATTATCAACAGGTAATAAACCATGTCTATATCCCATAAATGTCTTACCTCTCTATTTTTCCCCTGAATCTCCTTTCCTACAGTCTTCCCCTCTCCCACTCTCCTTCCACTTTGTCCCTAGTATCCATAATGATTTTCAATGCTTTTATACCCTCCAGTCTTTCAGTCTCTACCATAAAGTGTGTACTATCAGTTTATGTTAAGTGGAGACATAAAATGTTTCTGCTTCATAGCCTGACTTGCTTCACTCAGCAATAAATCTTCCATATTCATCTACTTTCTATCAAATGCCAGGGTCTTGTTGTTTTTTATGGCTGAATAATATTCCATGGAGTATATGTGCCACACTTTTTCATCTGTTTGTGGGCATTTGTGTTGGTTCCATGTCTTAGCAATCATGAATAATGCTTCAGTAAATATAGATGTGCAAGTGCTTTTCCAAGTGTTTTCCTGTGCTTTGAGTAGATACCCAGGAGTGGAATTGTTGGATAACATGGTTTTTGAGGAACTCCCATATTGTTTTCCAAGTGGTTAGATCAATTTACATTCCCACCAACAATGTAGGATATGATTTTTGAGGAACTCCCATATTGTTTTCCAACTGGTTGGATCAATTTACATTCCCACCAACAATGTAGGAAAATTCTCCTTTCACCACATCCCCGTCATCATGTACCATTTTTTGTGTTTTTACTCTTTGTCATTCTGACTGGGGTTAGATAGTATCTCACTGTAGTCTTGATCTACAGTCATGACAATGTTGATCTACAAGACTTATGTTGAGCACTTTTTCATATGGTTTTTGGATGTTCACATGTCTTCCTTAGAGAGTAAGTCATTTTCTCATCTTTTAATTGTGTTAATCATTTTCTTCCAGGTGAGCTGCTTGAGTTCTCTGTGTATTCTGGTTATCAACCCCTATCTGAAACATAGTTTACAAAAATTTTCTCTTATTCTAAGGGTGGTCAACTCACACTGATTACTGTGTCCTTGGCTGAAATTTCTTAATTTGATGTAATCCCACTTACCTGTTTTGGAGATCATCAACTGTGCTTTGGGGATCTTGCTTAAGAAGTCTTTACCTACACTCAGTGTCTCCAAGAGTTTCCCCAGTGTTTTCCACCAGTGGTTTTATAGTTTGAGGTCTTAGATTTAGATTTTTTTATCCACTGAGATGATTTTTGTTAATAGTCACAGATAGGAATTCAATTCTTCTTTCTGCAGATGAATACCCAGTTTTTCCAACACCATTTGCTAAAGATGTTTTCCTTTTCCCACTGGATTGACTGGTATTCTTTCTTAAAGATCAGTTGGCTATATGTTTTGGGGCTTATTTCTGGGGTCTCTACTCTGTTATATTGGTCTTTATGTCTGTTTTTGTGCCAATATCATGCTGTTTTGATAATCACAACTTTGTAATATATTTTGGTGTCAGGAAGTGAGATACCACCCACTCTATTCTTCTTGTCTAGGATTGCTTTGGCGATATGGAGTCTTTTATGATTCCAGATGAATTCTATGATTGTCTTTTCTAGATCTGTGAAGAATGTCTCTTATAATTTTATAGGAATTGCATTAAATATGTTGACTAATTTGATAGGATTGCCAGTTTGATTACATTAATTCTCTCTATCCAGGAACATGTGACATCCTGCCACCTTTCTGTGTCATTTTTTAATTTCTTTTTTAAAATTTTCCTAGTTTTCCTCATAGAAATCTTTTACTTCCTTGATAATTTTATTCTTAGGTATCCTATTCTTTTTGGAGTCTTTGTCTTTTGATTAGAAAATTTAACACATGTACATTCAAGGTAATTAGTAAGTAAGGACTTACTAATGCCATTTTTAAATGTTTTTCTGGTTGTTCTATAGATATTTGATTTCTTTCTTCCTTTTGTCTCACTTTGTGATTTCATGGTTTTGCAGTTATGCTTTGAACTTTTTTGTTTGCTTGTTTTGCTTTATGATTCTACTAAAGATTTTTGCTTTGTAGTTACCATGAAGCCTACATAAAATATTTTATACTTAAAACCACTTATTCCAAGCTAATAACTGAATTTTCTTTGCTTGTAAAAAACAAATTTACATTTTTTATTTCCCCATTTTATTTTTTTATTTCAAATTTTATTTAATTTTATATCACTTTTTTCTTGACAATTTATTTTGTCTTTTCAACCACTTATTAGAGATAATATTTAATTACATAATATTCATCATTAGTCTCAGAGTTTTTTAATATGGCTCTGTTTAATTATACCATCAATTTTTGTAATTTCCCTTTCACGTTAATTAATTAGCAGTCTTTTGTTTCAACTTAAAGAACTTCCTTTAGCAAATTGTGCAAGGAAGGTCTAGAGGTGATAAATATAGTTAACTTTGGTTTGTCTAAGAAAATTTTAGGGACCCGCAATTAGCATAATGGCAACGTCATTGGACTCCTATGTAGTCGACCGTGGTTCAAGTCCTGGACCTGGTGGCTTAAACTCACATTGGGCGCATGTGCGTGTGTGGCCAAGATACTGAGAAGAGAATAGAGAAGGGATTGCAGTGTGGCCAATCCCCTGGGGGGTGATTTCTGGCTTTCTGTCTCTCTGTCTCTGTCTTTCTAGCAAGCGCACGCACCCTATACCAAAAACCTCTCAAAATAAAAAAAAATTATATATCCCTCATTTGTGGACATCTTTGGTGAGTAATATATTCTTGTTTGGAAGATTATTTTTTCCATCACTATGATACATCACTCTACTTTCTCCTGGGCCACAGGATTAGTGCTAAAAGTTTCAGATTGTCATATTAATACTTCTTTGTATACAATGTGATTTTTATCTTACTGTTCTCAAAATTTTCTCTCTCTTTTTTTGTTAAGCCAGTGGGTGTGTGTGCAAACATGAGATAGGAGATAGAGAGTGAATCCTCCAGGAAAGTCGGAAAATATTGCAATCCATTTTTTTTTTTCTAATTCTGCATCATGTCAGGATCTTGGGCACAAATACACAAACCCAGGGTGTTTGTGTATTTAGTCGTGGCTAATGGGGTCAGGACTCAAACCCTGATAGGCCATTTGGGGTCTAGTCCTCTGCTCAGCACCTAACCATTGTTTAATAGGATCCAATATACCTGCAGTTTCTGATAGTCTGACTTTCACATATTTCTTTGAGTTGAACTTAATTGGAGACATCAATACTTTCTGTACCTAGATGTTGGGATTTATTCCCAAATTAGGGACATTTTCACACATTCTTTTGTTTTGTTTTGTTTTCAGAGTTTTTTTTTTTTTTTCATTAGGGCATGTGTGCTTGCCAGAAAAAGAGAGAGAGACAGAGACAGAGACAGTGAGAGGGAAAGTGAGAAATCACCTCCAGGGTGGATGACCATGCCACAATCCCTTCTCTTCCTTTCTCCTCCCAGGATCTTGGGCATGTACACACATATGATTTGAACCCACTGGATCCAGGACTTGAGCTGCACTTCACCATCTGGGAGACCAACTATGTAATTGCTATGTCATCTGCTGGCCCCAGACATTGTATCTTTAATTATGTTTTCTGACTTTTTATATTTTTCCTTTTCTGAAACTTCTGTTATGCCATTGTTTGGTCTCTTTATAGTTGGTATCCCATAATTTCATATATTTTCTTCATTCTTTTTGTTTTGTTTTTCTTCTTTGATGGGATAATTTAAAATGTTCTCTTTTCCAGTTCACTGATGTTCATTTGTTTGTCTTTTCCTACTTCTTGATTGAGTCACCTGTTGAGATTTTTCATTGGCTTCTTTACATCAGTCACTATATTCTACTTCTCTAGGATTTATGTTTGGATCTTTTATATTTGTCTGTCTTCTCATTTTGTGTACTATTTACTTTGTTTCATTTAATATTATCTTTGCATAGCCTTGTAGTCTACTGAACTTCTTTAGAATTATTCCAAATTCTTAGTCATTTAATATACCTATATTTCTTTATTTTTTATTAGAGCTTTAATAGTTTATTTTGGGGAGGGAGAGTCACGATTCCCTGATTTTTCATAATCTCATGTCTTTTCCTTTTGTGTGTGTGCATTTGAAGATACAACCCCTTTTTCTACTCTTAACAAGTGTTATTAAGCAGGTATACATCTCACTGCATAGTCTAACCTGTAAATTTGTCAGCTGGTGACAACTTTGGTATGCAGAGCTTCTTGTGGGTGCTCTAGTTGGTCTGGCCTTTGTGTTTTCTCTGATGTAGAATGAGACTGCTGGTGGGTCCAGTTATCTCTGAGATACTAGCTGGGTTCTGCTATAAAGTGGAGTTGCTGGCTGGATACTGCAGTGCCTTCTAATTAGGCTATTCACAGGTCAGACAATTCATACGTCAACCTATTCACAGGTCAGGCTGGGCTATTCTGCTCTGTACAGGGAGTGCAGCTTGGTAGGGTTGCAGACTGGACTCTGAGGTAAAATCTCTGCTTATAATAGAATCTGAAACTATACCCCTTAGAAATATGTGATTGAGGATTGTTTTTTTCTGTCAGAGTGAAGCTGTAAGGTGAACTTTTCGTTAAGTGGTTGTTTGTCCCCCTAGGTCAAACTGGTTCAAAATATAAGGTTAGTACCTGTATTTCTTTGAAATGTGTGGAGATGAGTATATCATTGCCTGAGCGAGGTCTTTGGGTAGGTTTTTTGGTTGCGTGGAGTTGCTAATGACCACATGAGTGTCTTAAGTTTACTTTCAAATACTGAGATTTTTTTAAAAAAGATGTTCTAGTTTATGTATAAATGCTAATTGAATTTCTGTTGAGGGAGTGGATCCTGAAACTCCCTTCTCTACCATTTTTCTATTCTACCATCTCCTCCTGAGATGTTTGACTGCTGGGAAATTAGTGCTGGGAAATAAGTGGAGTAACAGGGACTGTATCTACCCTCAGATTTAAAACAACCATAAAAGCATTTTTAAAAAGTCGAAGGCCTGTTGAAGGCATCTTGGTTAAAGCAGCTGGATCCCACATGGTCAACTACATGGTTCAAATTCTGTGAAGTTGACTTGAAAAACATGCTGGGTATGTTTTCATGCCCCAAATCCTGAAAGGAGAGAGAAACGGAAGACAAGAGGTTACCATGTGACTGTAGTCCATAGAAAATACTTTCTAATTTTCCCACTCTCTTTGTCTCCCACTCTATTCTGTGAAAGCAGGCACCCTCAGGCATATTTAAAAAAAAAAGATAGAAATATCTATGGTGTAGACTGTAAATATCAAGCAACAAATTACAGTGATTCCCAAAAAGATTAGACCATTTCTAAACAGCTTTAGTGTGCCCAGCAACAACAAAGTAAATTTTAAATTGACATCTAAAGATACTAAGAATATAAAGAAACAGTAATATGTAACTGTCACGATGTTGAAATTCAGCCACTTGGAATTTACACTCTGCTTTCCACTTTGGTCACTAAATGCTATATTTTAGTAATGGATCTATGTTGATGACCTATATCTAGTCTGTGGTTAGAACTTTTCCACAATACTTTCTAATTCTCAGCTACCAAATTAGAGCTAACATTTCTCTCAATTACAGAAAAGCGTCTGTCCCCAGATCACTGCTCTCACAAAACAGGGTTACAATTGGGAACCAGCAGTTAGCGTAATGGCTATGTTGCTGGACTCCCACGTAGTCAACCGCAGTTTGCATCCAGAACCCAGTGGCTTAAAACTCACGCCGGGCACGTGTGCATGAGTGCCCAAAATCCCAAGAGGAGAATGAAGGAGAAGGGATTGCGGTGTGACCATCCCCCCTGAGGGGTGATTTCTTGCTTTCTGCTTTCTGTCCCTCTGTCTCTCTCTGTCTGTCTGGCGAGTGCACACGCCCTATAGCAAAAACCTCTCAAAAAAAAAAAAAAACAGAGTTACAATGTTACAGTTAACACCACTGCATGCATCCTTGCTCACAGTCCTCAGTGGTCTGTTGTCACAGAGACATCCTTCTTTACATGTATTTCTTTGTTGTATATACCTCATACTACTCTCATTCTAAGGCTTTGTTCTTCCAACATCTTAAATCTCTCACTTTATAAACATTGTGTGGAATCTCTCCTGGTAATATGAGACTTTGTGTGTTTTTTCCCCAAAACTGATTATGAGTACTTATATACCAAATATTATTTTCCTCAACAAGTTTGTTAAAATCAAACAAAAAGATGAGTCCAAATGCAACATGGTTAGTAAACTTGAAATGCATCATTTGAAAATAAAGTAGTAATTTGGGCACAGCAGATTGCGTAGTGGGTACATAGCTGAACTTCCACATGGTTTTTTGTGGTTTGAGTCTAAGACCTGCCCTGTGGGTTCATGCCTAAGATCCCAGGAGGAGAGTTTGAAAGAAAGGATGGCAGTGTAACCATCCCTGCTGCTGGGGGGAGGGGAGAGAGTTATTTCTCACATTCCCTCTCACTGTCTCTGTCTCTGTCTCTTTCTCTCTGGTGAACTTACATATCCTAAGGCAAAAACCTCTAAAAAATAATAAAATAAGGAAGTAGTAATTCAATTGAAATATTATAAGAGCAACTAAAATACAATATTAAAGTGCTTGAATAGTCTATTATAAAAATGGTGATCGTAGAAATGTTCTTTATTGGGGTGCTTTATGTACATGTGTTCTACAGTTACACTTAGATTTGTGTTAACACTTTATATTTTTAATGTTTTACCATAAAACATTTTTTTAAATCCCAGTCAACAGAAAGACTATCATCTTTTCTTTATTTTGTAAATGTTTCTTACAATTATGAAAATTGCTTTTGAAATTTATCTAATATCCGTATTGGAATAAAGCATCTGTTGTGGCAGATGGGGCAAATGACATCAAGTTCAGCTGTTTAAATAACCCTTAAGGATCAATGTGTGGTTTACAAAAATAATTTGTAATTCATTTTGGATTAATTAATTTGAATTTATGGTGTTCCATAAAGGCATTCTGCAGCTGTTCCCAGTACTGAATTGATTATATTTAACTGGTTATTCATCTTAAAACATGCAGTTTGACAGAGACAAGACAACCCTTCCCAGTATTCATTCTTTGTCTTTACTAATAAATGCGATGTTTAAAAAAATCTGCAAAAATAACATACCTGAACATGATACTTTATTTGCATAATTATCTAATTATTTCAGCAATTGCAGTACAACAAAAGAAGACAAAGGTACAAGTGATTTTTTTCAAATATATTTCAATGCACATTATTTTTTCCTACTGACCTCTGCTCCTCCCAAAAAATGTGGAGAATAATAAATGTATATTTGTTCTCACAATAAAAAGACCTGAGGCAATTTAATTCTATTTTTAGTTGAGGTTTAAGAGAAATGATAGCTATAATTTAGTCCAAGTTTTACAAGATACAAAAGTAATCAAATGTAAAAGCAAACAAAAAACACTTTGCTGGTTCTTCTGAGTATTTATTAACTGTTAGAGCCATCTTTTAATTTTAGTTGGCAGAGATTGAAATCTTCAGAAATTTCAGTGAGAAATATTCTCATGTAGTACTTTAACTACTTATTAATTTTGTTAGAGAGAGAGAATTTTGCTATAGAGCATGTGCCCTTGCCAGAGAGACAGAGATAGAGAAAGTATGAAATCATCCCCTGGGAACCAGCAGTTAGCGTAATGGCTATGTCGCTGGATTCCCACGTAGTCGACTGCGGTTCGCGTCCCAGACCTGGTGGCTTGTAACTCACACCGGGCGCGTGTGTGTGCGTGCCCAAGATCCCGAGAGGAGAATGGAGGAGAAGGGGGTGTGGCGGGACCATCCCCCCCTGGGCTGGGGGGTGGTTTCTCGCTTTCTGTCTCTATGTCTCTCTCTGTCTGTCTGGCGAGCGCACGCACCCTATAGAGAAAACCTCTCAAAAAAAAAAAAAAAATCATCCCCTGAAAGGATGGCCACACCACAATCCCTTCTCCATTCTTCTCTTGGGACTTTTTGAGCAAACCCCAAATGCACATGTCCCTGGCATTAGTTTCAAGTCACCAGATCTGGAACTCAAACTGCAGCTAGCCATGTGGGCATCTAGCACCTTAACCACTTATGCCAATTCTGGGCCCCAATTTAACTATTTTTCCTTTTCTTACAGTGCTCATTAATGTTTATAACAATTAACTAGACTCTACAGTGAACTGTTTTTAAACATTGTTATTAAACATTTTTGGCAGTTTACTTTTCTACCCCCTCCCCTGTTTTATCCTTTTTCTATCTTATGTATCTACCTAAAATATAGAACTATTTTGGTTGGACTCTGAACTTTCAATAAATATAGATATTTCTATTTTCAGTAGTAGTGGATTCTGTCTCTTATAAGCCTATTGCAAAAACATTTTTAAAATATATCAAACAAACACAGGAGAATATATCTCTTTGCGTCCAACAAAATAGTACAAAACTTTGTATTGTCAGGGTATGGTAACAATACTAGTTTGGTATTGTACTGTTAAACAATCATTTTTTTGCTACTAACAAAATTTCATAAGGCTATTGGATTCATAGGTGCAATTTTTATTCTTTTTGGAATTATGAAATGCATATATACCCTTGGGACTAAAAGTTGGTGTAATGGCTATGTTGCTGGAGTCCCATGTAGTCAACCGTGGTTCGAGTCCCGGACTCGGTGGCTTAAACGCCCACCAGGCATATGTGTGTGCGTGCCCAAGATCCCGAGAGGAGAATGGAGGAGAAGGGATTGTGGAGTGGCCATCCCCCTGGGGGGGGTGATTTCTCGCTTTCTGTCTCTGTCTCTCTCTGTCTTTCTGGCAAGCGCACGTGCCCTATAGCAAAACATCTCTAAAAAAAAACCAAAAACAAACAAACAAATAAAAAAAAACGCATGTATACCCTGATAGGGATCCTTTCAGAAATGCCAGTCCTTTCATCCTAGACAGACATAAGCAAACAACTCAGAGCTCCTGACAGCTGTGCTTTTTCGGTCACACTGTCCTTATTTTCTTCCCAGTTTCCTTCAGTAAGACGCTGTTTTCTGATGTGATAAGGTACTATCAAACTCCAAGGCTAGGTCTGGGCTCAGATGTTGATCACGAAGCAAGCCAAACACTGATACAATGAAGATGACCATCAAGGCAAAGTTTACTGAGGTGACATGAGATGGGAGGTCAGAGAGAATCTCAAATTTGTCTTCCTGACTAATCAAAGTCAGTGGTTTTTGAAGAATACTGCTTTAAAAAGGCTGGGTGAGTGGATTCTCTATTCAGTTGTCATATGTGATTATTCTGTTTTCTTTAGAACCATCAGTTGGGGCCACCATATGATCAGGCTTGGTTCCTTGATCTGCAGGAGAGGACTCATTAATCCTTAAAACATGCGATCTTTAAGACATCTGAGGGTTTGGGTTTTGTTTTGTTTGGTTTTGTTTTAAGAAATTTTTGCTACAGGACACATGCACTCACTGGAGAGACAGAGAAAGACAAACAGAAAGTGAGCAATCAGAGAAATCACCCTCCAGGGGGATGACCGTGCAACACATCCTTTCTCCTTTATTCTACTCTTGGGATTTGGGGCATGCACACACACACACACACACACACACACACACAGCATGAGTTTTAAACTGCCAGGTCCAGGACTTGAACCACAGAACCAATGTGGGAGTCCAGTGATGTAACCATTACACCATCTGTTGGTCACAAGACATCTGAGTTTTAAGACTTCAAGATACATTTCACTGCAATGTTCTAGGTGCATTGTCTGCTCATAAACAAAAGGTTAGCATCCCATAAAGTTAACCCATAAACTAAGCTATTGGTTATTTTAACGATGAACCAGGAAACAAACAAACAAAAAAAGATTTCAAATAATAAGCAAAAATAAAAAGAAGCTTAGAAGTTTCAGATCAAAGGTATTAGGCTTAGTATTAGGATCAGCAGTAAATCATCACTTCCTTTGACCTGTTTGAGTCCATTTTAATAACAGAAAATACCTGAAACTGGGTGATTTATAAAAATAGAGGTTTATTCAGTTCACTGTTTGGCAGTTCAAGGCCCAGGGACCAATTCTAGTGAGGTTCTTCTGGCTGCTTCACAACATGGCAGAGCACAGGAGGTCACGGTCTATGTTCATCTATCTGTCCCTCATTCTCTCCTCTTACACCCCACCTGCCGTCAATCACGGGAGCTCCACTCTGTTGACTTTAATCCTAGTCTTTTTCTAAAAACCCCATCCTTCAAATTCATAATTGAAGATGTTTTAACCCTCTTAATTCTTTTACAATAACTCAACCCAAGGAGTGTATCCAAACTATAGCCCTTTTCTAGAAATATATCAAGATTCCTTGTCTCAGTGAGGCTGTTTCAGCATTCAAGTGATTCTGTATGTTCATCCAATCATAAGTACTTTGTTACCATTTTACAATGGCTAGATTCTTCCATTCTTCATGTTAATAATTTCTGATATTGCTAAGTTCTCCTGTACCCATACACAATTTTTTTTGAGATATTCTTGATATAGGGTACATGACCTCAGTGGAGAAACAGGGAGACAAAAAGTGAGAAATCACCCCCAGAGGGGTAGTCATACTGCAACCCCTTCTTCATTCTCCTTTTGGGACTTGGGGCACACACACATACGTGCCCAGCATGAGTCTCAAGCTGCCAGATGCGGAACTTGAACTGTGGTCAGCCATGTAGGAGTCCAGAGATGTAACCATTACATCATCTGCAGGTCCCAGAAACAGTTTCTAATCTCCTTCTAAAAAAAAAATAATTTTTTGAATTTTTTAGCTTGAGAAATATGAAGTCTAAGTAGAAGTTGTGACTATGAAAAATCCATGTGCATGCCTGCCCAAATCTTGAGAGAAGAATGGAAGAGAAGGGATTGCAGTATGACTGTCTACCCTGTGGGAGTGCCCTCTTGCTTTCCTTCACTCTCTATGTCTGACCTGGTGGTGCCTGTACCTTGTAACAATTTTTTTTTAATAATTATTTTATTTAACTTCATTTATTTATTTACTTGTTTATTTTAATTTTACCAGATAAGGACATAATTAAAGAGATAGACAGAGAAAAAAAGGAAAGAGAGAGAGCGAGAGAAAGAAAGGAAGCAAGAAAGCAAGCTGCCAGGTCTGGGACTTGAACTGCGGTTGGCCATGTGGGAGTTCAGCACCCTCAACAACCACCCCACCTGCTGGCCCCTGTAACAAATTAAAAAAAGATTTGAAATGATGCATATAATCTGATTCTATTTATGAAAACAAAAGATAAATAAATTATGGAAAAGTAAATAATATATGAACATATATTTGCTGTATATCACAATAAACAAATATTTAGAAACAAAGATATTTGAAAAGATAAAGGATAAACTGACAATAGTGTTTTTTTTACTGTTTGGGAAGGAAGTACACACAATTAACCAAAAGGCAGGAACAGTGGTGATTCAGGGAAGAATTTTACAAAAGTATATTTTAAGTATAGTTTTAAAAGAAACATATAACATGAAGTAACAGAGAATTGGACCAAAAAGGATTTTTTTAAGAAAAAAAAAAGAGCAAGAGTGAAAGAGAGAGAGCTAAAAAAAAAAAGAGAGAGAGAGAGAGAGAGAGAGCTTATTCCATAAAAACTCCTTGTTCATTGAATAATATGAGGGTCCTTCAAAAAATCTGTGGAAAAATAGAATAAAAGTACATAGTGATTTTTGTTCAATTTTTTAAAAAAAATCCATTCAACTTTTTCTTTTTCTTTCTTAAAAAATTTTCACCCTAGAAAATCACAGAGAGTTAGAGAGTCAGAGAGAGGGAAAGTAAGAAATCATCCCCAGTGGGATGGGCCATGTGGTATTGAATCCCCTCAACCACTAGGCTCTGAGACTGGGCCCTTTTTAGGATTTAAACCATAAATCAAAGCACATTGTCTTTGTTTCATCTTTCAAATATATATTCCTTTTTTCTTTCACAAGTGAATATAATTTTTTAAAAGAGTTCAACTTAGTTGTGTTTTCTTAGGAATAAATATACAGCATGTTTATTTATAATATATCATCTAAGTTGGATTTCTTTTATTTGTTTTTACAGAGTTTATCATCCTTAATGATCGTGAGGATATAATATAACCAAAAGTCATTTTATTAACACAGGGTAAGAGGATACATTTTTGAAATCTTTGGTCATTTTAGTGTAAGTTGTTTCAAAAATTATAAAATCACTACTACACAGCTTATTTATTTGTAGAAAACATTGTTTCATTATCAGCTTCCTTTCTATGTATCCTTTCAATCACATAAATGCCAATTACCTCTGTGTATTTTACTCTTCTAATCGCTTATAAAAATTTTTAGATCTCAATTTCATATGCTAGATTTTGATTAGTATGGAAGAATTGAATTTGATTCTGAGCATTTTGTTGTTATATATGTATTCATTTATTATGGAATCTGTACATGAAAGTGATATTTGTTATTTTATATATATATATTACTTTTTGTAATTTTGGAAGAGGCATTGATTTTTCTTGGTATAACCTTACTTTGACATAGTCTCGGCTGATCATCAATTTGTGGGAAGTAAACTGCGACAGCTTTCTTTCCGTTTGAGTTGTCTCTTTTGATTCTTTGGCTGTTCCTAAGCTTTTAGATTTCCACCATCAATAATCTCTTAACATGCTGACAGAGGAAACGATCAAGAGGCATTTTTATCTATCTTTATATTATTTCATTTATTATGCTCTGTGATATAGCTGCTCTAATATGCTCGTGCATCATCTCAGCTTTGTACCAAATGGGGGAAAAAAAAAAGAAAGACTCCAAACCCCTGAAAATATTTCTATATTCCATTTCATTACCTAGTGAAGACATAAAATGTAAAAGTTCCACATTGCTAAAGATACTGATGTACCACATTACACAGATGGAGCAGAATGCAATTTCACCCTAATAAGATCTTCATGTGAGAAATGTCCCTGTTTCTTTCAACACATTTAAATTATACTCCACAAACTAAATTTTAATAAATATTTAAGGAGAGATTTCCAGACTTTCACAAATAGTGTTTAATGACAGAACAACACTAGATTTTGTAATTATGAATATTTGTCTTCTAAGGACTTGTTATAATTTTCTTGTTAGTGCATACAAAATTCAGGGCCTGTGATCATTCGCTATGGGTTTCAGAAACTGGCATGAACATATGAAATGTAGAGTAAAAGTGGTTTTTAACTCGTCTAGAATCCATTAATTATTCATTGAGCAGTCATTTCTTTGAGAACAATACCACATATGCTTCCAAATATGTAAACTAAATTCTCCTCATTAATTCTTAGCTCTTTAATTTGAACTAAGATTCAATAGATCCAGCAAAAGTGGACAGCTGCAAATGTGAAATTAGGAAGGAAACATTCAGATGGTCAAGAGTTGTTTTGTTTGGTTTTATAATTTTTTTTCCAATTAGTCAAAACCCTGAGATGAGTTTGTACATTTAATACTCATTAAAGAATTGTGTGTTTATTCTGACCCATAGGAGACTGACTTTCTAGTGTGAAAACCATACCATGCACATTATTTTGCCAGAAGAGGAGTAATTTTAACTCGTATAAATTGTAATTGTGTGCATAAGTGGTGCATTTAATTCAGGAAAATGGAATAGATGCTCTCTGGCACCACACACATAAAGTGCATAATGAAAGAAGTATTTTAAGAATTCAGAATTTGTCCTTTACATTCCTATTTCTCTCAGTTTCTACTGTGAAACTCATTTTAAATCACCACATAACTTGTATTGTCGTCTCGCCTATTAAGCATAGTCAAATACATTAGTTTTTTCCCTTTCTTCTTCCTTCCTACACATTCTTTCCCTTTTCTTTTTCCTTTTATTTTTGAGAGAGATTTTTGCTGTAGGGCACATGCACTCGCCAGACAGACAGAGAGATACAGACAGAGAGACAGAAAGCGAGAAATCACCCCCCAGGAGGGATGGTCACGCCGCAATCCCTTCTCCTCCATTCTCCTCTCGGGATCTTGGGCAGGCAGGCACATGCGCCCGGCGTGAGTTTAAGCCACCAGGTCCAGGACTCAAACCGCAGTATACTAGGTAGGAGTCCAGCGACATAGCCATTACACTAACTGCTGGTCCCAAAGAAAAGCAACATCTTTCCCTTTTCCACTTGTTTACTTTCTCCAGTCGTTCCTTCAATGAATGTAAAGAGAGTCTTATACAAAGATCCATTCTCTTCTACAGAAGAAAGAGGTAGGTAAGCTGGCAAGGTTTGATAAATCCTTAAAGAACTCAGGACAAATACGTTTAATGTACCTTTATCTCCCTCTCTCATTTTCTTTCTCCCTCTCTTTCTTCATCACTCTCCCTTACGTATCTCTACACAGAAATAAGAGGTTTTTGTTTCTGTTTTTGTTTTTGCCATAGGGCACACGCACTCCCAGAAAAGAGATGGGTGTGGGGGAGAATGAGTAATCACCCCCAGGGAGGATGACCACACTATAATCCCTTCTCCTGTATTCTCCTCTCAGGAGTTTGGGTGTGTGCCCACATGCACTCGGTGTAATTTTCATGCCACCAGGTTTGGAACTCAAACTGCAGTTGGCCATGGGGGAATTCAGTGCCCCAATCACAAAGAGATATATAATATAAACAAAATTATGATAATCATAAAAAAATAAAAATAAAGTAAAAAGCTTATTGTGACTGATATGTACTGTATTTTTGCTGGGAAAAAAAATCCATGTTGTACTCTGTAAAGATTTACAGTGATTAAATTATATATATTCACATACATGCATACAAATGAGCAAAAGCTTGTTGAGGGCCAGCCTGGGATACGGTGGTTAAGGCAGCTGGATCCTACATGACTGACTGCCCAGTTTGAGTCCTAGACCTGATGGATTTAAAAATTCAACAGTCATGTGTGAGCATGTCCAAAATCCTGATTGTAGGGAGAGAAAAAGGAAAAAAGGATTGTGTTAGGATCATGCCCAGTTTATGGCTCACTCTTTTTCTTTCTCCTTCCCTTCTCTGGTGAGTACAAGCCAAGGATCCTCTGGGAATTAAGAAAGGAAGAGAGGAAAGGAAGGAAGGAAGGAAGGAAAGAAAATGAATTCCTGAGCCTTTCCTCAGATCATTTGTTATCAGAGACAAGAAAATAAAGCAGCTCTGGAAATAGGAATTTTAATAAAGTGCCCACATGATTATTATGCTTTTAATCTTAAAAACACTGGCAGTTCCTAGATCTATAAAGACATGCACTGTCTCTGGACTTACCTATAAGTAGAGTCATTTCTCAAAGAGATACTAATCACAGCCTTAAGGCAGAATTTGTACAGCTCACTTGTATGGTCAGGGCTGGTTCTTGAGCACAGGCACCTGGTTCCAATATCACCCTTTTAACCTCTATGCTACTCTACAAGCCCTGGGGTCCTCATTTTTACTCAGAACTAATAGCTCCTATGCCTCAGGTCTTCAGTGAATATATACATCTTAATATATACATCTTCCCCCTCCTGCATATCCTAGGACAGTATTAAACACATTTTAAAAATACATAGATGTTATATTAACTCTATTTTTAGTATTAAATAAGCATTACACTTTTAAGATACTCTGTAAAAATTCTCAGACAGCTACCCATTACATGTAAGTTTAATTCAAATTGCTTAGCCCCAAAAAAGGCTTAGTGCTGTGGGCTCCCAAATGTATCTCTCTCTCTTTTTTTTTTTTTTTAAGATTTATTCATTCATTCATTCATTTTAATTTGACCAGAGAGAGACACAGAGAAAGACAGAGGGAAGTGAGAAGGCAAGCCGACAGGTCCAGGACTTGAACCATGGTCAGCCATGTGGGAGTGTCCAGCTCCTTAACCTCCCACCACAGCATCTGCTGGTCCCCCAAATGTATCTATTGACTAAATATCTTAACTTTAGCCAAATATGTTTATATAAAATGTCACCTTTAAATCTGATTAGCGACTAGATTCTCAGGGATTTCTCCACCCCCACTTCATGCACACAGCCTTTATGAAATCACCCACCTTGTGAAATGACATCACAGCATCCACACGATAATTGAATCTGGACACTTGTTCTTTATAATATCCATTCAACATTATTCAGGCATCTATTTTTATTGCTAACTAGGTTATAATAACTTTAAAAACAGAACTGTCATTTTCTAAAAAGACTTACTCTTCTTTAGGGTGTGTATGCTCACTGGAGAGAGAGAGAGAGAGAGACAATGAGATGGAAAGTGAGCAATCACCCCCCAGAGGCGATGGTCATGCCGCAATCCATTCTCCTCACTTCTTCACCAAGGACCTTGTGCATGCATGCACATACTTTGGGGGTGATTTTGAGGCCACTGGTCTGGAACTCAAACCTCTGTTGGCCATGTGGGAGCCCAATGACATAACCACTATGCAATCTATTAGTCCCTATTATGCCATTTCTTATACATACTACATAGAGCAATGTCGGAAACATAATATTTTGTTCCCCAAGAATATTTTTCAAAAGGAAAAATAAATACTAAGAATTATAGGAGGGACCAGCAGATGGCATGTGGTTATGTGTCCGGACTCCCACATGACTGGGTACAGTTTGATTCCTAGACCTGGAAGCTTGAAACTCATGTAGAGTGCATGTGCATGCATGCCCAAATATCACAAGAAGAGAGTGGAGGAGAAGGGATTGTGGCATGGCCATGCCCCTTGAGGGGTGATTTCTTGCTTTCTGTCTCTCTGACAAGTACATGTGCCCTATCACAAAAACCTCTCTAAAACTTTTTTTAAAAAAGAATTATAGGAGTCACTGGTTTGAAATAATATAACATTGTATTAGTAACATATTTTAAAAATGCTTAAAGAAAATATTCAAATTATATTCACTTTAATGATTGATAATAAATAAGCAAACATCAATTTTTAGTAGATGACAATATGAAAACTTCATTATCTTGAATATGTTTTAAATTCTAGCAGCTGATTACATTACATTATTTTTATATCTATAGGAAATAAACACTGTTCAAGCATCATATTATAAACTTATTGATATTTAAATATTAAAAATTATATAAAAATTAAGCTAACTTATATTTGTACATTTATGTGTTCTTAGTACTAGTCTGTCCATGTACAATGTCAGTGGCCAAACCATGATGGCTCAGGCATGTCGCATGATTCTGAAGGTCAAATGGGAACTCAGGGTTCATGGCCAGGGTAGACCCAAACACAATGGGGACATAAATCCGGCTGTCCATAAGACTGAGGGGAAGATTATGGTGTGAAGATGTCAAAGATCTTTCTCTCTCTCTCAGGAAATATTTAAAAAACAATAAATATAAGGTCACCTAATCCAGAATAAAACTATGACATTATATTTGTCTTAAAAATTACAGAATGCGTGACCAGCAGTTAGCATAATGGCTACGTCGCTGGACTCCCATGTAGTCGACCGTGGTTCGAGTCCCAGACCCGGTGACTTAAAGCTCATGCTGACCACATGTGTGTGCCTACCCCAGATCCCGAGAGGAGAATGGAGAAGGGATTGCAGCGTGGCCATCCCCACTGGGGGGGCGATTTCTCACTTTCTGTCTCTCTGTCACTCTCTGTCTGTCTGGTGAGCACACATGCCCTATAGCAAAAACCTCTCCCCCCCCCAAAAAAAAAAAAAAAAACAGAATGTAGGGGCCAGTGGTGCCTTGAGAGTTAAAATACTGGATTCCCACAAGACTGACCATGGTTTCAGCCCCAGATTCGATGGACTGAAAATTATACCGTGTGTGTGTGTGTGTGTGTGTGTGTGTGTGTGTGCGCACAAAATCCTGAGAGGAGAACAGAAGAGAAGGAACTGTAACATGGCTATCCCCGCTGGAGGCTGAGTTCTCACTTTCTATTACTCTGGGAATGCATACATCCTATGGGGAAAAAAAATCACAGAATGTAAATATATTTTTCTTAAAAACAAGGATTTGTTGATCAAAACGAAAATAAAGTCAATGATATAATAGTATACTAATTTAACTGTCAGCCCATGAATGAAAAGTATCAAAATAAAGCCATTAGGAAGTCAAAAATGCTATGACGCAGTTTTGCATAGAAAAATATGTCATGATTTTCCCAACAACCTAATATAAACTGGAACCAACAGGTGGCAGTTTAAGATGGTTGGATCCCACATGGCTAGCAGCGTAGTTTAAGTCCAGGACCTGGAGGCTTGAAAAACATGCTGCACGTGAAGGCATGTGTGCCTACCCAAAATCCTACAAGGAGTAAGGAGTGGAGTGGAAGGAAATGCAGCATGACCACTCCTTTTTGGTGGAGAGTGGTGTTTTTTCATGTTCGCTCTTTTTCTCTTCTCTCTCTCTCTCTCTTTCTGTGTGTGTGTGTGTGTGTGTCTTCTATGATCATACACACTCTCTGGGAAATTTAAAAAAACTGTAAACTCTCATAAATAATAACATTATATACTTGCCATCATATTTTATAGTTGTACCTGTAGACAAAATGACTGTTTTTTGTATTAACTTATTTAAATGGATAGCTTACCCAAATCAATTATATACAAAGGCTTTTTTATTATCTTGTTGATAATTTAGTTATTAAACTAAAATTATTTAAAATCATTTTCATTTTTAAATTGTTATGTAGTACATTAATGTATAATAGTTAAATGTTATTCTTTTAACAAGAATTATTGAAATTAATTAATTAATGTATTTATTTTTAATTTGACTAGAGAGAGAGAGAGAGAGAGAGGGAGAGAGAGAGAGAGAGAGAGAGAGAGGGGGAGGGAGGGAAAGTGAAAAAGAAAGACACCAGGTCTGGAACTTAAACCATGATCAGCCATGTGGGAGTCCATATTCATAATTGCCAAAACTATGAATTCACCAAGATGTCCTCCAGAACTTATATGGGTAAACTGAGAAGTGCTACTATGAAATAATGTTAACTATAAAATGATATGAGCTTTGAGTTTCAAAAGCACATGAAAGAAACTAACATAAGTATCATTAAGACAAAGAAGCCAATCTGAAAAGGACACATTTTGTATAATTCCAATTAATTTATGGCAGTCTAGGAAAGAGAAAATCTAAAAGACATGAAAACAATCAGTGACTGCCAAGTTTGAGGGATTGGAAGAGGAAAGGAGAGATGACCATTTGGAGTACAGAGAATTTTTAAGGCAGTGTAACTATTCTTCTACATGACACTGCAATGGTGGATAGATGTCACCAAACATTTTAAAAACCCATGGAATATAAAACACTTATGCACTGTCTGAATCCATGAGAGAAATTCCAGTGTATAGACTAGAAGATTGGAAAAGGTTTTCTCAGAAGAATATAATATGGTTGTTTAAAGAGAAAACAGAAGAAGGAAGAGACACACAACAACATAGCAAAACCCTGAAAACTAAACTATTACATAAGCCACTAAAAAAGTCATAGATTAATCTATGAATGCCATATATTAGGAGCAAATTGAGAGCATCATAGAACAGACTTTGAAATGGATGTGACAATAAAATTACAGCTCACAGAACCCGAGATAGAAATTACATTTTAACCTAAGTGAATTGTTTGTGTGCTAAAATAAACAAAAAAAGACAAAGTCAGCATTTTCAGATTTTAACAGGAAACAATGTCTTGAAAAATAACATTAAAAATGTTTTCAATAAAATCCTAAATATTTAGCACTTTTAAAAAAGAGGAAAAACAAAAAGCATGTCAAAACTGAAATTACACAGATTTCAGACAAATACTTTAAGGCAGTGTATAGCAATGCTCAATAAGGAAAGATTCCTGAACTGAATAAAAAGGATAGATCCTCTCGATCGAAAAGTAAAATTATATTTAAAAAGAATCAAGTAAAAAATATAATTGAATAATAAATATCTGAAATAACAATTCTTGGGTGGGATGATAGAGATACACAGCAGGATAGAAATGACAGATAAGATTCAGTTAAATGAATAAAAGTAGATAATACTTGTCTACTGAGAGGAATAGAAGACCAAATATTGAAAAAAAAATGAACAGAGATTTAAGAAGCTATAAAGTAATATCAAAAGATCTAATATTTACCTCATTGAACAATCAGAAAATGAAAAATTAAGCCCGTGAAGCAATATTGGAATAAAAAAATGGTCAGTATTCATACTCTGTGGGAAAGACATAAAGAGAAAGGAAACTCAGCAAAATCAAAATAAAGTAAGCTCAAAGAAATACATTCTAAGAGATACAGCATAATAAAATTGCTGGAAACTGAACATGAAGGAAACAGTCTTGAAAGCAACCAGAGAAAAATGACATTTTTACATGTAGGTGAACAAGGTTTCTAATGACTGCAGATTCCATGAATGTAGAACAACTTTAAAATGCTGAGAGAACAAACGTACTACAGTCCTATAATAAAATGATGATTAACATCCTTTAGAGATGAAGGTTAAATACATTATCGAATAAAGAAAAGCTAATTCGCCACTGAGAGAACTGTGTTCACTCTGCACATGTGTGTACACCCCTCCCCCCCCACACACACACACACTCACACTGGTTTTCAGGCAAAAGGCAAATGAAACCAGAAAGAATTTTGAAGCTTTATAAATAATTCAAGAGAAGTAGTTATGATATAGTAAATATTTGGGTAAATATCAAGGACTAATTTTCTTCTATTAAGTTTAAAAAATGTATAACTAAAACAAAATAATTTGACATTAGCAAATTTTCAGTGTATGTACATGTGATACATATGACAAATCTAGTGTAAAAATAGGGGGTAAAAGGGTCTACATGGTTACAAGGGTTTGGTATTTTACCCCATTTATAAAATTTTAACTAATAAATCTGTAAAAGTTTAAGTATACCGTGAGACCTACAATGACCACTGAAAAAGCACACCAGATAATAAGTACAATAAAAGTTGTAGAAAAATCATTATAGAATCATAAAAATATTAAAGTAATACAAATATAGGCTGTAAGTAAGAAAAAGGAACAAAAGACAGGGAAACAAATTTAAAATAATTTTAGAAAGTAAACCAAAATCAAATTATATCAACAACATTATTGTGATATAATTTTCCACTGTAAAACAAGAGTGTGTATAACATATATTTTCAAATTTGCTAGGGTGCAGATGTGCTAGTCAGAGAGTGACAAAGAATAAGAGGGAAGGTGAGAAAGCATCCCTCATGAGTACGGTGAGCCTGCAATACTTTCACCTCTATCTCTTCCTCCTTTTGGGAGTTCGGGGACAGGTATGCATCCGACATGTTTTTCAAGCTACCTGGTCTGGGTCTCAAACCATACAGTTGGCTATGTGGGCTCCAGCCATCTTAAGTATCATGCCAGGCTGGCCCTAGAGCAGATATATTTAAGTAAATTTTTTGAACTATCTTTCCATAATTTCTAAACAAGACATGAGAATGATGCTTGACTGTTTTGATTGTTGCCTTGGGATGGAATCTACTAATTGAATTTGCTAAATTGGGAGTAGAAAGTATAGACAACTATCACAGAAATAAAAAAAAAATAATAGATTTTCTTGGGCTTGATTAGGGGCATACAATGGAGAGATGAACCTATTCATTTTCATTTTATGGGAGAAAATAAATGTCAGCATTAATTGACCAATTCAACATCATTTTTATTCTTCAGTATCTTATGATGATCTGCTTTAGGGTTCATATTCTTTAAATCAGAACTTTTGTCTTTTAACCTTTCTCAGCTTTGTTATTGTCATGATGCTAGCAAGAAATCAATAGGTGACATCTAATGGGAGATTATAACGTTTTGGCTTCATTTACAGATCATTAAATTGACTAGCAAGTTTGCTACAGTTTAATGCAAGGGGTCAGTTTTAAGGTCATTTATCTTTTTTATCATAAAGACCAAATGGAATGTTCCTTTAGCAACCAGCACAGATAAGCACATTTAATTATAGATTTAATTTGTGTCTCTTTTATAGTTATAGTTCTTTTTATCTTTTTTCAGTCAATTTCAACTTCATGGAGATTTTCTTTCATTTTCAAAATACTTAATGCAGGGCATTTTCTAACATATTTTATTCCTGTAGTATATATGATGCCTGACATTGTTTATTATATGTTTATTCCCACTCAATTAAATCAATTTTGCACGTATGTCCCATTCCTTTGAATTTCTTGAACCCCCTCAGTTCTAATTAGCTCTATTACCTAACTGTATCTTGATAAGCACAGGAAAATTAAAATATTTTAGAGTATTTACATATCAGGCCAAGGGGAATTTTCTCAGTCTAGCTTACAAATGTCTGATGGACAACATTAAAGTGCTAAAAAAGACCAGTTCATAAACATGAATTGGCTTTAATGAATTTACTAAGCATATAATGATATTATAGGTGCCTGTTGTTTTTAAAGTTTATTATATTACAATTTTGTTCTTGTTTTTGTTCTAAAATACAAGGAAATTTTCACATACAATCCAGAAATAAACAAGATCAAAATGGATGGTTAATACTCTTATAAATTCTTATGGCTGAACCAGAGATTTTGTGGGTATTTTGTGGTCTAGGAATGATTGTGTCCTAGGTCTAGTGGCCTTAAATATCTTGAAACTTTGTTCTTAAGCTGCTTAATTTAACATTATCATCAATAATTTTCATCTCAAGTACTAAAATTTATTGATAGTTTGTAATTGCATTAAGTTGTGCCAAAGAAGCTTTGAATGACTTTTCTGGGTTTCTCGAGCCATAGATTAATTTATTCATTAAGAACAGAAGAAGCTGAGGCCAGCAGATGGTGAGGTGGTTAAGGCACTGGATTCCCACAGGACTGACCACAGTTCAAGTCCTGGACTTGTGGCTTGATAAATCTCAACAAATAAATAGATAAATAAGTATTAAGAAACAGAAGAAGCAAGTGACTGTTCATGTGTCACATATTTAAAGAACATTTCTTAGCCGAAGTACATCAGATAAGAGCACAGGATGATATCATCTCAATAGACAAATTTTTCCTTTTTTTTGAGAGAGATTTTTGCTATAGGGTGCATGCACTTGCGAGAGAGACAGAATGAGACAAAGACACAGAAAGTGAGAAATCACCCCCGGCCCTCCCCCTCCCGGGGCGGTGGTTATACCACAATTCCTTCTCCTCCAGTCTCCTGTTGGGATCCTGGGTACATGTGCACATAGGGCCAGTATGCGTTTTAAGCATGCTGGGTCCAGGACTCAAACTGCAGTGAACTATGTGGAAATCCAGCAACGTAACCATTACGACATCTGCTGGTCCCACAAATAAATTAAGGCAGGTGAAAATTGACTGTGGTCTTTGAGTCCCAGACCTGATGGCTTGAGAAACACAAGAGAGGTGTGTGTGTGTGTGTGTGTGTTTAAAATCCCCAAAGGAGAGAAAGATGAATGAGAAGGGATTGTGGCATTACCATTTCTCATAGGGCTGCTCTCTCTCTTTCTCTCTCTCTGTCTCTCTTCAGTGAGTATATGCACCCTCTGGCAAATTAAAGATATATATGAGCAATGATAGTCATCTTTCTATTTGATGCACAACAATTAATAGATTCTTCCCATGAGATATCATAGAGACACTTTTCTGTTTTTGAAATCACGTAGGGTCACTGGACTTCAAATAAGCTTGTCAAATACTATATTCCTTTTTTTATTCCTCTATAGAGAAATATGTTTACATTTTAAAGTTCTCATTAATCTCTTTTTTCTCTAATAAATGAAATACATTAATAAAGAATACTTATGTAACATTTAGGTTAATGGAAACAGTTTTCTACACACAAATGTTCTCAGTATGGGACTTTAAGACTGGTTTTAGTAGTACACAAAATTACATGTCACCAGTCTATGAGAAAATGAACAGTATTATATGGACACCCAAAGCTGCTTTCTCAAGAAGTAACTACTTTTATCTGGCTCATTTCAAAGGGTAACAAGTTCATTAAATACATAGCTCATTTAAAAATAGTCTGATTGGTCTAAAACCTCCTGATGTCAACTCTGAGGAATGAAGTTCAGTATTAGTGCTACTCCACCTTGACAAAAGTCCATTATTGAAGAGAATAGAACCTAGGGAAAAAAGGAATAAAAACACATTTTAGGTTTTATTCCAAGTATTCAACTTTAAAAATCCAGATGATATAGTTTAGTCTTAATTATTAGTCTTTATTTGCTATTTTCTTATTTATAAATAAAGGGCAAATGTTATAGATGAAAGACTTTCTTTACCGTGAAATCTTAATTGTTACTTTCCTCTCAGTTTCCCTTTCAGAAAAATGTCTCAAAGAAAAATAATATGGAAAAGATACTTTCCATGAGGACTGCTATTTGCCAAACTAGTTACTGTATTATTTTCTCTGAAAATGTAAGCAAGCAAGAAAATAGCAAAGGTGTTTTTTATTTTTTTTTTTCATTTAGACTGTCTGCTTTTATCTCATTACTGCACAGGTATTCTTCCATGCTAACTTTCCATTTATTTTATATTATTTTGCAAGCTCTGGGGGAAACATGTGGCTTACTTTAAGAAACTGGTGAAATAACATATTCAAGGAATAGAGACAAAAGGTTAGAGGTAAGAGAGAAACCAGTTTTCATAATGTCAGTGAATTAGGTGTACTTGGTTATAAATCGCATAACAAAATTATTTTCAAGAGCTTTAAACAGAATAGGATATAGAGA
>NW_006159890.1:1369980-1408812 GCF_000334495.1 Tupaia belangeri chinensis
ATGCTGTTCAAGAGATTTCTTGACTGTATAAATGTATCTATTTTATGAAAAAACTGTTTGATTCATTCATTCCTTTGAAATAGACAAAGAGTGATTATCTTAAATTACTTCCTTTCATACTGTCCATTAGTAGTTAATAAAATGAGTATCCTCCATATGCTATTTTTGATTAAATATATTTTATTAGGTTTAAAACAATAAGAACATGGCAAGCTGCTTTACATACTTTACATAATTTATGACATCATCATATTTTTCTAGATTATTAGACAGATCTAATTCTCAACATTATCTTTCCATTCCTTTTTAAAAGAATTATTTAATTTAATTTACTTATTTTAATTTGACTAGAGAGAGTGAAAAAGCAAGTCACCAGGTCCGGGACTTGAACAACTGTCGGCTATGTCAGAGTCTAGTGCCCTTAACCACCATGTCACCTTCAGGCCATGATTTCTATTCCTATTCCTTTTATGCAATTTAGGAAAAGCAGTTATTCTAAAACATCAATATGATTTATTTTCTGCTGCTTAAAACCCCAGACCTAAGGTATTTGTATATTCTTTTTTTTACTTTTTTTTTTTTGGAGAGGTTTTTGCTATAGGGTGCGTGTGCTTGCCAGAGAGACAGAGAGAGACAGAGAGACAGTGAAAAATAACCTCCCAGGGGGCATAGCCAAGCCGCAATCCCTTCTCCTCCATTCTCCTCTTGAGATCTTGGGTATGCACGCACATGTACCCTGTGTGAATTTAAGCCACCGAGTCCAGGACTTGAACTGCGGTCAACTACATGGGACTTCAGCAACATAGCCATTACGCTAACTGCTGGTCCCAGTATTTGTATATGCTTTAAATTTCCAATTTTTAATATATCTACTCTTTTCTATAGGCACACAATATCTGATGGGATTATTTGTCATTCCTTTTTCAGAAAGATCTCATCTCTGGACTTGTTTCCTGTTTCCAAGAATACTCTTATTCCATTCTCTATCAAATGCCTGAACCATGCAGTCCATTGGCCATATCCTAGATGTGATGCTCTTTTTTCAAAAAGTCAGCATGTTCTTAGGGGCCAGCAGGTGCTGTGGTGATTTAGGTGCTGGATCCCACATGACCAATCAGCATGTTCTTAGGGGCCAGCAGGTGCTCTGGTGATTTAGGTGCTGGATCCCACCTGGCCAGCTCATGGTTTGAGTACCAGACCTGGCAGCTCAACATTCCAGGTATACGTGTGTGCATGCCCAAAGTCCTGAGAGGAGAATGGAGAAGAAGGGATGCAGCATGGCTATCCCCCCCTGGAGATGGATTCTCACTTTCCCTCTCTTTCTCTCTCTCTGCCTTTTTCTGGCAAGTGCATATATCCTATGGTAGAAATAGAAACTAAATTAATAAACAAACAAACAAACTAAAATAAAAGATGTTTTCTGCTACACTTACATTCTATTAAAGCATTGAACTGCAGCTGACTTTGTTCTTTTTGATTCATTCCTTATTTTTCAGTATTCTTAAAATAGTGATTGTGTGATATGTTGGTGGGAAACGGGGAGGAGGCAGCTAGTCTGACCCTAATCTCTAACCTTGTATCCCAATGCACAGCAAAATAAAGATGCATCCTAAATAAGAGCAGGTCAAAGTGAGGTAAATCTAGCTACTAAGCATGTCTCCTTTCTTTTGTACACCACCAGATTTTTGCTTTAAGCCTATCTGGCATCAAAGTGTTAGACTTACTACTTCCCTGATCTTGGGACAATAATTTATCATTATTTTTTAAACTAAACATAGCAGATCCTGGGCTATTATTCACTGAACACATGATAAAGACATTTACAATAATAAGCCTAGTTTGTATATTTACAATGAAAATATGTCATTCATGATGGCATATAAGCTGGTACTCTCTAACAACGTTTAAAAAGTGCTTTTACAGTTAGCACAAATAGTATTATGACCTTTCATAACTAACATAGTGTTACTCTTAGTTTACTACATAGTAAATTCTGTTCAAAGAACTCATTCCTTATCTTAAAAATAAGGTTCCAATATCCATTTATTCAACATTTCAAAGCCAAGCATTCATCTCCAGGACCTTTGGATAGCTACCATCTATTTTATTTATAGGTAGATTGCCTGAATAAAGGAAAGTATTGCTTTATTCAAATAATATTTTCAACTGATTTAATTGCTTCTCAAAATAACAAGTTTGAAGAATTACATAGGATAGAAAGTGATAAAGGCACCATTTAATGAGTATTTGAGGATGCAGTGAGCTAAATAATAATCTATGAGACTGCTAGATCCAATTTACTGGCAGTTTTCATTACTTTCTTAAGAATTCTGGCAGAAAACTTCAAAAAGAATGCTGATTAATACAGTGATTGAAATGAATCAACACACTGTATTAATGTCTCATCTCTAAAATGTGAAAAACATTCAAGATTAAATCAGACAGAAAATGTCATCTTTTTTCCTTTCAAAATAGTTCCCTAAAATCTGTTTAAAGTATTGTCTTTATAATCACTGACTGAAAAATTCAGAACATATCATTATTTTTGATATAATTGTTCTATATCCGAAAGAATGTCTATTGTTGAAGAAAAGAATGATGATAAATAAAGAGTTCACAAAATGACAACCACCAAATCTGAACCTCTCATCATTGTGCAACCACACTGTAGGATGAGAGGATATGATATCACCCAGACATTTGGCATAACAATACAACAGAGGATATTACAAAATGTTAATTATTTTTGAGTAAGAAAATAAACCCAAATCCAGCATAGTCAACCCCAGGAACCTGAAAATGTGCTGGGACCACAGATTCTCTTGATTAAAGACGAAGCTAAAACTCCAGATTACAGTAAAGTGTAAAGAAAGTGTTTTTTAAAGATTGTTTTTATTTTCCATGAGTGGGAGACAGAGAGAGAGAGAGAAAGAGAAGGCACCCCTAACAGGATCTTCACACTGTAATCCAACCCCTACCTCGGGAGACCTCAGGATGCACACCTGAGACCTTCCCTATGGCCTGTCTTATGGAGCATTGCTTTAGCGCTACACCATGGTGGCTGGCAGACATGTGAAAATTTGAAAGGGAGAGGTATCCATTATACTGTAATCTAACCCCTACCTCAGTCAGAGAGGATTATGAACACAGGTGTGTGCTTGAGATGTGCACAGGGAGACCTCAGGATGCACACCTGAGACCTTCCCTATGGCCTGTCTTATGGAGCATTGCTTTAGCGCTACACCATGGTGGCTGGCAGACATGTGAAAATTTGAAAGGGAGAGGTATCCATTATGGACTGTGCAGCAAAAAAGATAAAGGAAAAAAAAAAAGAGAGAGAAACAAAATAAGAATCTTACCACACATATCACAACAAAGTAAGGATGACACTAACTAATTACATATATGAACAAAAACTTGAGATGCTTTTAACCAAAGATTTGTAGTTGAGTAACATCAAACACCATACCTGCCTGGACAGCTATGATTGAAAGTCTAGAAAAATATATTTTAAAATAAAGAAAACGGTAATTATAAAGGACATATATGGATGAAACAGGAAAAAATGGAAATACTTCACAAGGGAAAAGTTATTCCTTCAAACTAAATATAAAGCAAATAAAATCATTGAGCAATGTCCTAACACGATAAAATATCCTTTAAAAAGCATTTGAATATACGCAAAGAAAATCTTCTCAAATTAGAAATGCAAATACTGAAAACACAAACAGACAAAAATTGACAAAAAACAAATGACAAAGTTTACATTGGAAAAAAAATGGCAGATACTAGCTTTTTTATTTATTTATTTTTTTGGAGAGGTTTTTGGTATAGTGTGTGTGTGCTTGCCAGAAAGACAGAACAAGACAAAGAGACAGAAAGTGAGAAATCATCCCCCAAGGGGCATAGCCACGCTGCAATCCCTTCTCCTTGATTCTCCTCTCAGGATCTTGGGCACGCACACACATGCGCCCAGTGTGAGTTTAAGCCATTGGGTCCGGGACTTGAACTGTGGTCAACTATATGGGAATCCAGCAACATAACCATTACGCCAACTGCTGGTCCCAGCAGATACTAGCTTAACCAAATTATTAAAGTTAACTTCACCAGTAAAATGTCATGTTGCTATTATGTAATCTATAATATAATGTGATAAAAAGAGCAACTCGCCTCTCTGGTATAGGTCTCAAAAATCTATAACACCAGACTAATCATGACAAAATATCAGTACAAACCAAATTAAGAGATGTGTTATAGTATATCTGACTAATATGCTTCAAAATTTTAAGGTCATAAAAAACAATGAGACTGAGACCAGACAATGGAATGGTGGTTATGGCAGCAGGATTCCACATGGCCAACTATGGGGTTTGAATCTGGACTTGATACCTTTTTCTTTTCTTTTTCTTTTTTTTTTTTGGAGAGGTTTTCACTATAGGGCATGTGCACTCGCCGGACAGACAGAGAGAGACATAGAGACAGAAAGTGAGAAATCACCCCCCAGAGGAGATGGTCACGCCACAATCCCTTCTCCTCCATTCTCCTCTCGGGATCTTGGGCATGCACGCACATGCGCCCGGCATGAGTTTTAAGCCACCGGGTCCAGGACGCAAACCATGGTCGACTACATGGGAGTTCAGCGACATAGCCATTACGCTAACTGCTGGTTTCCTTGATACCTTTTTTGAAAAATAAATTTATTATCTTTTTACATTTAACCACTGCATATAATTATAGCATAACAAGTACATTTTCTCATCTTGAATATATTACACATCAATTCACTCAAAGGGGACTTAGCATTATTTATTTATCTCTATCTATCTATCTATCTATCTATCTATCTTTAAAAGTTCTGTGCTTTAGAGTCTGTTCTCTTACCAGAGAAAGAGAGACAGAGATAGTGAGAGAGAAAGTGAGAAATCACCCTTCAGATGGGATGACCACGTTGCAATTCCTTCTCCTCCATTCTCCTCTCAGGATCCTGGGCATGCATGCACACTCGACTAGCATGAGTTTCAAGCCACTTGATCCAGGACTCAAACCATGGTCAGCCATGTAGGAGTCTAGTGATATAACTACTATGCCATCTACTGGCCTCTAGTATCTTGGAAAGCATTCTGACAAGTGTGCATGAGTACTCAAAATCCTGAGAGGAAAATGGAAGAGAAGAGATTGTGGTATGGCCATTCCCCTATGAGTTTCTCTATTTATATTTCTATTTCTGGCAAAGCACATGTGCCTTATAGCAAAAGCAAAAAAAAAGAAAAAAAAGAAAAAAAATTTAACAAAACTCAGTAAGAAATTGCTATAAAAACAATTATCTTAGAAATAATGATAAATTTACTAAGACCCTAAGACAGAATAGATTCAAATGAAAAACTTCATTAGGATTAATGAAAAGAACTGAGAAAGTATAAATAAAATAAAGAAATTTAGATATCAGAGAGAAATAAGTAATATGGACAGTAGGAAAAAGAAATTCAACACATTCAAAATTAGAATCCCTGTAGAAATAACAAATTTTTAAATTATGGCATACAAATGTCTCTGGAGAGGCCAGAAGGTAGTGTAGAGGTTAAGGCAGCTGGCTCCCACATGGCTGACTGCATGGTTTGAGTCCCAGACCCAGTGGCTTGAAAGATGATTTGGATGCATGTGAGTACATGCCTAAAATCCCAAGAAAAGAATGAAAAAAGATTGTAGCATGGTCATTCCACTTTTGGTTTCAGTTCTCTCTCTCTCTCTCTCTCTCTCATGCATAAGCACACATGCCATATAGTAAACAACAACAACAACAAAAATAGTTTCTGGGACAGAAATTAGACCTGATTATTAAAAATACCCATATTAAAGACACATTAATGAATTGTTACCCTTAAAAACAGAGGAAAGTAATCCACTAGGTCTTCAGTTGTAAAGACCAAGTCATTTGTAATAGCGAGAAAAATTAGGCTAAGCAAAAGCCTTCTATAGAACAATGTACAAAGCAAATAACATTAATGTAACATTTTTAGGAAACTCAAGAAAAAACACGTGAGCCAAGTGCTTGTATCTAGCCAAATTTTCCTTCATATACCAAGGATGTAATAAAGCAATTTACAATAGAAAACAACCCCAGATAATTCTGCACTTAGAAGTCCTTTCTGAGGAACCCAGTAGTAGACATTCATCCGTGTTTGGAAAAACCTCAACAGATTAATTGATTGCAATCTTTGGATTAAAAATCAGAGTAAACTAAATCTGGAGACAATAAAAACATAAAAATAAACTTTTATTTTGTCCCTAGCACTGCTGGTGGGAATGTAAACTGGCATGACCATTCTGGAATATAGATTGTTTCTTAAAAACGTTAAATATACTTGGAGTTACCAGGTGGCATGGAGGTTAAAATGTTGGCTTTCACATGGCCACGTTTGTGGTTTGAGTCCTGGACCTGACTGCTTGACTATCATGATGGGCACATGTGAGTGCATGCTCACAATCCAGAGAGAAAGCGGAAGAGAGGATTGCAGCATGGTCATTAACCCCAGGGGGTGATTTCTCTCACTTATCCTCTTCATTTGTCTCTCTGGAGAGTGGATGCACACTATGGCAAAAACTAGAAGAAATGAAGTCATATGCCCATACAAAGACTGGCACATGAGTGTTCATATCAGCTTTGCTTGTAATAATTATAAATCTGGAAACCACCCAAATGTCGATCAACAGATATAGAAATAACCAATCAAATGAAATGAAATGTATAACCAAAAAATGGAGTACTAATAGACAGCAAAAGTGAGCCAATTACTGACACATGCAACATCATTTTTGTGGATGATTCCAAAAACAAATATATTACATTTAAAAAGCCAGTAACCACCATCCCCAAGGCCCCCCTCACAAAATATCACGCACTGAATGATTCAATTCCTACCACAATCTTAGAATAATTTGTACTGACAGAAAGCAGTTAAGTGTTTATCTGAGGATGGGAGGACTGAGAAATTGGAAGGAATATGAGGAAAAGATTATGAAAGGATGGGGCGATGGTGGTACAGTGATAATGATCCTGGACTCACACAGAGAAAGTCCTGAGTTTGCATACTGGTACCGCCCTGATCAACTTGCTCAGACTGACAGTCGGGAGTGTGCTGTGACCTAAGGACTCTGTTCGGGAAGGTCCCTGTTCTCTGTCTCTCTTTCTCTTTTCCTCTCTATTTTTCTCTTTCTCTCTCAGAAAAGATAATTAAAGAGAGTGGGAAAAGGGCCACTGGGAAAGTTTGTAGGTAAAAAATATACCTTTTCCTGATTAAAGTAAAAGTTTCACTACACGTTTAGAAATGTACACTTTAATGCCTGCCAATTAAAAAGAAAATTGTTTAAAAGTCTTATGAGTTAATTAAATTTTCTTTAGTCACTTGAAAAAATATATGGTTCTTGTGATTTGCTTTTGCACTTAAAAACATGCAGATCCTTTGGGGAATTCACCATGACTATAATGAAGTCATAGGTAACTTGCACCAGATTAAACTAACATGTGTTGATCTTCAAATGCCCATGTTTATACCATACTTTGTTGACAATTCTTTATGATTAAAAAATGGGAGTCAGAATCTTGGAGTGCTATTTCTATATGCAACTATTGACAGAACATTAAGGGGAATCTCTAAGCTACATTCTATTCCATTTTATGATGATTTAACTGTTTCTAAATAAAAGTCAGAATGAACTTACAGAGTATGAGTTTTAAGTTTGAAGAAAATACCATATAATTATTACAGTATCCAACAGAGAGAGACAATTAATACATATTTAAGACCTGATTAATTTTTCATTATTGGATCATGACAAAAATGTTGTATTTATTCACTATGTCAACCAGACTATATTATTGATTCAACCTCCTGGGGATTTAGTTTAGTATGTGAAGGAATTAAAATGTAAAAAAATTAATTTAATGGTCAAATTAAAAAATAAAAAAATTAAAGTTAAATTTAAGAAAATGATGAAATTAATTTAATGGTCAAATTAAAAGATTAAAAAAAATTAAAGTTAAATTTAAGAAAATGATTAAACACTAAATTATTATTTTATTTGAAAGAAATTAGTCAGTTTTGTTCAAAAATATTTAGTAGGCCAATTCATATTTATTTCAATAAAAGCAGGAAATATATTTTACACATATAATTTAACTTTAGTTGTTCTGCTTTTGATTTCATTGATCTTTGATTTCAACATTTTCTGGTTGCTATAGCAAAATTAACTCAGTTAAATATTAATATGTACATTACTTAATATTATCTTGATTAATTGAGTTGAGTTATTAATTCTAGATAGTCATATTGAATATTATTTAATACATTTTAAATATTTATTTTTTTAAGGTTTTTGCCATAGGGCTGGTGGACTTACTGCAGATACAGAAAGAGACAATGAGAGGAAAAGTGAGAAATCACCCCCTGAGAGATTCACCATGCAGCAATCTCTTCTCCTCCATTCTCTTTGAATTTGAGCAGGTGCACACAGGCCCAGTACATCCCCAGAATGTTTCAAGGCACTGGGTCCAGGACTCTAACTGAGGTCTTCCATGTGGGAGTTCAGTGCCTTAACCCCCATGTCACCTGCTGGCTTCAACCTAAATTTTAATTAAACCTACTTCACAAGTTTTTCCTAAATATGTTTGAAATATATGATATTAAATATAGCTTTCATTATTAAATCACACTGAACAAATTTTAAATCTCAAGTACTCATATTTTATTTTAGAGTAACATTTTCATATCCTTCTTCCCTTCATCTCTTTTTCCATCTCCTCTCTTCTTCCTTAATATTTTTAGAATTCTAAAAATATAGTTTGTGCTTTAGATTTTTTTAACTTAAAATAGCTGAAATGCTTCTGTATTCAAATTATATGAGTTGTATAATAATTGTTTTAAAAATAAAGTGGCCTGTCTACACTTGCTGACATAGTAGGACTTCTCCTTCATGCACTACTACAGAAGCAATACCTGAATATGATTAATAAAGTCTCATGTAGGGAACACAGTTAAGATTGCTAGCACCTCTGCTGTTCTGTGTATTCTTCATTCCCATTGCTCCTGACTTTACTGTCCTATGAGGAAAGGGTAGGACATGATAACTGAAAACTTGTGCCGAAGGGAACAGGTGTGAAACACGCACCTATAATGAGCTAAAAAGCATTGGAAAGATGCTTACAACTGTTCAGGAAGGAATGGTGAACCTCCTTAATTAAGTGTTCCCTAACCTAGGCCCTATTTGCTGAACATTGTGTAATCACAGAGTAACTTCCTAACTGCTGTTTTCTTTTTTTCTTCATCATTGTCTCAAACTAGCGTGTTTTGTATTCATTGAGATAGATGATTGAAAGAGCTATATAATAAGTGTTATAAATTTTACTTGCTCTAACTTTATTTCAGCTAGTAATATGATTTTCAGCCCCACTGGTAACATATAAAACTAACGTTTGATAATATAATATAAACACATTATAAATGTCATATTTCATAAAGGAGTAAAGCTACAACTTAAAATTTCATTATTCCTACTTCCTCACAGTGCAACATCGGTAAATACTGACCTCACAACTCATGAATGGACATAGGATGTGACTGAGGTAAGTAAGAATGAGACATGGGACAACTACTGCTCAGGAAGTAGTATTCTGATGATGGTGATCTTGAAACAGAAGATGATGAAGGGGTTAACATGATCATTAGTTCTCAGAACTTGGATTTCATGATGGATGGATAGGGAAAAAAAAAAAGGAGTAAATGTTGGTAACTATCTTTTGCATTCTTTAAATGGATAGAATTTTTAAAATTAACATCTACCTCAATGTTTAATTTTAAAATGGTATTTTACTCCTTCCCCAATAAAGACAATAAAAGATCTCAGAATAAAAACTAAAACCCTGAGACCAGCAGTTGGCATAACGGTTACATCACTGGAGTCCCACATAGTTGACTAGGGTTTAAGTCCCAGACCCAGTAGTTTAAAACTCGTGCCCAGTGTGTGTACATGCGTGATTAAAATCCCAAGAAGAGAATGGAGGAGAAGGGATTGCAGTGTGGCCTCTCCCATTCGGGAGTGAGTTCTTGCTTTCTGTCTCTTGTCTCTCTCAGTCTTTCTGGCTATCACACATGCCCTATAGTAAAAATCTCTCTTAACTCCCATTCGGGGTGAGTTCTTGCTTTCCGTCTCTTGTCTCTCTCAGTCTTTCTGGCCATCACACATGCCCTATAGTAAAAAATCTCTCTTAAAAAAAAGGCAAAACAAAACTAAAACCCTTATTATTTATTAGCATTGGCCTGTGCATATTGAATATATAACAGTTACCACACTTATGCATTTAATTTTTTGGGGAGTACTTGATTAATGAATATCTTTCCTAGGACTCTATCATCTATTTTGTTTTAAAGAATTATTTTTATTTAACTTTACTCATTTATTTATTTATTTTAATTTGACCAGAGAGGGACAGAGAGGAGAGAGAGAGCAAGAGAGAGAAGAAAGTGAGAAAGAAAGCCACCAGGTCCAAGACTTGAACCATGGTCAGCCATGTGGGAGTCCAGCTCCCTTAACCATCATGCCACCAGCCATCCCCAGGAGAGTCTATAATCTTAATAAAAGTAAGGATCTTTTCTTTTTTTTAACTTCTCTTTATATTGCCAAGCTAAGTAAAGACTGTTGTTGCTTATTTATTTTATTTCTCATTGTATCACCAAACCAGTAAGCTTGGTGTATGTTAGAGAATCAATAAGTAATTGATGATTTAAAAATAATGATAATAAAAAGGATAATAAATAATAAATGAACATAAAATGATGGCATGTAAAACTAGAGTTTATTCATTTATAATCAGGCACAATTCAAAATTCCTATTATAACTTTTCTATGAAATGTTTGAGTTTTGTAAGACAATAGGAAATGGCTGGATAATGAGAAGTAGTGAAGGACTGGCCCTGTGGCCTACCTATTAAGGGAACCTGCTCATCATGGTTTACTGCGTGGGTTCTGGTTCCCTGGATTCTAACCATGAATCGTGATCTTGGCAGCTAGGGAAACACACCTGGTGTGCATGTGTGCACATGCCCCAAATCCAGACAGGATGGGGTTGTGAAGGGAAAGGAGTTGAAGCGTGATCATGGCTCACTAGGGAGTGCCTCCTTCCTCTCTCCATCTCTGTCTCTCTGTGGTGAGCACAGACATCTTCTGGCAAATTGAAAAAGAAAACAGAAATAAAGAGGAAAGTTTAAGAATAAGAGATAACTCAGGTAAACTGGGTTTCTAAGTGTTTAATATTACATAATAATGACTACATTTAAACATTTTTATTATGTTACTTTGTATTTGATAATTATTAATTGACTGAAGTCAATTTATTTAAGCAAAGTATATGACACATTACTTAAAAAGATATGAATTAAATCTCTAGTCTATTCAAATATGTAAAAAAATATCATTACTTAAACACATTCTATTGACCACAATAGAAATAAATTGGATATTTTTGGTGTCATATTTGAATGCTCTAATCTCCACTAAATCATTTTCCCCAGGTGTCACCCACCAAGGCAATGATTAATGACATACTAATAAAGCTCACTTTAGTATTCTGAAACTGAAATGTCAGTTCTATGGGTAAGAATAATTTTCCGCTAAATAGAACTTTTTATCAGTAATGAAATACTTGCTCATTGAGGTTTTTAAATATTTTAAAAAGCAGATAAATGCAAAAGCACTATATATTGAAGTTATTTAGATAATAGTAGAGCAGGTTTTTTTTAATATTTACTTACTTTGCTTAGGGATTATCTTACCTCATAGATTCTAACTGTGATGAAAAAATAACAACTATATGTAGATTTTAAATTGCCAAAGAACAGTAAGGTTATTATATTGGTGAACAGTTATATCTCCTAAAAACCTACTTCTCTATGTCTGTTTTCCCTATTTTACCTTAAAAAATATCCCTTTATAAAATCAAATCAGCCTTCCATTTTTCCAGTAGCTATTGTAGTCTAACAAATTGAAGTTGATGCTATCAGTGGTAAGGTTGGTCATCTATTTTAACTGAAATTATGTTTACTTTTCTTTAAAATTTGAAACATAAAAATCATGGTATAGAATATTAAATATATGAAAGAATATTTTAAATAATTGTATTTAACTTTATTTATTTATTTATTTATTTATTTGACCAGAAGATAGAGAAAGAGAGAGAGAATGAGAAAGCAAGCTGCCAGGTCTGGGACTTGAACCAAGTTTGGACATATGGAAGTCTAGCAGCCCTAACCACCACACCACCTGCCAATCCCTAGAATATTTAATTTTTTTTCAAAAAGCTGATATCCTTATTATTACTTACTACAAAGACATACTGAACATTTTATAACATAGATTGAATATTATGCACACCTTAAAAATTGAAATTGGGGGCCAGCAGTTAGCGTAATGGCTATGTCGCTGAACTCCCATGTAGTCTACTGCAGTTCGAACCCTGGACCCGGTGGCTTAAAATCACGCCAGGTGCATGTGCGTGTGTGCCCAGGATCCCAAGAGGAGTATGGAGGAGAAGAGATTGTGGCGTGTCATTACCCCTGGGGAGTGATTTCTCGCTTTCTCTGTCCCTTTCTGGCAAGCGCACATGCCCTAGAGCAAAAACCTCTCCAAAAATAAATAAATAAATAAATATTTAAAAACCTGAAATTAAAAATGCATATTTATTTTATTTTAACTGGTGAATATATTTTTTTATTTAGGTCTTTGCCACATGTCATTTTCCTTTCTTTTTATGTATTTAAATGTGTTACAACATTTTCCTTTCTTTTTATGTATTTAAATGTGTGACGTATTTGTGATACATGCAACGTGAACCATCACAGATTTAATGTCATACTCAGTATATTCAATATTATTTAGATAATATTAGCTTTAATTTTACTACCAGCTATGCAGACATTTTCTCTAGCACAGAAGATAAATTAAGTATAACTAATTAAATTAAACTACCTTATTGGTGATTGAGTCTTGAAATTCTATCCTTTACTTTAAAATATAACTGGGTTTAGTTTAAACATACAGCTACTGATCCCTGACAAAGTCCCTTTTCTCTTTGCAAAAACATCCCTGTAAAAGTAGAAAATAAATGCAAACAGAACAACATGGAAAACTAAGACAGTCATTTCACTTCTGTTTAAAATATGACAGTATTTTCCAAAACCATTGAGACTGATGGAGTTAGGTTATAAAATACAATAGTGACCTAAATTGTTTTTATCACTGAAGAAAGCAACTTTGCCCATTTGTGAGGAGGTAGAAATCATTTTGGCTTCCTTGTTGTCAGTTTTCTGTTAAAAAACATAAGGGCTGACTTGACCAAAATCTATGCAATCTTTTTATTGCTAGGATACTGTATATTATTACAGAGAAAATTATTCAAACCTTTCAGCTTTCTCCTTCCAGCACTTATTAAAAACAAACAGAGTAAATTTAGTTCCTAGTACTGACAGAGAATTAATTTAAAAATAATAACACTGAGAATGTTCTTAATCAAACTCTAGAGAACTTAGATTACAATAGTATGACACAGGATAATCATACATTTAGCAGGATCATAAGGTAACTCAAGGATAATCCTTAAATTTACTCTAGTGAAAGACATCATAAAGTAAGAAATGTATAACAGATATCAAAACCAATGGGGGAGAGAGCACAGAAAAATGATAAATTCAAATTATTAATGAAAGAACTGAAAAATAAGGATTTTATTCCTGACTAAAATGTTATTAAAAATAACATTTTAAGGCACTTATATATTAATATTTTCCTATGCCACCCACCTCTAAAAGATCTATTTAAAGAATTCCTAAGAAAGAAAAAAAGTAAACAAAATGAAAGATGTGGAATTCATGAAACAATACTAGACATGTAGACTAATAAATGTGCCAGATAATTTAATTAAGTATGGTTATTAGAAAGACCCCTATACGTTTCAAATAATTCCTTTCACTTTACCTCTATAAAGTAAGTGCCATTGGGAACCAGCAGTTAACGTAATGGCTATGTCACTGGACTCCCACATAGTCGACCGCGGTTCGCGTCCCGGACCCACCCGGTGGCTTAAAACTCATGCTGGGCACATGTGCGTGTGTGCCCAAGATCCCGAGAGGAGAATGGAAGAGAAGGGATTGCGGCGTGGCCATACCCCCTGGGGGGTGATTTCTCGCTTTCTGTCTCTATGTCTCTCTCTGTCTGTCTGGTGAGCGCACGCACCCTATAGCGAAAACCTCTCCAAAAAAAAAAGAAAAAAAAAGGGACATTTAGAAGAATGTTGTAAGACAGAAAATAGATTGGTTCAAATTCAAAGGGTACTCGGTTTCTTCTCATGGTGGAGGGGAGGACAAAAGTATGGAAAATTTTAACATTTATTAGACACAGGCACATTTATTTTCACAGTTATTAATTTTTTTAAGTCTCTAAAATACAACCGTATGCTATGTGGCTTCAAGATGAACAATAACAACCAAAGGTGTTACTCAAGAAAAATGATTCATCACAACAGAAGTTAGAAAAAAAGATGACAAAAGGAGAAAGTGATACACAGAAATGCAAAGTAAGTTTGTAGAGAATAAAAAAAGACTTTAGCAGTCAATATAGAGGTTAATAATTTAGTTTACAAAGTTAAAATTCTTCTACCTGTGGACCAGCAGATGGCATAACAGTTATGTCACTTGACTTCCGTGTACTTGACCGCAGTTCAAGTCCTGGACTTAAACTCGCGCAGAAGGGTCTGTGGTGTGGACATCTCCCCTGGGGTGATTTCTTGCTTTTTGTCTCTCTGTTTCAACAAGCGCATATACCCTATAGCACAAATCTCTCTTAAAAAAAAAAAAAAAAGCAAACAAACAAAAGCAAAAACAAAAAACATCTACCTGTACTTTCCTGTACTTTGCAAAGGACATGAGTAAAACAAATTCTTCAGGAAGTCTGAAAGTAATGTAAAGGATGCACTGTATATTTATTAACCTAAGTAAAGCTGAAGATATTATATTAATATTGGAATAATAGATTTTAATACCAAATGCATTAACAAAACCTATGATACTACATATTAACAAAAATACAAACAAGGAATATACAATTGACAGCTTCACTCAACAACCTATTTCTGATCCTTGTACATAAAGTTTTTGCTATGACGTGTAATCACGAATTGGTAATATGACTATATTTTAATCCTCAAAGTTTATCTTACATGACAGAGATGGAGAAAAAGGTAGAAACAGAGATGAGACATGCCCTACAGAGGCCCCTACATGATCCATGCCCAGTCTCAGGGAGCACAAGTCTCAGAAGCACACCCAGACTGCACAGGGAGATCCTGGGACACAAACTAGCACCTTCCCATATGGTGCAGTCACACCAACGCCCAGACCTTATTTCTTAAATATTAGAGAGCTATGTGATCTTTTTACTTTATTCTGTCAATGAATGAAACAAAATCCAGAATCCCAAAGTAAATCAATGCGTTTATGGTCAATTGATCTTCAACAAATTAACCAAGAAAAAAAAATTAGCAGTATTACATTAAGCTAAAAAGACTGCACAGCAAAGTAAATAATCAATAAATTTAAAAAGTAACCTTTAGAATATATTTGCTAACAATTATTTTACGAAGGTGTTATTATCTAGAATATATTTTAAAAAAACCTCAACAATGCAAAAGACAAATGACCAGATTTAAAAATGGGCTAAGGAACAGAATAGACATTTCTCCAAAGAAGACGTACAAATGACCAACAGGTACATGAAAAGATTCCCATCATTACTAATCAACAAAGATATGAAAATCAAAATCATGGTGAAATATTACCCCACACCTTTTCGAATGGCTCTCTTTTAAAATTTTATTTTATTTTGTTTTGTTTTGCTTTGTTTTTGGTGAGGGAATAATTATCCAGTTTTTCATCTCTCATTTGGACACCATTTAAATAAAAGGGCCCAGAATTACTACGAGGCAGAGATGTTAGGCACTTTGGAGTTTTTTCTTCTCAATGGAATTTTTTCTTTTTCATGGAGTTATTTATACTTTACTCTTTATGAATCCCTGTCTTACATTAGAGTTAAGGAGAAGGCACAAAGAAATAGTGGAATATATGTACGACAAAATATAAATCAGCCTTATAAATGAAGGAAGTTGTGCCACAAGCTAAAATGTTGATTAACTATAAGTACACTATGGTTATTGAATAAACCAGTCACTAAAAAACAAATATTGCATAATTCTACTTATATTAGATATTTAAAGTAGTTGAGCTGTTGGAAACAGAAACCTGGATGGTGTTGGTCAAGGGAAAAGGGTAGAGGAAAAGGGAAGCGGTTATATTTCAATTTTGCAATATAAAAAAGTTTTAGAGCTCTGTTGCACAGCAATGTGTATATAGTTAACAGTACTCTATTGTACACTTAAAATACATAATGAATCTTTTTTTTTCTTTTTTGAAGAGGTTTTTGCTATAGGGCACATGTGCTTGCTAGAAAGACAGAGAGAGATAGAGAGACAGAAAGCGAAAACCACCCCCCAAGTGGGATGGCCATGGTTGAGGTGCTGGACTCCCACGTGCCCAACCATTTTGAGTCTCAGACCTGGTGACTTGAATCTCACAATGGGTGCATGTGTGTGCATGCCCAATCCCAAGAGGAAAATGAAGGAGAAGGGACTGTGGTGTGGCCATCCTTCCTGGGGGTGATTTCTTGCTTTCTGTCCCTGTGTCTCTTATCTCATCCATAAATATTTCAGCATATTCTCAATAAAATGAGAATTTTAAAAATAAACAAAGTATCAGTGTCACCATATAACTTTTCTTTTACCATATAACTTTAATATATTGTCTTAATATCAACTGTGCACTTTTCATTTTTTTATATATTACTTTATTTAACTTTATTTATTTTTGACCAGAGAGGGACAGAGAGAGAGAGAAAGCCAACAGGTCCGAGACTCGAACCATGGTCAGCCATATGGGAGTCCAGCACCTTAACCACCAAGCCACCTGCCAGTCCCAACTGTGCACTTTTCGAATGTCTCCAATTATCTTGATTTCTAAATGATTTATTTATTTTAAAATCTAGATCAATATAGGTGGATCTACACATTGAAAATAGGTATGACTTTATTATCTAAAACATACTTGCTTTCAAAATAAGTGAACACTTCTATAATATAAAAACTATTTACATTTGTTGATTTTGATTCTGGATTCTGTTTTGTTTTTATATTTTTTGTTCTCATTATAAAATGGGACTTCAAAAAATTAGTGTAAAAAATGGATTCAAGTATGAGTTTATTTTAGCATAAAAATATTTTAAATTAATGCAGTATTTTTCATAATATGTATTTTCTATGAATATTTTGAATACACCTTGTATATTAGCATAAGTAGATTAATTTCAATGTTTCTACAATATTTGAATTATTTCTCATGCCTTGACATGTCTTGTCAACAACTTGATGTACATAATTTATTTTATATGTTATTTCTTGTTTTATATACTTCTTGTTAAAATATAATTTTATTTTATAATTATATAAAATGTATAAATTATTGCAAAGTTACACTTTAAAAGTTGTAGCTCATATCGCCTCTGCCCTATTTCTTCTCTTTCTCTAAGTTAAATATCCCTTTTATGTATTTTCTATGTTTTATCTTTCAATGATTTAAATGAAAAAATTTTTTTACAGAATTATTTTTTCTAACTTTATTTATTTATTTATTTATTTTAACTTAACCAGAGAGGTTTAGAGTGAGAAAGAGAGAGAAGGGGAGAGTGAGAAAGCAAACCCCCAGGGCCAAGACTCAAACCACGGTCTGCCATGTGAGAGTCCAGCACCCTTAACCACCATGCCATCAGCCAGTCTTTAAATGAAAATTATTAACTTCATGTATAAAAAGAAAATTATTATGTATTTATAACTTACTGTAGATAGAGTCTAGCTGTGTTGCCAAGGTCCTGCTTCAGCCTTTCTACTACCAAGATTACAGGATCTGGTTCTTTCCTTTTACAAAGTGCAAGATTCATACTAGGTTTTTCATGTGTAGTGTATCAACTATAGTAACACAGTTTCTGTTTCAAAGAACATTTAAACACTTCCAGTCTTTTCCTATTATAAATAATCCTGAAGCCTTCTACATATATCCTTAAACATATTTCCTTTCCCTCCACTGTTATGTTAGACTGTCTTTGAAATAGAGTCCTGAAAGTATGGAATTACTGAATAAAAAGCATATGCATTTTAAATTTTCCAAGACTTGTGAAATTATCATCTATTGTATTTGTACCACTTTGAATTCCTACTACTAATGCAAGAAAGTATGTCTATTCCTCCAAGACTCACCAACAGAGTGTTTTGTCAAACTATTATATATTGCCATTCTGATTGCTGAAGCAAAATGGCATTCGATGGTGTCTAAATGGGGATTCCACATTTTAGGAGCAAAATTTGACACAATTTGCTTTTATTTTACCTTTTTAATACATTTTTTATTTTACTGTATTTTATTTTATTTGTTTAATATGAATTTTTTTAATACTTTTTTTATCATTTTAAATATGGGCTATTGCTATTCATTTTTTATCTTTAGAAGATCTTCATTTATTTGGGAAATTAACCTTTAGTTTATTTATAAAGATTGCCCCCCGTTTAGCCATTTTTATGCAAACTTAATAGAGTCAAACTTTTTTTCTTTGCTCTTCCTGTGAATATTATCACTGCTGATGCTGTGGTTATCAAATTATTAATGACTAAAGACTTACCCACTTTCTAATTCTAAGACTGAAAGATCATTTGTACATAATTATTGGATTCCATTAAAAGTACCACAGAATCTGAGGTTTTGTGGACTGAGGAAGTTTTCCAGTCACTGTATTTCACTTAAAATTGTTGTATTTTGTATTTTATTTAAAATTATTGTCCTTACTAATATTTTTATTCCTAAAATATTTGCATATATTGACTTCAATACAATTATTTGGAGAAATGTTTCCTAAATCATAGAGTTAGAAATTTAGAAATGGAACCTTGTAATAGACTTTCAAGAAAATAATACCCAGCTGCAATTGCACAGGGAGTTGGGCAATGCTCTGAGTAGTGGAGCTAGGTGGAAGATGATATCTAGATCCTATTTCCCTAAATACACAGGCCACACAAGACTGTGATCTTGCCAGCTGGGAGACTTGAGGGTAGGAGGAAAGAGATTGCAGCATGCTGAAATCCCGCCAAGGGGGCTGCTTTCTCTAACTCTCTTTTTCAAAAAAGACAAGAAGAATTATCTTCTTCACTTTTTATCTGAATCTATTTCCATTGTATGAAGACTACTAGATACTTCAGTTTCTTCATTTTTTTTTTTTTCTGTTCTTGTGGTGGGAACACAATAGAAGATCTGCCCTCTTAAACTTTTAGGCACATAATACAGTATTGTTAACTGCAGGCACAAAGCTGTATAGCAAATCTCTAGGATTTGTTCATCTTATGTAACTCAAATCCCTTCAAGCCTCTGGCAACCACCATTCTACTCCCTGTTTCTATTAGTTTGGCTATTTTGGATATTTCTTTCTTTATATTTTTGGAGGTTCTTGCTATAGGTTGCATGCTCTTGCCAGAAAGACAGAGAGACAGAAAGCGAGAAATCACCCCCTCCCCCCCAGTGGAGATGGCCATGCTGCAATCCCTTCTCCTCCATTCTCCTTTTGGGATCTTGGGCACGTGTGCACACTGGGTCCAGGACATGAACCTTAGTTGACTACATGAGAGTCCAGCGACATAGTTGAATGAGATAAATCATGTGATATTTGTCCTTTGGTGCCTGGCTTATTTCATTTGTCATGAGTTCTCTTACATTCACCCATGTTGTTGTGAATGGTGGCTTTCCTTCTTTGTAAGGCTGAATAATATCTCATGGTGTGTGTGTGTGTGTGTATGTGTATCACATTACCTTCCTTCCTTCATTCATTCATCTGTTGAGGACGTTTACATTGTTTCTATATCATGGCTATTGTGAGTAAGCTACCTTGACCAGGGAAGGGTACAGTGCATATATATCTTTAAGAGTCTGAATTATTCATTTTGGGTACATACATGGAAATGGAATCTGAGTCATATGCTATTTCTATTGTTAATATTTGAGGAACTAGTATGCTATTTCCCGCAGTCTCTGTACCATTTCACATTCCCACTAATTTCCTCTCATCTTCCCCTACACTTCTCATTTATTTGTTTTTGATAATAGCCATCTTAACAGGTCTGAGATGCTATCTCATTGTTGCTTAGAACTCTATTTCTCTGATGGTTAGTGATGTGGAGCATCTTCAGTATTCTTATTGGCATTTGTATGTCTACCTTGGTAAAATGTTTACTCAAGTCCTTGTTTATTTTTATTTTTTAAAGAATTAATTATATAATTTTATTTATTATCATTATTATGAATTTCCTACAGGGTGTGTGCACTCATCAGAGACAACAAGAGAGAAAGTGAGAAAGCAGGAGACCTGGTCCAGCACTCAAACCATGGTAGGCCAAGTGGGAGTCCAGCACTTCAAACACTACACCACCTGTTGGCCCTACTTCACTCACTTTTAAATTGTGTTCTTTGACATTGTTTGCTAGAAGATTTTAAAAACATTTATTATAGTGTGAATACTTCCCTCTATAAGCACATTCACATATTTACATTTTAACAGGCACTGATTGGTAGTAAACCCTGTGTACTGGTATTGTTATATGCTTTGTACAGTATTAAGGCTTTTTTTCCTTCCACCAAGCTTTACCAATCCATGATAACCATTGTTTCATTATGTTTGAACATCACTTATTAGTACTGGACAAAGCAATTTCAAAATCTCCTGTTAAGTCATATAATTTATCCTCACCTAAGAAGAATTTTAAAAGTCCCACAAAATAATCTTAACCATGGCTTGTTTAGTTGCTGAAATATGAAGTGTCATAATTATTTTCTGATATACATCAAAGGATGTGAAGAAATAACACGTCTGTAATTCCTAAGTCACTTAGAGTCATATTTGTTCTTTCATCAATAGCTTTTGCTTGACACTTTATTGGTTACATGAAATGCAAGTTTCCCTCTGACTCACTATATTAATAAAAAGCAAGAATGTGAAAATCTCAGAATTTCTGTGCACATAGAAACTGATAAGATATTTAACATAAATCAAAATTACATGTCTTATTCATATTATACACAATGCCTTGTCTATAAGGTATAATGCTGGAGCCAGCAAGTGGTGTAAGCCAACCTAAGACAGTTTGAGGTGGATACTACTGGGGGACCATTTTGGAATTTGCTAGCCATCCATCTGTTACTACAATGTGAAAATTATTATGTCTTTATTTATTTACAAATATTTTTCCTATTAACAAAAGAAACAGGGGAGGAGGGAGACAGAAACTGACACAGGTCCTCCTAACAGAGTTCTCAAGACACAGCCTACTCCCAGTCTTAGTCAATACTGGACCATGGGTCTGCATACCCACCATATTCAGGGAGGTCTCTTGACACGACCAGAACCTTACCAAGGGGATCAGCCTTGCAGAGCACCACCCTGTACAATTTTGTTCTTTAATTTCCCCATGACAAGAGTGTGGTAGACACAAGCAGGGAATTTTGTGTAGGGGACCTTGACCCAGACACTTGATTTACTGATACTATGAGTCTGCTAAGCAAATGCCAATAAATGCATACATATTGTTTAATACAGTATTTAGTTTTTATACAATTTCTAGAATATTTTGGATTATTTATTTACATAACGTATATATGACTTGATCACCAACAAGGCAAAGACAGTATTTTATAAATATTTGCTTGCTTATACCTAGAAAACTATACTATGTGTTCAATTAATAAATAAGCACTACCAAACCAGCAGTGAGTTTACCCCACCTCAGTGCTCTACCACCACCATTTCTCTCTTCCAGTAATTCTCTAGCAGTCCAAATGCAGTGCATCGTCAAATGCAGATGTGGGCATGACCCTGAACAGAGAAAACTCCAGGAGAAGTGCTCTATTTCTGAGCAAGGAGCAGAAAAAAGAACCCCTAAAACTGGGAAGGAATGCACCAAGCCTCCCCTTCCCTCTTCTTCTATCTCATATGCATTTTTAAGGGGGAGTCTGTGACAGAATCAACAAGAGAAGAAAAATAGGCAAAGCATTAATGGGACAAAAAAATGTGGTATTATCTGTTGAAGATATTTTATAGTTTTATCAACTAGACTAGGGAGAAATGTTCACTTGTTGAAATATTCACTTTGTAAGCTAAATAATGTGATTGAATGTATAAAAGAAAATGAAATAAAAAAAGTAAATAAAAAGTAAAGAAAATAAAGAAATCCCGTAAGTGCCCAAACTCTTAAATCTCTTAGTATTTTCAAAGGCTGTGTTTCTATTTTACACATGTAGAAATTAGTTCTTGGGTGATTCAAATAGATCTAAGTCATAAAGGTAGTTATTGAGGGATTTAGATTTACAACTTATTTCTTATGAATTTATATTTTTATCTTTCCCCATGATTTGTTATTGCATAGGGTAGTTATTTCCATTATGTACAGCTTTATTTTGAGATTTTGTTGTTTTCTCTCTGTATCTCTTTTAATTAATTTTTTTGAGAGGTTTTTCGCTAGAGGGTGCATGCACTCGCCAGACAGAGAGAGACATAGAGACAGAAAGCGAGAAATCACCCCCCAGAGGGGATGATCACGCCGCAATCCCTTCTCCTCCATTCTCCTCTCGGGACCTTGGGCACGCACACACGCGTGCCCGGCGTGAGTTCTAAGCCACTGGGTCCAGGATGCGAACTGCGGTCGACTATGTGGAAGTCCAGCAACATAGCCATTACGCTAACTGCTGGTTCCCTTAATTATTTTTTTAAAAAGAGGAGTAGGAGAGTGATGATTAGTATGTCTCTTTTACCTCTTTGTTAACAGAAAGAAAAGAATGTTATTCCTAAGTGTCTTGGGTGGTATGATGCTCTTGAATAATGGTTAAGCCTCCTCCCATTCCTATATATCAGAATAGTTTACAGCACATATATATACATCTTACAGCACAGTTAATATTAAATCCACTTCTAGGAAATATTTGACATTTTGAAATTTCATTTTTAAAAATTTTCAGAGTGCATGTGTACTCACCAGAGAAATACAGAGGAGATAGAGAGAGAGAGAGAGAGAGAGAGATACCTGGTGAGTTTTTGAAGCCTCTGGACTAGAACTAAAACTGAACAGTTGGCCAGGTGCCACCCAGTTACCTAAACCACCATACCACTAGGTGGCCAGAGAATTTCTTTAGATGACTAATTTAGAAGTGAATTATGTGTTTTTATATAATAATTTGTATAATTCAAGTTATGAAGTCTGTATACTATTTATTATATATCATTATATATAAAGCAAAAATTATATATGTACACATTATATATATATATATATACATATATACATATTTGCGAAGCTCCTCTACTAAATATATACTATATATGCATATATATTTAAATAAATAGTAATAGAGAAACTTTGCAAATTGAGCTGCATTTTGAAAAAGTTACTTCATACACACTATCCCTCATGTGATGCTATTCTATTTTGACCAATATTTTTCAGGAATTTGTTTCTGATTTGTTAACATTTGTAAGCATAAGCTTGATTTTTCAAATGTGTGATTAAAATTATGACAGGTAGGGTGGCTAGAGAGTAGCACAGTAGCAATGGTAAAACACGTTATTCTGTAAGGCAGTTCTACATGGGAAAGTTTATGGTTCAAATCCAGAGACCTCTCAAAGTACACCATGTACAAATTCGCCTACAACCCAGAGCTAGCTGAAGGCTGGGAGTGGATTGCCACATCCAGACCCTATCAGGGTGCTCACTCTCTCTCTCCCTTTCTCATCACTCATAGAAAAAATAAATACACATACATTTATGTGGCTTATTTTTCAAGTTTATTATATCTATTCTGTCAAACTTAAACAATGCTCTGTTGCTTATATTTAAAACTCATACACACACACACACAAAGAAATACAACTGAAGTCATTGCACACATTGGCTTTGTTAAAAATGTGATTTTGTAAATTCTTCCCATTTTTCTTGCTCTATCAATAATGATACCTCTTCAATTCTGTCCTAGATCTCAATTATTGGCACCATTTATTTTAGTATCTCTCTGTTACACATGACCAGTGATATTCAGCATCATGGCTTGAGGCACTAATATTATAGAATATGGGCTCAAATTTATTGTTCTGTTTTCCTGATGGACTCAATACAACACAGGCTAGTTGACTGAAATTACATTATTGATGCTTTAAAAAAAACTGCCTCAACTCATTTCTGATAAGATTGAAAATTTCTTCTTGCTTCTGAACATTAGTTTAATATACTTACCATGTCTATGATTTTTCTTAGAAGGAAATAAAATTGTTCTTTCAACTCAACTATAAAAGGTTTGAGGTCATGCTTGATTCTATTCATCTTTGGAAGAACTATAAACATTCTACATAAAATATTTATGAAGATTTTTTTCAGAGCAGGCTTGAGCGAACACTTAAGCTATCTTAAAAATATCCCTATGGATTGTTCAGTTCTCTTCTAATATTAAGAGGCTGATTTTGAATTGGATATTTGCTAAATAATTGTCCTCTGTGCTAAAATACTTATATTTGTGATTTACTGCATTTATTTAGAAATTATTAAATAAACTTTATTCAGTATACCCACAACGATGCAGTTATGATTACTCAGTATGCAAGTATAAATCAAATTGGATGGCTAATCTATTCTTTAGCTTTTCAGATTTTTAACTTTCTAACCAAAAGGAGGTTTCAAATATCCTTTGTCAACACCTATATACCTGTGCTTCATATTATTCTTCATCTTTCTTCATTGATAAATAAATTGGACATAGTATACCACCCTCTATTTTGTGAAATATGTTTCCACTGGGCTCACAGGAAACTAGTCTTTCCTACTCAGCTGTGTGTTTCTGCCATTATCCTTTCTTGCTGACTTTAAATCATTGAAACTTTATATGCATATGGTTTAACCTTAACTTTTCTTCTTCTTGTTTTCTCTACCCACTCCCTTGGCCATTCATCCAATGTCACAAGCCCTAAATACTATTCAACTGAAGACAACACCTAAATCAATGCCTCCATTCCACACATCATCACCTCTGAACTCTGCCACAGCACACCAGACTGCTTATTCGACTTTCCGTTTAAGTATCTTAATATGTCCGGAATGCAAATCCTCATGTTCAAAACCTCAAAATTCCCAGCATGTCACACAGTCTTCCCCATCCCACGAAAAGGCAGCTCTATTCTTTTGGTCACGTAAACCAAAGTTTTAGAGTTATCTTTGTCTTCTCTCCTTTCTCCTTACTCCATATCTAATCTTTCAGTGTCTACCTTCAGAATATATCCAGAATCACTCCATTTACCACAGCATTTTTTATACCTCATTATTCTAATCCATTACCAATCCTGGACTGATTGTGTTCAGTAGCTACCTGGCTAATTTCCTTGCCAATCCCTACTTCCTCTCAGTTTTCAACACAGCATCCACAGTGTTGCAGGTTTTTACGTAAGTCACATGTGCGACCTCTCTGCTCAAAGCCCTGCAGTGATTTTCCATTGTCTTTGGAGTAAAGCCAACTGCTCTATAGTAGTTACTTCCATGTCTCTCTTAGCTTCATTAAATTCTTGCCAAATCAAACTTCTTGCAATTTTCTACCCTAATATATTCAAGACTTGACACTCTTTTAATTTAGAACTTTGGTATTTTCACTTTCCTTCCATGGAACAGTTTTTCCCCAGATGGTCATATCAGAAATCGTCTCAATCCTCTCAACTCCTTTAGTTTCTGCCTAAATACACTTTGTTAGTGATGCTTTTCATGGCCAAACTATTTAAAGTTTCATCATCTGAAACACTATCTATATTCTACTCATTATATATTTTGTCTCTCCGTCCTCAATTAAGTTCCTTTAAGGCAGAAATTTTAATTACTTTTATTCACCACTGAATTCCAAATTTCTATAAGAAAGCCTAGGACATAGTAGTCTCTCAATAAATGCTGGTTTAATGAATGAATTCCTTTAGGTTATATTCTTAGTGCATAGATAAATTTTATTTAAGTTTTTCTTTCCTAAACAAATATTTTTTTCTTTGTATATTTATATGCATTTCCAGTGTACTTTCTGTGATATGCTATAACAATGTTTCATTTATGTTTGTGTATACTTGATAAGAAAGATACATAACTGGTGGTTTAGAAGACCAGTGGGTGGTGCTGTAGAGTGGTAACACAACATTGTACTTAAATGGAAAGGTCTCAGAGCCTCATCCTGAAGCCTCTCCCCATACGCCAGATGTGAGTGTGAGTGCCCATGATCTGCACTGGTCGGGATGGGGGCATGGATTGTGGAATAAAGTCCTTGTTGAGGATATCTATCTCTGTCTCTCTCTTCCTCACATACTCTCTTTCTCATGGAAGAAATAAATAAATGAACAAAAATTGACTTAGAAAATGTCAAGAGAAAAAAATTAAATTTGTTTTAGGGTCCACAATGAAGCACTTAAAGCTAGAGGAGAATACATTGCTAACTTATTGAAATACATCATTTTTGGTATAATTAATAATACACACATTGTATGTATAATAAAGTAAATAGTATAGCAATCTCTACTATCTTTTTAAAAATATAATTAAATAGTTAATATATTTTACTAATTTCTCTAAAATATGTTCTGAATTGCCTTGAGTATGTCAAGGAAAATGACATTAGAGCTATAATTTTAGATAAGCTTATAATATTAATTAGAGCTAACTATGAGATACTTTATGAAGAAATAGTAATAAAGGTACCACATACATTTATAGGGATAATTTTTAGATACACTATTTAGAATATAAATATTAATTTTATGCATAAGTGTCATAAAGTCAAAGTCAATCAGAACATAAAAGAGAAGGCCAAGAATCAAAATAAATCATTTCCCAAAAGGAATGCTCATAATAAAATTGATATCATCACCTCAACAACATCATATGAGAATTTTATTATTTTTTTTAATTTATCAGTTTGACCAGCAAGAGTCAGAAATTGAGAAGAGACTGAGAAGACAAGTCACCAAGTCCAGGACTCGAACTATATTAGGTCATATGGGAGTCCAGCGCCTTAACCACCATGTCATCTACCAGCCCCATATGGCAATTTTATTACTGAAGCTCTCAAAGTTTGGTTTACCCTATCCATACAAGTAGATGTGAAAATTACTGTGAGATAATGAAGAACAAAAATATAGTTTATGAGTATTAGTATGGGTTTAGTGTCTCCCAAAATTTGAGCTGAGATTCTACTGTAATGAGATTAAGGGAATAAAGATATGATTCGATTATTGTGTTGAAGAATGGGGACTTCAGGAGAAATTTAGTGACTGGATTGTAAGAAAAGGGTGACCATTTTTGATTAAGTCCTGGTAGGTTTATAAGAAAAGGAAATAGGGCAGACACAGGCCCAGACAGATAAACCAAATTTCTCTGCTCAAAGTTCTGTCCTCACTGTGCTGTGATGACTTGGAACTTTCCAACCACCAGAACAATGAGAGAAATAAGATTCTATTTGTATTAGCAATTCAATGGTGAAGTAAGACAAGTATCTTGATGTTACATTTATTTTGATAATTTCAGTAATACATGCATAAATAAAACTTACCTTATATTAGAGGACTAAGTTTAGAAAGTAGAAAATCATTTTGAAGTTATCAATATGGGGACCAGCCCTTAGCGTAATGGCTATGTCACTGGACTCCCATGTAGTCGACAGTGGTTCGAGTCCTGGGCCCGGTGGCTTAAACTCATGCCAGGTGCATGTGTGTGCATGCCTAAGATCCCAAGAGGAAAATGGAGGAGAAGGGATTGCAGCATGGCCATTCCCCCTGGGGGGTGATTTCTCGCTTTCGATATCTCTGTCTCTCTATGTCTTTCTGGCAAGCACGTGTGCCCTATAGCAAAAATCTCTCCAAAAAAAAAAAAAGAAGTTATCAATAAATTGAATTAACTCAGAATCATCTACTTTCATAAATTTGAGGAATTACATATAAAAATATTCACATGATTTATGAGTGATATCATTGACTATAAGATGATTATTACTAGAGTAATATATTACTTTTATAGATTAAGAATATTCTTTTTTTCTTTCTTTTTTACGTGTTTACTATAGGGTACATGCACTGGCCAGAGGGAAACAGAGAAAGGGAAAGTGGTAAGTCACTCCTCAAGGGAGATAGCAACACAACAATCCTTTCTTCTCCATTCTCCTCTCAGGATTTTGGGCATTGACACAAAAGTGTCAGAGTGATTTTCAAGCCGCTGATCTGGAACTTGAACCATGGTCAGCCTTGTGACCACATGCTGGCCTTAGATTACGAGTAGTTTAAGTCACTTTTAGCCTGTATTATTTGAACTTACTCAGCATTTTGAAACTAGGTTATTAAAGACTTTTGGAATTGCATTAGAGCTGAGCAATAATTCTGTGTATGTTCTTTATATACACTTTTTAGTTTATGTCATATTTATTTAATAACAGTATGTCATTATAAACTATTCAAGCAATACAAAAGACTATGAAATGGAAATTGAGTAACTTGTCTACCTCATATCCTAGTCCTAACACCCAGAAAAGACAACTGCCAATACTTTGTTATTTAACATATTCTATATTTTAAAATGTTTTTACAAATATAAGTGTTCACATATATGATAATGTAAGTGTGTACACTATATAGATTCAGTGATTTTAACCAAAAAAGTCACTGTATAAATTTTGTACCTTGATTTTTACTTTCCATTCAGCATATATTTTGAAGATCATTTAGCATGAGCACAGATGAAGCTCTCTTTTAGGTTTTAACAGTGATTTATTATTTCATTGTTTAGGGGGATACCATAATTCATGTATACAATTTCCTATTTATGGACATACTGGTTGTTTTTAGTTGATATTTATCTTTTGTTTAAGTTTTACTTTCTACTTATAAAAGGGAGAGACAAGCAGCAGTAGGGTCCACTTCATTATTTTTCCTACCACGAACCTTCCAGCCAGCCAGGATGATGGGCACACACGTGTGTTTGGCATGTACACATCAACTCAGGAGTCAAACTACTGTCTTCACATGGGCTGAAGCATGGCAGAGCAGTTCCACTGTGGGGCTATCACAGCTCAGCCATGTAGTTCTTATGTAAATTATATCTCTAGGCCTTACTTTATCTGGTAGAATCTATAATAAATTAGGTTCTATATTCTAGATAGTTTATATCATCAAGGTAATTGTCATCCAAAGGGTTTTTAATTTTTTTTCTTTTTAAGATTATTGCCATAGGACATGTGGACTTGCTGGAGAGAGACAGAGAGAGGGAAAGTGATAAATCACCTCTCAGAGGGGATGGTCACACCACAATCCCTTCTCCTCCATTCTCCTCTTGGAACTTTGGGGCATACATGTACACATGTCCAGCATCATTTTCAAGCTGCCAGGTACAGGACTTGAACCATGGTTGGCAGTGGTCCAATACCTTAACCATCATGCCACTTGCTGGCCCCTATCCTACCTAATTTTAACTTTCTTTTATTTTTTCCTTATACATTGCTTTCATGTAATGTAATCGCTTGAACTTTATGTAACAAAATTTAAAGTTTTCAGTTCAATTTCAGTCTTCTCAACAGTATTATTATTATGTTATTTCAGAACTTAGGATAGAATCAAAATGTATCACAAATCATTTCTTTCATCTTTAACTATTGAGAGAAAACAAATTTCTCACTCATGACTAGAAAGAGAAAGAGGGTTGAATAATGCCTATGGCATAGCTATTTGCATGTTTTATAATAAATATTCAGGATGATGGTAGGTAATATAGGAATGGCTTATTAGCATCTACTGAAAACCAAAACCAAAACCAAAACAAAACAGAACACTTACAACCAGAGTATAAATAATGCATTTGCATGAAGCATAGATGTAATTAATGGAGGAAAGTAATTTAATTTATTTTAGAAATCTTACTGTACAAAGCTTTTGAAACATAAAAATATAACTGAGAGTGTCTAACAACTGTGAAGTTTGACATTTTCCTCCAGGAAAGTATATTTTTTTCAGTTCTCATAGGAAAAACTACTTCATGAAGTGGTTATTAAACAGCTTTGGTAAGTACTTAGAACATAATGATGTCACAAACTCTTACACTGAAACTTCACTGAAACAAGAAAAATATTTGGTTAATAAATGTCTTGTGTGAGGGAACCAGCAGTTAGTGTAATGGCTATGTCTCTGGACTCCCACGTAGTCCACTGCAGTTCGCGTCCCGGACCCGGTGGCTTAAAACTCACGCCGGGCGTGTGTGCGTGCGTGCCCAAGATCTCAAGAGGAGAATGGAGGAGAAGGGATTGCTGCGTGACCATCCCCCCTGGGGGGATGAATTCTTGGTTTCTGTCTCTATGTTTCTCTCTGTCTGACTGGCGAGCGCACGTGCCCTATAGCAAAAAACCTCTCCAGAAAAAAAAATATATATTTTGTGCGAGAGGTCAGGTGGACATGGTGGATGAGGGAAAATGTCGTTCGCTCAACTCTTGAAGTGTTGGTTAGACAACATATGGTCAGCTGTTGTCCTAAAGAATGGGGCCTTGTCTATTGACCAATAATGTTTGCAGGTATTGCAGTTTTCAGTACAGTTTATCTATTTACTGAGTATACTTCTCAGATGTCATGGTTTTGCTGGATTCAGAAAGATGTTGTGGATCAGACTCCAGCAAACAGTGATTGTTTTCATTTTGGGGGTTCATGTTTGGCTTTGGGAAGGGCTAGAGAGCTTCTTCTTAGTCCAATCACTGAGCTGGTCATCACTGGTTGTCATATATAAATCCTCTTTTTATTTCACATTACAATCTGATTGAGAAATAGTCTATTTTTGTGCTGTAGAATAAATGATCACCTTGTAAGCTAAATAATGTGATTGAATGTATTAAAAAATGTAAATAAAAAATAAATAAATAAAAAAAGAGAAGACAACACTTCAACTTTTATTTTGTAAGAGAGATTTTTGTTATAAGTGCATGTGTTCCCCAGAGAGACAGAAAGCAAGAAATCACTCCCCAGGGAGAAGAGCCACACTGCAATCCCTTCTCTCCCATTCTCCTCTCAGTACTTTGGGCACTCAAGTACACATTCCCAGTGTTTGTTTTAAGCACCTCGATCCAGAACTTGAACCATAGTCGACTGAGTGGGAGTCCAGTAATGTAACCATTATGCCATCTGCTTGTCCCCCAATGCTTCAACTTAATATGATGAATTTCTATTAGAGTGATGGGCCCACTGGAAAGAATAACAGCACCAAATAAACTGAATAACTAAAAAACGTGTATTTATTAATGAATAAACACAGAGAACACTCCAGAAACATCTCTGACATATACTTACCATGACAACTTGTTTAATTAATAAAACAAAAAAAAATTATGGACATACACCAAACTCTATGACATGGAGAAATTAAAGAATTGTAGTCTTTCATTTTTCTCACTATGTGATCTCTAATTTCATTCTTTTTCTTTTTCTTTTTTTTTTGGAGAGGTTTTTAATCTAGGGTGCATGTGATCACCAGAAAGACAGAGAGAGACAGAGAGACAGAAAGTGAGAAATCAGCCTCTCACCCCCCAGGGGAGGATGGCCATGCCACAATCCCTTCTCCTTCATGCTCCTCTTGGGATCTTGGACACAATGCACATGTGCCTGGCATAAGTTTAAGTCACCAGGTCTGGGACTTGAATCGTGCTCTACTACATGGGAGTCCAGCAACAAAGTCATTATGCCAACTGCTGGCCCTGTGATCTCTAATTCCTATTTTAACTCTGTTTCCTAAGGCCTTAGGCATTTGATCAACGATAATCATGTCTAGTTTTTATTATGACTGAAAACAAAGTGAAAGCATACTTATTAGAAAAAATAAATATACATGAGGAAATAATTTACAAATTGATTTTAGTTCATTAACTATTTTTTAATATTTGTTTTAATTATTTCTTTACATTATTTTTATTTTAATTTGATCAGAGAGAGATAGAGAAAGAGACAGAGAGAGACAGAGAGGGGAAGTGAGGAAGTAAGCCACCGGGTCCAGGACTTGAACCATGGTCTGCCACTTCAACCACCATGCCACCTGCCGTCCCCAAGTTCATTAACTATTAAATAAAATAAATAATCGATTTTATAGAGTTAATATATAGATGGTTTAATCTTGCATTATGGAACTATAATTCCTAGTTAAAAGCTCTGTTTAAGAATATTTTCTAAAGAAACTAGAATAAAATAATTTAATCTCAAATAAGTATTGTCTTCTGGATGACTAACTTTTTAACTTACAAAGAATTTTTTGTCAGGTTAAAATGTGAAGTGTTTAAGTTGATTCTAGAAATGTTACATCCATGGGACCAGCAGTTGGCGTAATGGCTATGTCACTGGACTCCCATGTAGCCAGCAGTTCTAGTCCCAGACCCGGTGGCCTAAACTCATGCCAGGCACGTGTGCATGCATGCCCAAGATCCTGAGAGGGGAATGGAGAAGAAGGGATTGCAGTGTGGCCATCCCCCTGGGGTTGATTTCTCACTTTCTGTCACTCTGTCTCTCTCTGTCTTTCTGATGAGTGCACACGCCCTATAGCAAAAATTTCTCCGAAGAAAACAAAACAGAAATGTTACATCCAAAAGTGACTGTCATTCACTAGCAATTCAAAATTAAATGCAATTCAGTCAATACTAAGAAAATGTAGCAACGTTTTAGAACTCTTAGAATTTTAAGTGCTTTTAATTTTGTATTCCATGATCATATCTTGGAAAGAAATTTAATTTTTAAAATGGATGTAATAATGAGTGAATATCTAGAAGGTCTTTTGTACATACTGCCGTAGCTTTCATTTAAGAAGAAAATGAGGTCTCTGTGAATATAGCAAATGATGGGGTGCCTTGTTTTCTATCTTCAACTGAATGTTCATATGCAAAACACAAGAGAAAATGAACTCTACTTGCCATTTCTTATCATTCTAGCTAATAGTTTCTCCAAAATTCTAGTAATCAGTATGTCAGCTACATCCTGGATATGATATTCAATAAAGTTTGAACATTTTCCTTACCTAGTGTTTATAAAGGATCCCATAGAGGGAAAATGTTCAGATTAAGTAGTTTACAAGTCATTATCATTTTCTTGCTGTGTGATACTACAGTTGCTTTTCATTCCTACTTGTAAATGAAAAAGGTTTTCTTCTTTATTTCTTCTTCTTTCTTTTTCTTAATGCACTTTTTTTGGGGAGAAATTAAGATTTCACATTTTTCACCTCTGAAAAGCATTAAATGTATCTGATTTTAAAAAATCTGAAAAATTAAGTCACTCAGTATTGTTTTAATAGTAAACTGGTCAAACATTGCTTCTCAGAGAAATATGTATGGTAGTATTGCCTTAAACTATACCTAAATATATCATGCTTATGTAGTCCAAAACCTTTTACACTCTAAATTGTTGAAATAATTGATGGATTCTAATATTTAACTTACCTATTCACTCACAAGTATTAAACACATTGAGTGTTCACTTCTGTTCTATTCCATGACCTTAAGTTAAGAAATGGATATACTAATAGAAAAAATGCAAAATCTAAAGTTTCAAAGAACTCATCACCTAGTGGGGAAGAGTAAATAGTCTATCACTAATAGAATGTGGTAAGTGCTATAAAATTCTGTGTAAACCACTGTGTAGTTCTTGTGCTTAAATGATAAAAGTAAAATGCCTGAATTTTATATTTTCTGTATTTTTTTGTACTCAGAATTTTTGAAAAGATTAACCATGTGGCATGCCCTAAAAACGTACTTCCCAATTACCTGACAGTTTTGTACCTCAGCAAACTAAGATCAGGCTTCTTTATCTGTACCCCTGAAGTTTGCACACCTGTTCTGCATAACTACCCTGGCACACATACTTTGTCTTCTGAAATGTATCTCTTTCAAACTTTCAGACAGAAAACATGGTCCAAGATCAATTCAAAACTAAATTTTCTATAGCAGATAATGCAATATGATATAAAATTCTAAGAGTTCTAAAATATTACTTCATTTTCTTAGATTTCATACAAATCGCATTTCCTAAACTATGGGATAAATTGCCTTCTCTTACCAGAAACTCCATTGTAAATATCATAGCCAAATATTAAATAATCTCTTCCCCGTCTCTGCCTTAAAAAGGAAGAGTAAAATGAAAAAAATATACCAAATAATGAAAGTTCACCCTTTAGATGATCCTCATGGAGTTTCTGTACCAAGTTTGTGAATTCAGTCATATTTTCTGTATGCTACTACATTTCTTGCTTAATTAACAATGCACAATGGAAAAAAGTGTCAGTCTTTCCTGAACCACACACCAGTCTGGGGGAAGCAAGACTTTGCATGATTTGTATGTAATATATAACTGATTTTTTTTTGAATCAACAAACATTTGATGGATAAATGAGTACACATTATTTTATTCAAAAGTAAATAAACTCTAATATCACTTTGTTAGAAAGTATTAATACATTGTAACCCAATTTGGAATTTTAATTTGAGTAGTAATAAGGTGGTTGATAATAATAACTGTAATGGAGATATTTATATTGCAATTATTATTATTATTAATTTTTAGATTTTTGTCACATGTACTCACTGGAGACAGAGAGAGAGGGAAAGTGAGAATTCAACTTCCAGAAGGGATGGTCAAGCCATAATCCTTTCTTCTCTATTCTACTCTCAGAATTTTGGGCACGCATGTGCAAGGTGCATGTTACAAGATACAGGGTCCAGGACTCAAACTATGCAGTTGGTCATGTGGGATCCAGAGCCTTTGCCACATATCCTGCTGGCTTCTATATTGCAGTTATTTTTAAGTTCACATAAATTTGACTGGCACTCATAAAATGTTAAAAAAATTAAAATATTTATTTGGGATAGTCCAATAGATAGTAACACAATAAACCATTGTAAGTAGCTTTTCTGGAAATCCTTAGCAACAACCAACAGTGTTCAAGCATGGATGCAAGTTAGGCCGGAGAAAAGACTCAAAAAAAGAAAAAGAAAAAAAAAAAGAACTTAACTAAAAGGGGTGGTGCAGTGGAAGTGTCAGATCTACCTGGGAAAACTCTTGTGTTTGTATTCCCCACATCAGGGCTTTTCTGAACATGTCAGATGTGTGCGTACTCACAGTTTGGACTGCCTGAGACTGGAGATGGATGGTGGCATGTCAATCAACCCTCTCTGTCTCACCCTGTGTGTGTATCTCACTCAGAAAAAAAAAAATGTGAATAAACTTAAAAATAAAAGAAAGGGACTCAAATAGTAGAAGAGTAATTATCCCATGTTATATTTAAATTATCTTACACATTAGCATTTTATAATATTCACAGATTATCATAGACCATACTGATGAATTTCCATTATCTGTGCAAAATATTAGGCTATTTTGTGTTTTCTTAAAATAGTGATTAAATAAAAAAGGCTATCTTTGCTATCCGATGGAGAACTTAAATGTTAGTTCAGTAACTTTCTTGGTCTTTAAGCTAAGTGGATAATATTGAACAGAGTCTAATCGTAAGAGAGGAAAATAATGGCAAGCACAGGTGAATTTGATAAATAAAGAAGCTAAAATTTAGCAATTAGGATTTTGTTTAAGATCAGTATTCAAGAGTACATAAAATTAGTAATAATTTTCTTTAATTATCTCAGACAAAAATCAATAGAAATTAAGTTTAGGGAGAAAGCTAATGAGAAAAAGCTGCAAAATTTTAATTACCCCAAAATGATAAATGACTTTCATTGTAAATTACCATCTGTGACTTTCTTTTCCTCTTTCTCTCTACGAATTGTACTTAAAGTTGCTAAAAATAACGGCAAGTGAAAAGTTTAGGCAAAACAATTACTTGGCATTATAACCTAGCAAAACAAAAAGAATAAGTTTGTGTTTAAGCATAAACATATTACTAAATATTATTTTTGCTTTTCTTAAATTAACAGAAAATCAAAGAGTTAATTGATTCTAATTAAGTGTTGATCATTTGGCCTACATTATTAAGAGGCACTGTAGAAAATGCGAAAGTTTAAGTTAAAATTATCAAACATGTAAAATTAACAAAATCATAACCTGGTAAATAGCTTATTGTTCACTTTAATTATTACAAGAAGATGACAGCAAGTGGTGCCACAAATATAATAAGAAAGTGGCATGTATAATGTGACCCATAATATATAATGTGACCCATAATGTGTAATGTGACTCAGACTTTGAAATGAGAGAGAATGGATTTAGTTTACGTTTCTCATTTATTTTGTGTCTAAGTACTACTTTAATGCCTGAGAGCTTAAATTTCCCAACTATAAAATATTCCTGCTAGCTCTTACCTTAGTTGTGAGACTGACTATAATAAAAAATACCAGAAGTAGAGGGCCTTGCCAGAAGACGGGCTGCTTGCGGCTATAGGATTAAAATCTAGGACCTGTGGCTAATCCCTTTCCCCACTGGCCTTCGGACTTTTCTGACTTAGTATAGTGTGGCATGCCTTGTGTGTTGCACTGTGCAATCTCTTCTTTGTTACTGAGTTGAAGCTCAGGGCTCAGTTTCAAGCACACCTGCTGTCTAGAAACAGGGAGAACTATGAGTTATACAAGACCAGTGACAACAGTGCAGGGTTCTAGTAAGCAACAGGGAGGCAGAGTGGAAGAGATGGCCAGTTTCCTATTCCTGCACACCATTAAACTCAGTGACACCTTGAACAATTTATGAAGGAACGCACAGATGACCAGATGAACCATCATGGAGGCACAAGAAATATGAGCAACCAACAAAATGCCTCTTCCCCAAGGAAAAACATCAATTCCTCATCACCCACAGACAACACAATGGAAGTCGTAGAAATGTCTGACGAGCAATTAATAATATTTGTAGTGATCAAACTAAATGAGATGCAAGAGAAAAGAGACAATGAGCTGCAGGAGATGAGGAATTCCTTTCACAATCTGAAAGAAGAAATAGACACCATTAAAAAGAATAAAACAGAATTATTAAAGATGAAGAATGTGATACAGGATATGAAAGCCTCCCTCAAAAGTATTAAAAGTAGATTAGATCATGCAGAATGTAGAAGACAAAATCTCTGACCTAGAAAAAATTAACAAAAAGACTGAGACAACAACCAAGAAAAATGAGGATAATATACAAGAAATGCTACATACCATCAAGGGTTCAAAAATCCAGAAAATTGGTATCCCAGAAGAAGAAAATAATAAGGGTAGGGATAATTTATTCCATGAAATCTTGGAAGAAAACTTTCCAAACCCAGAGAGGCATTCAAATATCCAGACCCAAGAAATACATAGGAACCCAAATAGAATCAACTCAGGAAGATCCTCTCCAAGGCACATCATAGCCAGATTGGCCAAAACCATAGAAAGACAAAATACAAAAATTGGCAAGAAGGAAATGTCAAGTTACCTACAAAGGTTATCCCATCAGACTAACATAGAACCACTTGTCAGAAACAATGTAGGTAGGGCCAGCAGGTGGCATGGTGACTAAGGGCTGTTAAGTAAAAATAATTCTTAAAAAAAGAAGAGAAACAATGCAGGCAAGAAAAGAATGGGGAAATATGGTTAAAGCGTTAAATGGAAAACAATTTCAATCAAGAATACTATAACTAGCAAGATTATCCTTCATATGGGAAAAACACATATAAAAATATTCCCTAATAAACAAAACCTAAAAGAATTTACCAATTCTAGAACAACTCATCAAGAGATTCTGAAGGGCCCGCCGCAACTGGTGTGTGGACAGTGCGGATTGTGGCCGGCTGATTCTCCGGTCCTTCCCCTCCCCTATTTTCCTCCCTCTCTCCCTGTCCTTCCCTTGGCGGCTGTCGCCCTCTGGTCACAGGCTCCCTGACCCCTCCTAAACCCCCTCCTGGTCTCAGTGCCCCCCAGATTGGCCTCCTTTTCCTGTTTCTCGGCTCAGTCCCCGTATCAGGGCGGGGGCCTCCAGGACCGGAGGCGCCGCAGCAGAGGAGAGAAAAGACCAGGACTACCCTCAGCCCCCCAGCTCTGTCGCTGGGTTCGCTGCTGCCATGGCAATGAGGCAGACTCCACTCACCTGCTCCAGCCACATGCCGCCTGTGGTTAATATGGCCTTCAGTGGCATCACTCCGTATGGGTATTTCCTAATCAGCGCTTGCAAAGATGGTAAACCTATGCTACGCCAGGGAGATACAGGAGACTGGATTGGAACATTTTTGGGTCATAAAGGTGCTGTTTGGGGTGCCACATTGAATAAGGATGCCACAACCAAAGTGTGGGATGCTGTCTCAGGAGACGAGCTGATGACCCTGGCTCATAAACACATTGTCAAGACAGTAGGTTTTACGCAGGATAGTAATTATTTGTTAACTGGAGGACAGGATAAACTGTTACACATATATGACTTAACAAACCTGAAGCAGAACGTATGGAAATAAGTGGTCACACCTCCGGTATTAAAAAGGCTCTTCTTCTAAGCTTTGTTGTCCGATATTAAGGATGTTTGTCCTGTCTTCAGCTGTCAATGGATTCATGTACCTACTATTTGAACAGAATACTAACCTGTTTCTAGGCTTTAAGTTTCAAGGAAATATCCTTACCAGTTCAAAACTGCTTT
>NW_006159890.1:1408831-1410310 GCF_000334495.1 Tupaia belangeri chinensis
AAGTAGAAATGGAATATTATTGATGATAACATGCTTGATTAAGCCACTATGCAGTTTATTCTAGATGGGAAACCACATTTAGTATGTTGTTATGATGCTCAGGGAATGAATGTAAATTAATAAAAAAAATTCAGAAGAAAAAAAAGCATTAAAAATACCTATTTGATGACTGCAGGAACCTATATAGCCCTAGCTAGGTGCTACTTTATAGTATGTCCATTCTATTCACTGAGGTTTATGCCTAAAGTAAGACTTGTGTTCTTGGATATGTATATATCAGCTGTGCTTGCTATTGAAAATATTTAGATTTATTAAGATATTTAGTGAAACAATAAAATGGGGGAGGCATAGAAAGCAACAATAGATACCACAGTGTGGGAGGAGGGTGGGAGATGGCAGAGGGTGAGATAGAGAATCAAGGATGGGAAAAAAGGCAAAATATACAGAAAATAAGAAATGGAAAATTATTTGTTGACAATAACACATATGTTGCTGTGCTTGATTGAGCCAATATACACTGTATTCTGAATGGAAAAATCTCATTTTGTATGCCATAATGATGTACAGTGAATGAATGTAAATAAAGAAAGAAAATAATAATAATAATAATAAAAAGGCTCTGTGGTGCTGTGAGGATAAACAGATTCTTTAGGCTGATGATAAAACCATGCGCCTTTGGGATCATGCTACTATGACAGAAGTGAAGTCTCTAAATTTTAATATGTCTGTTAGCAGTATGGAATATATTCTGGAGGGAGAGATCTTGGTTATAACTTATGGACGATCTATTGCTTTTCATAGTGCAGTAAGGTATGTACAAGAAATAACCTCCATTTTCTTTTGGGGATAATGACATATAGAATTCTTAAAAGCTGGAAGGCATATGTAATAGGGACTTAATTCTTTTAAAGACACATTGTGATCATTGTTATATAATGTGGAGGGAAACATTTCTATCTCCATTTAAAATGAGTGTTTTATAAGAATTTTGTTTATTTCAATCAGAGGAATCGAAAAGAACCACCGGATTGCTGTTCTAATTAGTGTTCTTTATAAAACCACTGTGATTGGGCTAACTGGTGGCTTATGGGTAAGGCAACTGACTCTCACATCGCTGACTGCACAGTTTTTTCCAGAGACAGCAAAGGAGGAACTAGAAGAAATTGCTTCAGAGAATTCAGATTCCATCTATTCTTCAACTCCAGAACTGAAGGCCTGAGCATCAGGCATATGCCACAGACAGTATACAACACATGGACTAAAATGAGCAAGCAGAGTAAAGCATCAGCCTTGCAGAGTTACTCTCTGCTTAAGGCAAACACAGAGGTAAATAATGAGGAATATGAATTAGCTCCAGTACTGGAATAACTAACTTGGTGTTACCTGTAAGTGAAAACTTACAGAGTATCAGGTGAAGGCAGGTGGAGTTCTGCTCTTGTAGTACGACAGCCTCTTGTCTTTTTAATGAATATGTGCAAG
>NW_006159890.1:1410660-1436638 GCF_000334495.1 Tupaia belangeri chinensis
TACCAGATCAGCTCTTCAAGAAGTTCTGAAGGGAGTGCTATATCAAGAAAACTAAATAGTCAAATGGATGGATATAAAAGAACAAAAAACAACCAAGAAAATAACTTATTTAATGATAGGAATATGTCCAGAAATAGCGATAATAACATTGACTGTTAATGGATTAAATTCTCTATTCAGGAGACACAGACTGGCTGAACAGATGAAAAAACAGAAACCCTCTATTTGTTGCCTATAGGAAATGTACGTTATGGATAAAGACATATGTAGACTAAAAGTGAAAGGCTGGAAAAGGATGGTCCATGCAAATGGAAATCAAAAAAGGCTGGAGTTGGAATACTGATTTGAGACAGAATAGACTTTAAGACAAAGACTGTAAGAAGAGACAAAGAAGGGCATTATATAGTAGTAAATGGACTAATTCATCAAGAAGAGATAACGCTTCTAAATATCTATGCACTGAACTCAGGAGCAGCTAAGTAAGTGAAGAAAAGACTGCAGAAGCTAAAAGGAGAGATAGGTTGCAACACTATAATTGTTGGCGATCTCAGCACCTCATTATCTCCTTTAGACAGATTTGTAGATAAAAAACAAGCAGAGAAATACACGACCTAAACGATACTATATATCAAATGAACTTGACAGATATCTGCAGAACTTTCCACCCTAAGACCATATTTTTCTCATCCCGACACGGAATCTTTTCAAAGATTGACCATATGATAGGAAACAAATCCAGCCTTTGCAGATTCAAAGGCATAGAAACTACATCTAGCATCTTCTCTGACCATGATGGAATTAAACTCAAGATTAATTTCAAGAAACACTCTCAAAAATACACAAAGACATGGAAACTGAACAACCTACTTCTGGATGACTTCTTAATTACTGCAGAAATTAAGTCTGTGATCAAAAAAATTATGGAAAATGATAATGAGTGCACAAGTTTCCATAATCTATGGGGCACAATAAAAACAGTCATAAGAGAAATTCAGAACAATTAGTGCATAAATGAAAAGGATAGAAAGGTGGCAAATAGACAACCTAACATTATGCCTCAGGGAATTGGAAAAACAGCACCAACAACAACAATGAAATGCCAGATGAAAAGAAATAATAAAGATTAGAGCAGAAATAAATGAAATAGAAAATAAAAAAAACTATACAGAGAATAAATGAAACAAAAGCTGATTCTTTGAAAATATCAACAAGATCAACACACCATTGACTAAACTGATAAAGAAGAAGAAAGAAAGTAACCAGATAAATCAAATACATAATGAAACAGGCAACATTACAACAGCCACAATAGAAATGAAAGTAACTATATGCCAAGAAACAAGAGAACATGGAAGAGATAAACAAATTCTTGGATGCATATAATCTACCAAGATTAAATCAGGAGGATATGGAAAACCTGAATAGACTCATAACTTCCCAACAACAACAGGAAAAAAAAAAACAAACAGATCCAGATGACTTCACTTCTGAATTCTACAAAACTTTCAAGGAAGAGTTAACTTTATTCTACTAAAATTTATTTCTAAAGATCCTACAGGTAGAAAACCTTTCAAATTGATTTTATGAAGCCTCCATCATCCTCATTCTCCAAACAGATAAAGACATGATTAAAAAGGAAAAGTACAGACCAATAGCTCTGATGAAGATAGATGCAAAAATTCTCAACAAGATAATTGCAAATTTTATTCAGCAACATATAACAAAGAATATTCATCACAACCAGGTAGGCTTTATTCCTCATGACCAAGTAGGCTTGATTCCAGGGATGCAAGGGTAGTTCAACATATGCAAGATCATAAATACAACACACCATATTAACAGAAAGAAAGCTAAAAACTATATGATCATTTCAATTAATGCAGAAAAAGCATTTGATAAAATACAACATCCCCTCATGAATAAGACTCTCAGCAAGATTGGTATAGAAGGGTCATTTCTCAACACAATAAAAGCCATCTATGAAAAACCTAAAGCAAACATTAAACTGAATGGGGAAAAGCTAAAAGCTTTTCCACCAAGAATTGATACTAGACAAGGCTGCCAACTTTCTCCATTACTTTTTAATAGAGTGCTGTCTTAGCCAATGCAATCAGAAAAGAGAATGACAGAAAAGTCATTCAAATAGGCAAAGAAGAGTTGAAAATATCTTTATCTGCAGATGACATGATGGTATACTTAGAAGATCTAAAGGTTTCCATGAAAAAACTCCTCAAAGTAATAAATAATTACAGTAAAGTGTCAGGATACACACTCAACATCCAAAAATCTATAGCATTTCTATATACGAACAACAATAAGAACAGAGTAGATCTGAAGAAAGGCATACCTATTACCATAGCCACAAAATGTATAAGATACCTAGGGATAAACCTAACTAAGGAAATCAAAGATCTTTACAAAGAAAACTATGAAAGTTTCCCAAAAGATATTGAAATGACACAAAAATGTGGAAGGACATCCCATGTTCCTGAATTAGAAGAATTAACATAATAAAATGTCAATTATACCCAAGTTAATCTACTTATTTAACACAATTCCAATCAAAATACTAGAGACATTCTTCACAGATCTAGAAAAGACAATCATAGAATCTGTCTGGAATCATAAAAGACCCCGTATTGCCAAAGTAATCCTGTGTAAGAAGAGTGGAGTGGGTGGCATATCACTCTCTGACCCCAAAATATACTATAACGCTGTGATAATCAAAATAGCATGGTATTGGCACAAAAACAGACAGATGGACCAATGGAATAGCATAGAGATCTTAGAAATAAATTCCAAAGCTTACAGCCAACTGCTTTTTCACAAAAGATACCAGTCAATCTATTGGGAAAAGGAAAACATCTTTAGCAAATAGTGCTGGAAGAACTGTGTATTCACCTACAGAAAGACAAAACTGAATCCCCATCTTTCACCATTAACAAAAATTGACTTAAAATGGATCAAAGATCTGAACCTAAGACCTCAAACTATAAAACTTCTTGTAGAAAATACTAGGAAAACTCTGGGAGATATTGGGGTAGACAAAGACTTCTTAAATAAAACTCCCAAAGCAGGGGCAATAATCCCTAAAATAGACAAGTGGGACTATATCAGATTAAGAAGTTTGTGCATAGCAAGGGACACAGTAATCAGTGTGAACCCACAACCCTCAGAATGGGAGAATATTTTCAAAAAATATGCCTCAAATAAGGGACTGATAATCAAAATACATAGGGAACTCAAGTGGCTTACCCTCAAAAAAGTTTTGGAAAAATGAGCTGAACAAAAATCTCTCTAAGGAAGACATATTAACAGCAAAAAAGCATATGCTTTTCTGAGCATATGCTCAACATCCCTCATCATAAGGGAAATGGAGATTAAAAACATTTGTTTTTAACCCCTATCAGAATGGCGAAGTGATTAAAAAAGTGATAAATGTTGGCTGTGTTGTGGTGAAAGGGAAACTCTCCTACACTGTTGGTGGGAATGTAAATTGGTTCAGCCACTGTGGAAAACAATATAGAGTTTCCTCAGAAATCTATAAATAGAACTACCATTTGATCCAGCAATCCCATTTCTAGTATCTACCCAAAGGACAGGAGAATGCTCAGTCAGAAAATTGCTCATACATCCATGTTTACTGCAGCATTATTTACGATTGCTAAGACGTGGAACCAACCCAAATGTCCACAAATAGATGCATAGATTGAAAAACTGTGGCACATGTACTTTATAAAATACTGTTAAGCCATAGAAAATAAAACCCTGACATTTGATAGAAAGTGGTAGATGATGGAAGATTTATTACTGAGTGAAGCAAGCCAGGTTATGAAATAAAGGTATTGTATGTATCCACTGAATATACACTGACTACCCACCCTATATAGTAGAGATTGAAATATTGGAGGGCATAAAAGTGTTGAAAATAGTTATGGACCCTGAAGACAGTGTGGAACGAGGGGGTTGGGGAGAAGGGAAGAGTATAGAGAAGGATAGCATGAGAATAAATAGAGAGGCATGACACTTGTGGGACACAGAAATTATTTATTACCTTCTGATGATAGCATGTATATTGTTTTCTACTGGACTGGTCTGAGAAGTATTTCATGTTAGGTAAATTCTCTTTACAAACCAAACGATGTATAGTGATTGAATGTTAAAAAATACATATAATGAGAATAAAAAAAAAGAAAAGAGAAAAATCTATTTAATGATGATGATGATGTGAATAGCAATGTCTTTGTATGGACTGATATGCACGATAATCATGCTGGAAAAAGAAAAGTTATATACTGTAAAGATATATTTGATTAAATGCAATATTTTTAAAAATATTTTTAAAAAGCACTTAAAAAGTAAACAGAGTTGAGGCAACTGGGTAGCCTTTGAAGGAAAAAAAAAATACCAAGTGTCTATTACACAGATGTGTTCTAAGTGCTATTTCTGTATGCTACAAACAAGGTTTTTATTTTAGTAGAGAGAGAACATCAGATTCAATAATCAGATATGCATGAAATAAATTTACTTTTTTTCAAAGACAGATAAAACTACATGAATGATTAAAAAAAAGTTGAGTAGTCCCTGTAAAAGAATATGCTAAAAAAATCAGCAGTATTCATAAAGCTTATTGCATAGCAACAAATAAGAGTAAAGGAAAGGAATTAGATTATCTTTAATATTAAGTTTCAACAGCCTGATTCAGTAGTGTTATTTGTAGCCCTGGAGAGGGAATGGGACAGTTTTTGAGATCTTCTTTAGAGATACACTACTTTTGATAATATCGGAGATGGAAAGAGTTATCATGTACATTATTATTAGCTATTTTTTTTCAAAATATTCTTTCTCAAGAAATTGTTTTCTCTTACTGAGAAAGGTCTAGTTAAATTAATTCTTTCCTAGTCCTTTCCCAGTGTTTGTAATGAGATTTTTAAATTCCTGAATCATTGGTTACTACATATTTATTTGGCAAGTAAATTGCATGGTATAAGTTTTATTAATATAGATATGTGAAATATTTTAAAAATATATATTTAATATCTATAAAGCATTAAATAACTTATTTTCATGATATTTGTTGTCATTGTTTAAAAGTTCCAAATGAGCATGACTTTTAAAAGCATCTCCCCTCCTTCAAAATAAACGGATTAAAGTGCCCAAAAAAATGTTTGACTTACAGTCTAACTGTTGGTAAATGACAATTTTTTCTTTGTGTCTCTTCTTTTTAAATCTCTTCCTCTTCTAGTTCCTCTTTTCTCTTTCTCTTCTTTTTTTCTTAGAGGTACTTATTTTATTTACTCTTGATATTTCCTAATAAATGGAAATTAGGCAAATATGTTACATATATTCTTAATTTCTTTATAATTTTCTGAAATTCAAAACTTTGAAGACATGTATTACCACAGAGTTTTTTTTTAAGCAAAAAGAAGTATTTTTCTCAAAGAAAGAGAAAAAAAGTATTCTTTTTGTTATCTATTAGTATAGTATTAGTTCATTCATGGAACTATTTTGATAATTACACTTTGTCTATTTGTGCTTAATATATATTGTTTGTGTTACATAAAATGATAATAAAAGTTAGTAAAGGACAAAACAATCAAATATTAACTCTTAACAAATAAAGGTTGGCTTGCACCTGCCTTGTGGCTTAGTACTTAAAAAGAGCTGGATTCCACACGGCCAACCATGTGGTTTGGTTCCTGGCACAAATGACTTGTACAGTTTGTCTATTTGTGCTTAATATATATTGTTTGTGTTACATAAAATGATAATAAAAGTTAGTAAAGGACAAAACAATCAAATATTAACTCTTAACAAATAAAGGTTGGCTTGCACCTGCCTTGTGGCTTAGTACTTAAAAAGAGCTGGATTCCACACGGCCAACCATGTGGTTTGGTTCCTGGCACAAATGACTTGTAAAACACATTGAGCACCAGTGTGTGTCCAGAGTTCTAAGAGTCTAGAGAATTGGCAAGGGATTGCAGTATGGCCATGTCCCATTGTGGGTGCTTTCTCCCTCTCCATTCTCTCTTTCTGGTTCTGTCTGCCAAGTGTACACACTTTCTGGCAAAATTTTAAAAATAAATGAAGTGAAATTCCCTAAAAAGAAAATAAAGGTAAGTAAAAATTGATTTAAGTCTATTTTCTCTTTGTGAGCAGAAAATATTCACAGAAAAATATCATCCAATAAAGTAAATGATCTTAATTTCTATCTTTGAACAAAACGAAGCTGTTATTAAACACTGATTGTTTTTATGAAATTCTTTCTATAATTATGGCTGTTTCCTTCAGTTTCTACCTCAACGTGCTAGAATGTTCAGGTAATTGGATGTACTCAGTCACGTTAATTTTTCTAGTTATCTTAGATAGATTTAACTAATTTTAAAAATTGAATCTTATGTTAGATATTTATATTAGATATTTTGAAGGGAGACATTTATTTGCTTCATTTTTATAACTTCAAGTGCCACAAAATGCCAGTTTAATTAATTGTCCTCATTTATGCCCATGTGAATGCATGTCTTTTTCAACACACAAATTCCTCACATATGTGTGTGTGTGTATGTGTGTGTGTGTGTGTGTGTGTCTGTTAAACTTCTATCATAAACTAAATATAAAGTACTGCAGAATGTGAAGCTATAGCAAGATTTTAAATAGTAAGAATAATGATTTACAGAATATAAGAACTGATCATTTGTTATGAGAATTAACAAAGAAAAAGAAAATTTCATGAATATGTATTGGAATTGAAATACACTGAGATTGAAATATGGTTCTCCATATGGATCTGCTATATATCCCATAAGCAAAGACCTAATTTTGAGCAGCATTTTGAGGTATATGTATGCTTTCACTCCTCTGTAAATATCTTACTATAATAATAAGAGCTTTTTCTATTTGTCCTTTCTCTTTAATGCTCACTATTCACCTAGAACATGTCAAGGTTAAAAACATTGCAGAAAATACAATAAAAATTTTATTTATCCCCTTTATGCAGCACATTATTTATTTTTTATTTTATTTTTTTTCAGCACATTATTTTTTAATGGAATTGCTATGACTGATTCACTTTTCTTTCTCTCTTTCTTTCTTTTTTTTTTTTTTTTTGGACAGAGGCACAAGTGCTCACCAGGAAGAGAAGGGAAAGGTAAGAAAGTGTCCATCTCCATGGGAAACGGCCACATCACAATCCCTTCTTTTCCATCTCTTTCCATCTCTCCCTTCTTTCAGGATTTAAACATGTACGCACAAAAACCTGGTGTTTCTCACATCACCAGGTCCAGAACTCGCACAATGTAGTCTTCCATGTGAGGTCCAGCCATCTTCACCACCATGCCATGAACTGGCCCCCAATTTAATATAGAAAGATATGAAATTTGGTATATGTCATTTTACAAGACAAAATTTTATCCATATTTAAATAAATACATTCTGTATATATTAAAGTGTACACTGTGAACACAGGTTGAAATTCTGGGAAATTTAGAAATTTCATGTTAAGGTTGATTCAGAAGGTATTAATTCAATCATTCAGAAAACATAATTATATATATATATAGCAGGCACTCTTTTAGAATATAAGTTGATATAAATAATTACATGAGCATTGATCCCTACAAGTCTAATAAAAAAAAAAGTCTAGTATAAAAAAGAAAAAGCAATAAAAAGAAAGAATGACATTAGACTGACAATAATAGCAAAGCCCTGTGCAGGACATGATTGAAGTAAGAAAAATGTGCTCTGAGAAACTTAAAGGACAGTTAATCCATTTTGTAGTAATAAAGTAAAACGTCTTATAGAAATTTATGCTTCTGGACTTTGAAATAACTTCAGTAATTAGGCTAAGAAGCAAAAAAACCAAAACATTAATTACATACATGCAAAGAATAGCTTATAAGCAGGGACTTGCAAAATTTTGTGGGAAAATGGAGCTAAAGTATGAGGTATTTTGGTGCCGAAAGTTTAGAATTTCATGCAGTTGTTTCAAAATAGGCTTTTTCCATAAACTTTTTGAATATCCCTTATGGATGCCACAGTTTGTATTATCTAACAATTTTCCCTTTTCTTTAGCAAGACAAATTTCATCTTGTTCAGATACAACTCAAGAGATAAAATGCATGTGTACATGTCCACAATTTTTTGTTTTCCCAGTCTAGTCTTCACAGAAATAATTTAGCTAGTTCTTGTCCACCGCCAAGTACCGGGACTCGAAATGCGGTCAACTAAGTGGGAGTCCAGTGACATAGCCATTACGCTAACTGCTGGTCTCTCTTGTCCACTGTTTTAAAAAATGTAGGTCTTTGGGGTGGCTAATGGTGTGGTGGTTGGGACAGCTGGATCCTTCTACATGACCCCTCAAGTCCCAGACCTGGTGGCTTAAAAAATGCAATGGGTGTGTGTGAATGTGTTCACAAAAATCCCAAAAGGAGAAATGGAGGAGAAGGAACTGTGCCGTGACCATCCCTTGTGATGGGTGTTTTCTCACTTTTCTCACTTTCCTTCTCTCTCTGTGTCTTTCAGGTAAACATTCATGCCCTCTGGTAAACAAAACAAAACAAAACAAAACAAAAACACATAGTTCTCTACTCATTGGTAAGTTGTTAAAGCAATTGATTATATCATGATCAGTAGTTAAGCATTTAATAAAATTAGATAGGATAGAATATATAAATTGATATGTAGGCTATATGTGTGTGTGTGTATGTGCGTGTGTGTGTGTGTGTGTGTATTGTGGAATATAATAGAATCTCTTAGGTGCCTCAATAATATTAAAGTAAAGCATTGCCTCATAAACCCAAGAAGGAAATTATTTTTTTTTGATGTTTGTGAATAAAAAAATGTTTGAGAGGCTGTAGTTAAGTGTTAAGTAATCCTGGTTTTCACTCTATGTGAACTCTATGTGATTTATGTACATGTGGGCCCATGAAAAGTTGTAAGAAAGAAACACAGCTGCACTGGGAAGAATTACTTTTCTTGATAAAGTCAGAGAACACCATTTTTCTTCCCCTATAAGATAGTTTAAGGGAGACATAGTAACTCTCTTTCTTATACATGGATACAAGGCCAAGAACAGAGTTAGCATACAGCAGAGAGAGTGATACAGCAGAAAGCTATAGCAATTGGGTCATTGTAGAGATTTTTGAGCTGCTGCACTAAAGTTGGAATTGTCTATCCCCAAGTTCTCATTATGAGAGATAATTAAATGTCTAGCTTTGAAACTACATTTGGCTGTCATTCTGTTTCTTACAGTCAGACATTTTGACATACTATGGTGGGTGCTACTTTCAGAGAGAAACAAATAATTCAGTGAGTTAAGAAATTCGAGTCAATGTGGTTCTAAGCAGAACAAGAAATATCAACTTGCACGTTGGAACTTTTGTTCTTTGTGCAGAGGAAGAATTAAAGGTTTGAATGTGAGATTAAGGAGAGTATGTGAACATGATTTTTTTTTAAATGAAAGGAATGATAACCAATAATAAAATAACTAGGGGGTCCTTAGGAAGCCTAGAATAAGGTAGACATTAGAGGTAGATATTTAGCAATAATATTCTCAGTATAAACACTTGTGTGATTTAAGTGACAAAATAAATCCTATGCAGAAATTGGACTGGATGTAGTCACTGAAAGTGTTCAGCTAACCCCATGTGCAGGGGGAAAGCTAGAATGAGGACTCAGAGTAATAATCCCCCATTGGTGCAGGAGGGTATTTGCTCTATATTCTCTCATCTGCCAATCATCGAATGCTGGTACCAGTAGCATTCACTGGAGACCAGCAGTTGGCATAATGGCTATATCATTGGACACTCACGTATTTGACCACGGTTCAAGTCCTGGACCTGGTGGCTTTAAACTCACACCAGGTGCATGTGCATGCATGCCCAAGATCCTGAGAGGAGAATGGAGGAGAAGAGATTGCGGCATGGCCATCTCCCCGGGGGTGATTTCTCGCTTTCTGTCTCTCTGTCCCTCTCTGTCTTTCTGACGAGCACACGTTCCCTATAGCAAAAAAAATAAAGAAACAACCAAAAAAAAAAAAAAACTCTCAAAAAAAATAAATGCTGGTTACTCTTGGAAAGCACTGAATTTCTTTAGCTGAGCCATTTCCTGTAGAAGTCTAATATATTAAAGTTGACACACAAAAACCATCTCAGCAACTGAAAAAAATAAGTCCTCTTGTCCTGACAGGTAAAGTTAGTCTTTTCTCAACTGCCTTTCATCAAGATCAACACTATTATAATATCACTTAGGAGAACTCTTAGTTTCCCATGTTTTCTTCCAAATAAGTCAGTCTCCTTCACTCGTAACTGTGGAGCTCTTCGTCCTTTTGAACTAACTTTTTCCATAGACAGAATACCAGCATCACTGTATCAGAACTGGAGGTGAGGACCGTGTTAACCCAATCTATGAGTGAAAAATGGGTGGACTTGCAATCATTTTCTAATCAGCTTGCCCCTTCTGACATAAAACTTCTTTCCTACAAAGAAGTTAATAAGTTAATGGAGATTAGTCATGCCCCTAATATTCTCAGTCTGAGACACTTGGAGTACAGCTTCTATTTTCTGAGTGGATGTGGATGCTGGGTGGGGCCATGACTGCTGGGAATAAAGCTGCTGCAACATTGGGCAAAGAGAAGGGGATGTAAACTGTGTTGACAACCTTCCCAGTCTAAAACTATAGATGGGACTGGGAGCTTGTAGTAGAGGGAGATGCTGCCCTTTGGACTGTATCAGTTAACAATGGGACACGTAGTGCACAGTTTCCAGAACATGAAGCAAGGGGTGGGAAACAGTAAGCACATTATGGCTCCAATGCCATATACTTTTACTATTCTTAAAGATATTTAGTAGATTATCTGGAATGAATGCTTCTCCATTTGTTTAAAAATTAATTTCAAGGCCAAGAGGTGGTAAGGTGGTTAAGGTGCTTGACTCTCACATAGTGAACCATGATTCAACGCCCAGACTTGGTGATTTGAAAATCACTCAGGGCATGTGCGCAAGCATGCCCACAATTACAGGAGGAGCGTAGAGGAGAAGGGATTGTGGCATGACCATCCCCATTGGGGATGATTTCTCACTTTCCCTTTCAGTGCCTCTCTGTTTCTCACTGGCAGATACATACACACTATGGTAAAAACCTTAAAAAATATTAATTTCATCACTTAAAGAGATGCCTCACTGGTGAGTGTGTCTAGAAAGCTCCTTACTCTGCCATTCAAGAAGTCTTACCCCAACTTCTTTTAGAAATAGCCTTATAAATTGTCCATCTATCTAGTCTTTTAAATATTAATATTTTAAATAATTAAAAATATAAGCTAGTAATTTAGTAATTATTAAAATTAGCCACTGGTTTTGAATAGCCTAATTGAATTTGTTTAGGTGTGGTTCTATTGAGCTGCTTCACATCGTACACAGAGTACTTTAAATGCAGTAAATTGAAAGCAGATACTCTGTTCAACTATGGAGACATTTTTGGCAACATGTTTTAAATGACTTGACTTTGTAAATAGATAAGACAATATTTTGAAGTGTATGTGTGTGGGTATGTTTGTGTGTATGAGAGGGAATAATATGAATTGACTTTATCTCCTTTACTATCATGTGGGACAAAACCATTAATTGTCAAGCCGCTTTGAAGAATGAAAATTTAGGAGCTTCAACAAGCACGTGTAAATCGAAGCCCTTTGTCTATTCTATGTTTCTTGCCACTAGGGAAGAAGGAGTGAGCTGGAAGACTGTTAAGAATATCTTTGTATGTTGGGTTATAAATTAACCAAGTAATACATATTTAGTGATAAGCAGAGATTAAATAATGAATTGCCTATGTCGATCTCTTTCTTTTACAATTGTCCTTCTTGTTAGGGATAGTACATCTAAGTTTTTACTTTTTTTTTCTTTTGTTTAGGTATTTTGCCATAGGATGCATATGCTCGTTTAAGAGAGAGACAGATAGAAGAAAAGTGAGAAATCACTGTCCGCTCTCCTCCCCCCCACAAGGGGTGATGGCCATGCTACAATTCCTTTTCCTCCATTCTCCTCTCAGGATTTTGGGCACACATGCATATGCACTCAGCTACCAGGTCCAGGATTCAAATTGTGGTCGGTCATGTTGGAGTCCAGCGCCTTAACCACCACATCGTCTGTTGACCTTGTGTTTTGACTTTTTGAAAAATCATAATAATATTTTGAAGTTGTTAGTTGAATTTTCCCCACTGATTATTTTTTTTGGAAATTAATATCACTATATTTTCTTGGCTGTTTTATGAACTTCTAATTTACCTTTTTTTTAGTTTTTACAGGCTTAAAAATAATTTATTTACAATATTTTAAAGATATTATTTTATGGAGGAGTACTCATTTAAAACATTCCTATTTCTTTTTATAATGAGCTATGATATTATGCATTCCACTAGCCGTAGGCATCCCTGGGATTTACACTGGATTTGGGCAGTTATTTACGTTAGTGCCCTGCTCACTATCCTCTTCCTGTGATCTGCTTTAGATTCTGTATTGTGTAATCAGGCGTACATTTATATCATAGACGCGGACACCCAGCTTGAAGGAAATAAATTTAATTAGGAGCTGCTGTCCCAATATATTATTAAACCAATTTTATCCCATTAAAAATGTTTTTACACACCTACATTTTTTTTCTGGCACTGTGCTAAATGCTAGGAATACAAATAAACTCATCTTTTAATTTCATATTCAAAGAGGTTTTATTTTAATATGTGAGACAAACATAAAGAACTGCAATATAATTATGAATACTAAACAGATACCCTAATGTGTATAAGACTGGCTGACACTATTCTTACAAAGAAGTATATCTCTCACTTATTCACAGTTATGCATACAGTTCCTTAGATATTTTATATATACACGCCACATTTGTGGATGTTATATTTGTTGAGTGAGAGACTAAATGAATGGGGGCCTGAATGTAGCAGTTATGCACTCAGATTAACAGAGGCACCCATGAAATGATAATCAACTGTGCTCAAACAAAGCTAGAAAGACTTCGCAGTAGAAGATATGATTAAGTAGTCTTCCCAAGACAAAGAAGGTGGCTGGCCTAATTATGCAGGGCATGAACATTCCAAACAGAATGGCAACCTGAGAAAAAGCTCAGAGCTGGGAGATAGACTAGCTTATTCAGTAATTGTGATTATATTCACATGGCTGTGGGACAGTGGGGAGGAGAAGAGCTAAAGCTGAAGAGTTTGGCCAGACATCAAACACATATTCGTATATTTTTAAAGGGTATTAGAAATTCCTATTCCATTCTGTTTGAGAGATAATTATTAAGCAAGATGACACATTTTCTTGTGTTGTTCTTGTCCATAACCTCAGAATTCTCATCGCATCCCCCCAAATTGCTGCTAGTGATATTTTGTAAAGAATTATTTTAACTTTATTTATTTTTTTATTAAAAATTGATTAGAGAATGAGAGAGTGAGAAAGAGAGAGAAAATAAAAACAAGTTTCTAGTTCTGAGACTCATACTGTGGTCAGCCATGTGGGAATCCAGAGCCCTTAACTACCACGCCACCTGTCAGCCCCAGCCACTAGCGATATTTTTAAATTGTCATATTAAAGTATTCCTAATTGGTAACTGCATTATATTAAATAATTAAGAATATTAATCAAATTTTAGAGGTGATTACATTGCTATTTGGGGAAGATTCATTTGGGGTATCATAGAAAATGAGTTAGAGGGGAGCAGATAATAGATATTATTTCTCTTTTTAAATTTAATTTTATTTATTTATTCATTAATTTATTTTAATTTGACCAGAGAGAGACAGGGAGAGAGAGAGAGAGAGAGATGGAAAGTGAGACAGCAAGCAACCAGATCCAGGGCTTGAACTGTGGTTGGCTATGTGGGAGTGTCCAGCACCTTAACCACCACACCACCTACTGGTCCCCATAGACTATTTCTCTTTATTTTATTAGATCTTGTCAGTCCAATATTTATCTGCTTTGACAGAAAATATCCTGAATACTATAAGATTTTATTTCTTCAAGAGTAGATTTAAGTGGGAACCAGCAGTTAGCGTAATGGCTATGTCGCTGGACTCCCACGTAGTCGACCGCGGTTCGTGTCCCGGACCCGGTGGCTTAAAACTCACGCCGGGCGCGTGTGCGTGCGCGCCCAAGATCCCGAGAGGAGAATGGAGGAGAAGGGATTGCGGCGTGACCATCCCCCCTGGGGGGTGATTTCTCGCTTTCTGTCTCTTTGTCTCTCTCTGTCTGTCTGGCGAGCGCACGCGCCCTACAGTGAAAATCTCTCAAAAAAAAAAAAAGAGTAGATTTAAGTAACACAGAATATAAATAGGTGTACTTGGTATTTACAACTATTAAATTGCAAAGGATATATTTTAAATATCTTTAACTTAGATTTCTGTATATTATTCCCTAAGGTAACATTTGCACTTTCAAACTACAAGATTAGAAAATAAAAACAGTTTAACTCTAACCTCTGATACACAGGTCGTTTGTTGTAACTGCAACCTTACTAGATGGGTACAGATGATTATCACTGTAATGTTTAAAATCATCTTCAAAGAGTTCAATACGCTTAAGAAAATCGAACTTCAAATCCTATAATTCTTGGAGAAGTAAACTCAAACTTCCTATTTCCTCTAAGTTTCTATTTTTAAAATTTTTAGTTGGAACAAAATTTTGTATATGAAGATGCCATGCTTTATTTCATTGACATGAAGAAGAGTCACATGCAATGGGAGGAGAAAGCTTGCAGTGCGAGTTGTGATTGAGGGCCAGATAAAGTATTATTTGCCCTTCATAGTTTGTTAACCATCGGGAACCATAGGCAAATGAGAACATGTGGACACGTTTTACATAAGTGAGCTTACCAGAAATTATTTAACAAGAACAGTTATTATTAATGTTGTAACAATATTAAGATCAATTTTACATAAAGATTAAAATATTTTCAGTGAAAGTATACTTTACTTAGAACACAGGAAATGCTATATCTACTCATCTGTGTACTAAAACATAGTATATGCCTCAATGGTAATGTATATCATCATTATTGTCATTAAAACAATATATATAAAGGACTATCAGATATGGTTTTGTTGCTGGACTCTCCTGTAGTCTACTTGGTTTGAGTCCCAAAGCCAGCAGCTAAAAACTGATGCTAGTTGTGTGTGCATGCCCAAAATTCTGAGAGGAGAATGGAGGAGAAGGGATTATGCCATGCCCATCCCCCTGGGGGAGTGATTTCTAGCTTTCTGTCTCTGTATGTCTGTCTCCCCAGCAAGTATACGTTCCCTGTAGCAAAAAAATATCTCTCTCTCCCCAAAAAAGCAGAAGATATACATGAAACAAATTAGCAAAAGAATGCGGTTAAGAGATTGATTCATTTAGTGCATATAAATTTTGCAACAAAATAGTTAATAGAACTATGTAGTTTAATGGATGGCAAACCCAAAAAATGATAGGATTCAAAGACAAGAGAATAGAATTTAGAGTCAATATCTAATGGTCCACTCTTCAACCTATAATATCTTATGAAAAGAACATAAGCTTCAAGCTACAATTTACTATAAAACCACAATTATAGAGTTGTTTATTAGAATTAAGTAAGAATGCCCGTGATAGTATTTCTTAATAACTATTGGTAGAAACGAATATCAGTAGTAGTGTTGTCATTGGCTTGAGCTGAGTCCAATTAAAAATTAACTGAAAGATTCTTGTTTGCAGTTCTACTGTAGTTAGTTTTTGTGTTGCTGTTGATTGTTCGTATTTAACTTACTCTGTAAACATCCTGGTATTAAAACTAGAACCTTGATGTTAGTGGCATAAATATTTGTCATTTTAACTTTTCATAAACAATTACAAAGATTCATTGTATTCAATTTATGCAAAATTATAATTTTGTTGGAGCTCAAATTTGAATAATGGGATTTCAGATTGACTTTATTCAAAAGCATAGCATATGTGATTATATTAAAAGCACATACCCCTGGGACCAGTAGTTTGCATAATGGCTATGTCTCTGGACTCCCACATAGACGACTGTGGTTCTAATCCCGGACCCAGTGGCTTAAACTCACACCAGGCACATGTGTGTGTGTGTGTGCCCAAGATCCTGAGAGGAAAATGGAGGAGAAGGGATTGCAGCATGGCCATCCTCCCCGGGGGGTGATTTCTTGCTTTCTGTCTCTCTGTCTCTCTCTGTCTTTCTGTCAAGCACACGCACCCTCTAGCAAAAGCCTTTCATAAAATAAATAAATAAAGAGAGGTGATTAGGGCATAAGTGCTTCTTCCTCATTACTGGGAATAAGGTCCATATAAAACAGAAATCACCTAGCTTTAGGCTTACTTGCTCTTCTACCCTTCCACTGTCTGCTATGTGAAGACTCACTAAAGAGATCTTCATCAAACCAAATGGTAGTTCCCTAACCTTGGACTGCCTAGCCTCCAGAACTATGAGGGGAAAAAAAAATTCTGTCCTGAATTAATTACCTAGTCTCAGGTATTCTGTCCAGCAGCACAAAACAAAGATACTCCATTTAATTCATATTATCGTTTTATTTCTTTCTTTATTTATTTATTTATTCATTCATTTTATTTTAATATGACCAGAGAGAGAGACAGGGAGAGAGATAGAGGGAGAGAGGGAGAAAGTGAGAAAACAAGCCACCAGGTCCGGGACTTGAACCCCGTGGTCAGCCATGTGGGAGTGTCCAGCATCTTAAACACCATGCCATCTGCTGGTCCCAATTCATGTTATCTTAACAAATATTCATTGACTACATAAACTTGTTTTTAACCTTCCAGGAGGTATACAGGTTAAATGTTAAATGGAAAGAAAGAAAATATATTTTACACAATTTTATTTTTCATGCCCAATTTTTTTTAGAGGTTTTCTCTATAGGGCATGTGCACTCGCCAGACAGAGAGAGACAGAGAGACAGAAAGCAAGAAATCACCCCCCAGGGGGATGGCCACACCACAATCTCTTCTCTATTCTCCTCTCAGGATCTTGGGCACGCACACACATGCCCGGCGTGAGTTTTAAGCCACCAGGTCCGGGATGCGAACCGCAGTCGACTACGTGGGAGTCGAGCAACATAGCCATTATGCTAACTGCTGGTCCCTCATGCCTTATTTTGAGACCTTGAGAGGTTAGGTTTGGTTCTGAAGAATTTTGTTTTCTTATCTATAAATGGGTGATTCAATCGAATCTCTTTTCAGTTATATAATTCTATGATTCTTTTTGATATGGAATCTCCTCCAAATATGCCCTTATGTATTCTTCCCAGTATGGAAAAAAAATATAATTTAGTATAAGGCTTTTTTTTGTATATTCCATATTGCATATACTTGTAGAACAATCTTTCCAAGCATAGGCAACTGAGCCTTTGTAGGAATATAAGTGCCTCAGTTGCTGTAACTATTACTAGTATATCCTTCCTTTTTACCTGACATTTTACTGTCCAAAAATATTCTGCTTGAATCAGAATCATAAATGTGTTCAAAGCCTTTCTCAGTCTTCCTTAAAAGCATATGTAAATGACACTGACTTTCTTGAGCTTATCGTTATAAATGTTGACCATATAATAATGCTTTATAGGTTTTCATTTTATATTCAGCCAAAGGCAATTAAAACTGCTGGTTTATATCATTTATTGAGTCAGGGAATTTTTTTATCATTTAAAAATGTTCCATTTAAATTGTGGAAGTAAAACATGCTGCTCCTTATTGCTTGCTGTCATATTGAGAGACAAAGTTTTATAAAATATTGAACTAAGTTCAAAAATAGCATTAGCAATGCAGTTTTTCTGTGCCTGGATGACAGCTAGTAGGGAATTTACTTGTACTTAAAGATTGCTCTATGTTCTGTGAGGTTTATTGGTTAATTTTAACTGTAACCATTGCTTGCAACAGAACTATTATAATGTCATCTGTTAGAAATTCAGTCCTCATAAAATTGCAGGCTTTTATATTTTTCTTTCCTTTTAGTTGTTAAATCTGAAATCTTAAAATAATAATAATAATAAAAGTAGGCATGTATGACACAAACAAAGAAGACACAAGCAGAGTTACCTGAGGATGAATGAACACACCCTACTTTCCCAGGCGTACAATACTGATCTCAGCATTGTGTGCATAACTTTCAAGACTCAACAAATCTACTTAGTGCTTCAGTACCCATATCTTTACAGTTTTATTTCCTTTTGGCAGCAGATAAGATTATTAGCCTTGTTGTGATGACGGTGATTCTCTGGATGCTCCTTTTGGCTCAGCTATTTTTGGCTTTCCCTTCCTCAAGACCAGTGAGAGCCAAACTGGAGCCATGACCAGGGAGCAAGCCAGATTATTACTTTGGCTTTTTCACGGAATAAATGCTTACTGGCCATTACATTTTAAAAGCACGGAAATAAAAACATCTAAAATGCACTCACGCTTCACTCTTCTTTCAATTGTTTAATATTATAGAAGAAAATTACAAGAAGAAAATAGACTAATGATTAACATATAGAATCCAAAATAGATGGCAAATCCCAATTCAGATTCTGGTTTCTTTTACTCAAATTTAGTTTGCTCTTCTAAAAGTAGAGTAAGAATAGTTAACTTTTCAAGATCTTGGATTTGTGATGTCATAATTTGAATGAGATATTATAATATTATGTGAGCATGTTAATAAAACAAACCCTTTTATAAAATTATTAAATATTTTTTAAAATTAGTCAAATCTGTAGCCTCTATAATATATACATAAAACTGTTTTTAGCCATCCAGAAGGTATATAGGTGAAATGTTAAATGGAAAGCAAGAAAATATATTTTACACAATTTTTCAAGCTATTGGGTCTGGGACTCTAATTGAGGTCTTCATGTGGGAGTCCAGCACCTTAACCCCATGCCATCTGCTGGCCTCAAGGACATCTTTGTACAAACATTTATCATCTTGATTTATGAATTCTGTTGATTTTAACATTTTTCTCTATATATCTATAACTGTGTTCTCTCTGTTGGTGTGTGTGTGTGTGTGTGTGTGTGTGTGTGTGTGTGTAGAGAGAGAGAAAGAGAAAGAGACTACACTGGAAAATTGGAGAGTTTATAGACTTAGAATGGAGGCTTTAGAAAATATAAGGAATAAAAGGTCATTATTACAATTTCAAAAGTAAGGAGAAACTATTACAAGCTTCTAGGTTACTTAGATGTCTAGAATCTAGAACTATAAGTCAATGAACTCTTGCCAAAAAAAAAAATAATAATCTTAGCAACCCCAAGAATCCTATACATGTAAGATTGAATGACCCTATTATATTCCTGAGAGAAATTGCTACTAGATAGTGAAATCTTCAAATTCTACTCTTATTGCTAGCAAGCAAGTCCAAGACAGCTCTATACAAAATAAATATTGCATTGTAATTTAAAAGTGTATCTCAGTTTTCCTCTTGCCCATTCTCTCTCATTCATCCATGTTGTTCTAAACATACAATTTTGAGAATATTGCACCTCTGTTCATATACTAAGTTTTACAGTCCAAGAAGAAACAATATTTATAATCAGGAAAGTTTCCATTGTATCAGTTACACCTTTTGGGTCAAATTATCTCAAACAAGTATTAAAATCTTATAACAAGTATATAAATATATAGAAATATTATTTGTTATATGTGATGTATTAGTCATATTAATATTTATCAGATTTTATTCTGTTCAATCCAATGCAACTGTGCCAAAATTGAATTTAGTTAACGTGAGGAAAGAAAGGGAACAAAGAAATAAAATTCTGAATCTGAGTATCAATATACAGGCAGGTAAATAATACACATATCTATGCTAGTTTTATAAACATACAATGTATTATAATATATGTTCAAAAGGTATTCTTATGGGATAGAAACATGGCTATTATAGTCTCCTGATATGTTCTAAAATTTGACAGTAAAAAGATGTTTTAATTTTTTTTCTTTTCTTTTTTTTTTTTGAGAGTTTTTTGCTATAGGGCGCGTGCACTCGCCAGACAGAAAGAGAGAGACATAGAGACAGAAAGCGAGAAATCACCCCCCAACGGAGATGGCCACAGCACAATCCCTTCTCCTCCATTATCCTCTCGGGATCTTGGGCACGCACGCACGCACACGCGCCCGGGGTGAGTTTTAAGCCACTGGGTCCAGGATGCAAACTGCGGTCGACTACATGGGAGTCCAATGACATAGCCATTACACTAACTGCTGGTTCCCAATGTTTTCTAATTTTACCCTAGCTGGGGTCCTCTGAGATTTAAAGTTTTAGTTAAAATAGGGGTAGAAGGTAGGACAAGTTAGTTGACCTCCAAGCCTAGAGAGAGAGAAAGAGAATCATGAATTATATTTTCAGTCTGTGCCTAATGAAAGAGTTTCACTGCTAAACATTCTTGAAAATGGTTAGTTTAGTTCTAAGCCACAATGATACTTAGAGGTCAACCAAAGCATCTTTCAAAGTTGTAGCTGGCTATTACTTAGAACACTTTCTTTCTGATTGATATATTTGTATGCAAGATGTTCACTTACAATGAGCAAAACTGCCTACTACGCAGTCAAAAATGATGGTGATGTGTTAAAATTATACCTTTTTGCACTTTCTTCAGGAAAAGTGAGCATTAGGGTGTTAGAGTCTGAATGTTTCCTTTTAATGCATGATGACCTTGTCAAGATGTTGACAAAAAGGCAGCAAGGTAAGTATATTGTGCATGGGTCACCAAGCTTTGGGCTTGTCAAAAACATGATCAACTGCTGTGTCTACCTTCATTTCTCAGCAGGAGCTTGTCTGAAATTGTATAAGAAAATGCATAAAAAAAAAGAAAGAAAAACATTTTAAAAACAAAGAAAAATCTTTATGTACTATTTTATTACTCAATTACTTCAAACTAAGTATCATTATAAAAACATAAATGCAAATATTACTGGAGATGATGTTGAATCTCAGTAAGAGATTTGAGCTTCCCCATCAATTATCAAAAATTCACCAGATTTATTTTTTTTAATAATTATTTTATTTAATGTTATCTTTTATTTTTTTATTTACTTGTTCACTTATGTATTTATATTTGACCAGAGAGGGACAGAGTGAGAGACAGAGAAAGGGAAAGTGAGAAAGCAAGCCACCAGTTTTGGGATTTGAACCATGGTTGACCATGTGGGAGTCCAGCACCCTTAACCACCATGCCACTTGCTAGTCCATCTGATTTGTTTTTATGTAGCTTTTTCATAGTATCAACTACTCTAAATAATTCCTGCATAGATTACAAGTTAAAATGTTAATAAGTAGCTGAGTTTGTATTATATTGTTTTATTAATGTTATATCATTTAATCCTACAATTAATAAAATAAAGTGTCTTGTGTAGTATCAAGTTTAAATTTCCATTATCAACCTTCATGATTAATATAACACTTGTCCTGGCCACTTTGTTGGGGTTATCAAGAACAAATGAGGGACCAGCAGTTAGCATAATAGCTATGTCACTGGACTCCCATGTAGTCGACCATGGTTCGAGTCCCAGACCCAGAGGCTTAAACTCACACCGGGCGTGCTCAAAATCCCAAGAGGAGAATGGAGAATGGATTGCGGCGTGGCCATCCCCCCTGGTGGGTGATTTCTCTCTTTCTGTCTCTCTGTCTCTCTCTGTCTGTCTGGCGAGCTCACTTGCCCTATAGCAAAAACCTCTCCAAAAAAAAAAAAAAAAAGAACAAATGACAATTTTATTTGAGAAAACACTTTATGGGTTGCTGAGAAGGGCTGACATAATCCTCCTTCAGTACTGAAAATTGCTTTCTCTGTTGCTGGGATTGTTCCCACCAGATAGCCCTCATCTGTCAGCTTTGGAATGGAGATGGTTGAGAAGCTCCTCAGGTCCATGACCCCAGCTCATGCATATGGCAGTATGCATCAAATTACCAGTTATTACCAGTGTATAAAGGCCTGGCCCTCTCCCTGTCTTGGGGCATCTTGTGAATTATTTAGTGAGTACAATATAACCCAATTTCTCCCTGCCCGATCCAGCTCCTTTTCTTTCCATTAATAAGCAGTGATCCCAAGACCTAATAAATTTTTCACACAGTCATCTCTGATTTTGATTCTTTGGCAGCCTAATTATAATTAAATCCTTGAAATTGTTTTTTATGACTGAGTAGTATTTCATGACGTATATGCCCGAGATTCTCTCAGTCCATTCATCTGTTTTTTTTTTTTCAGTTGATTTCACATTTTAGTCATTGTGAATAATGCTGCAATAAACATGAATGTGCAAGTATTTTTCTGACTGTGTGTATTCTTAACCCTTGGGTGGATACCCAGGAGTAGAACTGCTGGATTGTATGATAGTTCTGATTATAGATTTCTGAGGAACTGCCATTATATTCTCCACAGTGGTTGTACTAGTTTATATTCTCAATAACAGTGTATGAGGGTTCCCTTTCCATAGCAACCTTGCCAGCCATTATCATTCTTTATTTTTAAATCTTAGTCATTCTGACTGAGGTTAGGCAATATCTCGTTGTGGTTTTGATTTGCATCTCCCTATGATAAGGAGCATTGAGTCATGACACTTGGTAGAAAGTGGTCGAATATGGAAGATTTTATGCTAAGTGAAGCAAGTGTATGAAAGAGAGGCAATGTATGTCTCCAGGGCAATGGAGAAGTAAAAGAAAGGGAATCAAGGGGAAAAAAGCAAAATATTTAATGGACATAAAAATGAAAAATTATCTGTTAATAGTAATGTGTATGGGAATTTTTTTTTTTTTTTTTTTTGGGGGGGGAGAGGTTTTTTGCTATAGGGCGCGTGCGCTCCGGGGGGAGAGATTTTCACTATAGGGCGCATGTGCTCGCCAGACAGACAGAGAAAGACATAGAGACAGAAAGAGAGAAATCACCCCCCAGGGGGGATGGTCACACTGCAATCCCTTCTCCTCCATTCTCCTCTCAGGATCTTGGGCACGTATGGAAATATTTTTGACTGGAATAATATGCAGTGTATTCATGCTGGAAAAATTTATTTTATATGCTGCAAAGATGTACAATTATTAAATGTAAAAAAAAAAGAAATTTAAAAAATCCATGAAATTGTATGTTCTCATCATCATGCTAAAATGTGTTTGTGAACAAAGTTTTCCAAGCTAATTCTAAGAATGTATGTTCATGGTGAGGCATTAAACACCCTTTTGAGGGAGCAGTCTACCCTTAACTGTCACCCAGTCACAGATCACTGACAGGCTTGTTTCTGGTGTTATCAAAGATGTCTCCAGACTTGAACATGTAGCCTTCTTATTTGAGATTGCCTCACAGAGCATCATATTTTGCTGCTGCACCACTGTTTGGCCCCTGGGGTTGCTACTGAAAGAGTAAGCATGATCTTCCAATTATTTATTATGTGAGTTCAGGAAATGGATTTCATTGAATTTGAAAAATTTAAATTTTTTTTTTCTTGTTCTTAAGGATTTTTGCTATAAAGTGTGTGTGCTCACTGGAGAGACAGGGAGAAATAGAAAGGGAGAAATCACCACCCTCCTCCTAAGGGGTTGACCATGCCACAATCACTTCTCCATTCTTCTCTCAGAATCTTTGGCAAACACACACATGCTCCTGGCATGAGTTTTAAGCTTTCATGTCCAGGACTCTAACCACAGTCAACTACGAGGGAGTCCAGCGACATAAACATTACAGCACCTGATAGTCTCAATGTTAAATTCTCTATATCTCACATGTCATTATTGAAAGTCTGCAGCCATCTACCTCATAAAGTTGTGTTGAAGACTAAAGTCAAGATCAAGTGAAAAAACGTATGCTTAAAAACTCCATAAAGTACAAGAACTATAGCATTTCTATCACTGTTTATTACCTTATCAGTATTATAATAACCAGATAGCTGTAGAAAATATTCTCCCTACAATTTTCCACAAACAAATGGATATAAAATAGTAAATAGAATAATAAAATTAAACTACAAGTTTATTTTGGTACAAAAACCTTCTTTTTTAAAAATCACTTTTTTTTTCATAATACACATTTTCCGCCCAAACACCATTGAACTTTCAGATGCATTAATTGTAACTTGAACAGTTACTGCCTTCCCTACCCCCACACCATTGGGACATCCACCACAGTGAGAACAGCCCTGGTTTCACAGTGAGAGGCCAGGAGACTGAACTTCAGGGAAAGGGCAGTTTATCTCCTCTCAAAGACCTTGAACTCTCAGATTACATCTTTGCCTGAAGCAAACAGGACCCATACCATCTTCCTCAGGTGAAACTCAGCAGCTCAGCCACAGGTGACCTGTCCCCTAGAAACTGGGAACTTGTTAAATTATCAATTTCCAGCAACAAAAGTGCAAGTTGTTAGGTGAACATTGGGCAGACGGAGCTGCAGAGAGATCATGGATCACTTCCTCCCGAGGGGCTTTGAACACTCAGAATTAACTCCAAGAAATAAAGAAATGTATAATCTATCAGATGACCAGAAGTCACCTCCGAGGCACAAGAAATATAACCAAGAAAACACACCTCCCCTAAAGGGAAAAGATCAATTCCTCATCATTCAAAAGAGGTAAAGTGGAACTCATGAAAATGTCAGATAAACAATTCAAAATATTCATAGTGAGAAAACTAAATGAGATGCAAGAGAAAAGAGACAACAAACTCCAGCAGAGACAAGAGAAAAGAAACAACAAACTCCAGAAGATGAAGTCCTTCCACGATTTGAAAAAAAGAAATAGACTCCATAAAAAAGAATCAGATGAAATTGTTAGAGATAAAGGTTACAAAACTTCCTTCAAAGTTATTAGAAGCAAATTAGAGGGGTCAGCAGGTAGGTGGCATGATGGTTCAGAAGCTGGACACTCCCACATGACTGACCACAATTAGAGTCTTGGACCTGGTGGCTTGCTTTCTCACTTTCCCTCTGTGTGTGTGTGTGTGTGTGTGTGTGTGTGTGTGGTGTCTGGTCAAATTAAAATAAATGGATGAATATATAAAATTAAATAAATAATTCTAATAAAAAAGCAGATTAGATCATGCAGAAGATCAAATTTCAAATGTAGAAGACAAAACTTCTGACCTAGAAAAATTTACCAAAAAGACTGAGAAAAGAAATTTTTAATGAAGATAATAGATATCATTAAATGCCCAAACATCCAGATTTTTGGTATCCCAGAAAGTGAAGAAATCAATAAGGGAATTGATAACCTATTCCATGAAATCTTGAAAGAAAACTTTTCAAACATAGAGAAGCATTCAAATATGCAGACTCAAGAAATACAGAAGACTCCAAATAGCATAAGGATATATATACATAAGGATATTGCTGTAAGACATCGGTCTGGGGTAAGATTTTTTGGATATGATTCCATAAAAAAAAAAAGGAACACAAAAATAGACAAATGAAACAACATCAAAGTATTATGCTTTTTCACAACAAAGGAAACAAAATCAACAAAGTAATGAGACAATCTACAGAATAGGAGAAAATACTTATTGACGGGGCCATACAGGCAACACAAGCTGGTAAGGACGCTGCCTCCCATTCTAAGGCAGGGCCTGGACTGGGAAGAAACTGAGGCAGGGCCCGGTTTACGAGCCCTCCCTTGTGTTCTTGTACTGGCTGGTATTCAATTTCTCTGCCGTGAGTTTTACTGTTATTACGGTACCCTGTAAGGATAAAACATCACCCCCAACTATTGCAATAAAGCCAATTAGTGATCTTGTAGGAATGTGGTTCCCTAAGACTGACACGAGGACCAGGAAGTTTAAGACTCCCCCACCTGTCTGTTTTTGAGCCAAAATTAACATATAGATTAAGTTAGTATAAACCAAATTAGCATTAGAAGCATATGTAGACTAAGTTAGTTTAAGGTTAGTTTTATGTAGATACCCCTTATTAAAGCTACAGGCCTAAGTTAACTCATGCTAGGCAAAGTCAGCACATTCACCACATAACAGAGACTCAGAGATAAAACAAAAG
>NW_006159890.1:1436910-1457989 GCF_000334495.1 Tupaia belangeri chinensis
CAGACAAATGGACTTCCTCATCCTGAGAACTGTGATTGATTTTACCTGATCTGACAAGACAAACAGCATGTTTTATAATTATTGCTTCCATGCTTTGTATACCCTGTTCCTTAAAGTAAATTTTTTACCACCCCTCACCCTCCTTACTTCCTAAGCCTCCCTCAATAAATACACATGTTTCAATAGCCACGGCGCGGCAGCCTGGAGCTGGCTCTGGCTGTGGCCGGCTGAGAACATGCTAAAGAGCAAAGAGGTCTCAGTCTAATTTGTTGTTTCTGATTACCCGTGTCGCCTTCCTGTGTACGAGCCACCCTCCACTGCCGAGGCCAGACCCCGGCAACTTATAAACCAAACAGTTGATAAGGGACAGATATGTAAAGTATATAAGAAATTAAAACTATTTAATAGAAAGAAAACAACCTGATTTAAAAATGAGCAAAGGACTCAAGTACACATTTCTTTTTTTTTCTTTTTTTTTTTTTTTGAGAGGTTTTCGCTATAGGGCACGTACGCTCGTCAGACAGAGAGACATAGAGACAGAAAATGAGAAATCACCACCCAGGCGGGCTGATCACGCCACAATCCCTTCTCCTCCATTCTCCTCTTGGGATCCTGGGCATGCACACACACGTGCCCCCAGCAACATAGAAAGCCACTGGGTCTAGGACACGAACTACAGTCGACTATGTGGGAGTCCAGCAACATAGCCATTACGCTAACTGCTGGTTCCCTCAAGTGCACATTTCTCTAAAGAAAACTTTCAAATGGTTAATTGATAATTGAAGAAATGTTCAACATCACTACTCATCAGGGAAATACTGAAGAAAGCCACAATGAGTAGCATGAAGATGAAAAAAAGATGTTGATCAAAGGGTGCAAAGTTTTAATTTTGCAGGACCAATAATTTCTGGAGATTTATTATATGTGTGGTGACTATAATTAGTGAGAATTGTATTATGTACTTGAAAGTTACTAAGAAATTAGATCATAATTGTTCTCGTCACAAAATAAAAAGATAAAATGTGGTAACCATGCAAAGCAATGAAATTATTAACTTGATCATTTAAAAATGTATACATATCAAACTATTACTTTATAGGATGTAAAAATATACAAGTGTTACTTGTCAATTATACTATAATAAAGCTGGAGGGAGGTGGGTAAAGAAAAAGAAAAAGGAAGAGAACAATGGAATGGGTGAAAATGGCATGGAAGATTTATTGAGAAAGGGTAATAAGAATGAGAGAGGAACATGGAGATAGAAACATTTAAATACAGCACAGGAGATCAGAGGATAAAAAGACAAAAACATTCTTGTGTGCTCTTGCCAGAGGGAGACAGAGAGAGATAGTGAGAGAAAAAGTGAGAAATTACTGCCCAAGGGAGATGGCCATTCCACAATCCTTCTCCTTCATTCTTGTCTTGGGAACTTGGCATTTGGGGCACACATATACATGCATCCAACATGATTTTCAAGCTTCCAGGTCTTAGATTTGAACCATGGTCAGCCATGTGGGAGGCCAGGGCTGTAAATTCCATGCCGCCTGCTAGCCCCAATAAAGGTATATTATATTAGAAGATAGAAGCTGAAGAGAAAGGTAGTATGGAGGGAAAGAAAAGGCTAGAATCTACATTTAGTAGGTAAAGACAAGTCTATGCTAGTGTTTCTTGAACAATTTCCTAAGAAGGAGAATCTTGTATTTTTTCAATTTTGTCTTATTTCTGAACACACAAAATTGTACACAAAAGTATGACTACAACATTGCTAGAGCTAAAATATTAATGTAAAATTGAAACAATCAATCCATCTGACCTGCTTAACTAAACAAATATTTGACAGTTCTCTGTGGTCTGATAGCTTCCAGAGCTCTTTAGCAATCAAGAAAGTTATGAAGATTATAGAAATTATAGGGCATCAATATGATCAGTTTGATCATCCTTCACTTTTTGTAATAGGTCTCCGCCTCTGTGGTTGAAACACAAACAGGTGAGGTTATAGTGAATATATTGAATGATATTACTTTCGTTCTCTACTCTTCAACTTACAAACCTAAAATGAGCATTTTAACTTCACTGTCGTTCTTTAGACTGAAGAGGAAGCAAATAAGATTGTAAAAGAAATAGACTGTTCTTTAAGAACTGTGTTCTTACCCTTGAGTGTATAGGCAAGGGTACCATTTAGGTATTTGGAAGCAGTCATTTATCAAATTGTGCCCTCAGCATGCTAATATACATCTAATTGATAGGCACTTTACCCTCTGAAAAACTTCCTAGCCTTGTTCAGCATTTGCCAGAGTGACATTTTTATTTTATTTTATTTTTTGACAATGAAATCTTACTCATATAATAAAATGTGCTCTTCAGGGTCATGCTACACAGATCATCATGGCATGTCCCTTCCAAGGGTTTTGAATTAATTCGTATTAATTTGGCTCATGACAGATACCCACTACTTAGTCTTAATTACAGAGAGTGGATCATCTAATTCGAATGGACAGGTTTCAATGATAGCTTTAAAATTCTCTCTTTCTATCATTTCCAGATGCCCAACTGTCAGATTTTACCAAATAAACTCTAGAAAAAGTGTTTGTTCTTCTGCCTTCAGAGTTTGAATACCATCCATTGCTTTCTGGCTGCTTTTAAATGAGGCTTGCTTCAGAGCTACAAAATCTCAGACAGGCCATCTGCTTCTGGTGAGGGCCCAATTGCTCAAGTTTATTCCATTGCTACTTGGATGTAATGGCAGTTAAAATCTCCCTAGATAGCTAAGGGAGATTAGAATACTTAGAAAATGATCACTTCAATGTTTTAAAAATTTGTAATAATTAAAAGACAAAATTAAAATCCTTTAAAGTACTTTATAGACATTATTGGTCTGGAGTTGTAAAATGCATAAAGATCACATTTTTCTTTACCATTAGTTTTCCACTAAAATAACTGTCTTTAGAAATGTATTTTTAGGGACCAGCAGATAGTATAATGACTATGTCCCTGGACTTCCATGTAGTCTACCATGATTCGAGTCCCAGACCCATTCTCCTTAAAGGAGAATGGAGGAGAAGGGATCTTTAGATAAATTATTATTTTCTGTTAGATAAATTGGTCACATATATGTACAAAAAGTATGCCTATAATTCATTAATTGAATATTTTATCAGCAACATAACAAAATAAAAAGCTGTTACAAGCAAAGAAATATTGTTACAATGATCAGTTTTGAAGGTTTTCTAATTTGATCTAGTTAGAAATTTTTACTTTATTTGCATAAATTTAATGGAATCGCAACACAAAATTTTACTTATTCTGTAACCTTGGAGTAACTATTTTACTCTATTGTTCTTAATTTCCCTGTCTGTAAAAATTAAATGTAAAATGTGTATATGGAATATATACTATTTGAGTATTAGATTGTTTATATTTTATTATTTTCAATCAATTGCATATGTATAACCATGATACATATGAGTCAAATTATACTACAATTTGTTAAATACTATCTTCATCATATCTAAGACTGGTTTATGTGGCTTTAGAAGGCAATTTATAAGGAAGCCTTTATATCAAATGATATCTACATCTTTCAAAATGGGTTTGCCTTGTGGAAGTGAATTTCTTTATTGTATGCTGTTAGAAGAAGCTTTTGTTACATTGAACTGTAATAATTTCTTTCTTCATTCCTACACTAGACATGGAACTTCTAAAGAGCATGAGTAATATTTTGGTTATCTCTGTATGATCAACAACTAGCACAGAGTCCAACAAGTACCAAGATGTAACAAACACTCACTGAACAAATGTTAAACAGAAATCTCTGCTGCCATCCTCTCTCTCACTGCACACAGACTTCATTGATTGTTTCATCTGGGACAAATACGATTTTGTTTTGAGTTCTAAATACATCAAGAATGAAACAAATAAACAAAAAGGTTAATCAAAGATTAACCTGCTTTAGAATCATCAAGGAGAGCTTCTGCAAATGCCATTCTGACTCAGAAGAAAGGGGAGTCTGAAATTTTGTGTTTCTAACAAAATCCAGAATGGTACAGCTGCTATACAGAGAAACATACTTTGTGTAGGAAGTAACTAGATTATAAATGTATATCAATGCTATTCACATAGTTTAAACATTCCAAGTCACTAGATACTTTGAAGATTTTTTTAAATTAAATTTTAAGTTATAAATTTTTGTTTATTAAAAATTTTACCGCAGTGTATGCGCCCACCAGAGAGAGACAGGAGAGGAAGAAAACATTGCCCAATGAGGTATGGTCATGCCAATCCTTTCTCCTCTATTTCCCAACCTGTCAGAATTTGGGGTATGCACACTAATGTACCTGGTGTATTTTTCAAGTCTCTGGGGCCAGGAATCAAACCAAAAGATTGGCCTTGGCTTCCGCAAGTACCAGGCCATAAGGCTGGCTCCCGTTCAAATTTTTTTTATTAACAAAAATGTAGAGCACTTTATAGATATGGATAAAGAAATCTATGACTGGATTTGAATTTCATAGCTCATTTTGAACTGCTTTCATGTTTGCTGTGCTTATGATGTTACAAAAATAAAGCTGCCCATTTTCTAGTATAAAATTGATAAAAATTGAGCCAGTTTTTCAAAAGCCAAAAATGATACACTGGGCCATTACTCAGGGTGTGTTTATGAATCACATTAAAATAATTCAGTGAAGGATAGGGAAATTACTTGAGTGTTTATTCCAAATAAATTAATAGGATAGAGAGTGTAAATGGGTTTGTTTTTGTTGAGACTATTTTAGCTTGTGCCATCCCGTCTCAGGAATTTGAACCGCTATCTAGAGCATAATCAATCTGTTTCAGAGACATCTATTCATCTTAATCAGCATAAACCCCACATGTGGGTTAACAGTCCATTTAATAATCTCACTATATAATTAAATTCTCATTCATAACCAGACATGTAAATACATGAAAAAATTATGAAATATAGCAACATTTATCTTGATGAATTAAAAACATCTAAAGTTTCAAAGAAACTGGGATGATTAAAAATAATAAAAAGGCTTACCTTTTTTATTTTTTAGTCTAGTTTAGAGACAAGTGTAAGAAAAACCTTCATTAGATGCTTAGTCACAGTGCATCTCATATAGGACACATGGTATTAGAAAACTTCGCACACTATGCTAAGGTCTAATTCTCTATACTTTATTTCTAGAATTCATATATGTTCTATTTTTATATTCAAATTGAATACTAATGACAAGTTAGGTACAATAAGCATCTCATTAAAGCTGAACTGTTAGTGCTTCAAACAGATTTATTGATTTTTATAGTTATCTTAATTGTTGTATACTAATATAAATATTTTTAGTTGTATATTTTTATGAGAAGGGAAAATATAATATTTAAGCATTTATACAAAAATGCATGGTAATGCCAATGGAAAAGCAACCTTGATACAAACTAATGAAAAGTTCGGTAGATAGCATATGGTATTCTGAGCCTCCACTATTATAAGAATTTCATATTGAATACAGGAAAGTGAGTGCAGAGGAACATTTGTACATCATATTTGCATTTTATCAAAATTGAGTATATAAAATTCAAAGGCCTGAATACATTCTTTACAAAGTCACACAAATATTGTTATTCGAATTTGAAGAAGATGTAAGTGGCGTTCTATTTTTCTGGAGTCCACCAAAACCTGTTCAAAATAAGTGCATTGTGGTATATCACAATAAGTAGACAGCCATTAAAATTCTGCCATTTAACTAACAATATCTTGCTTCAAAATTTGCTTGTTTTCAGACCAGCAGTTAGCGTAATGGCTATGTCGCTGGACTCCCATGTAGTTGACCACAGTTCGTGTCCTGGACCCAGTGGCTTAAAACTCACACCGGGCACGTGTGTGTGCATGCGTGCCCAAGATCCCGAGAGGAGAATGGAGGAGAAGGAATTGCGGCGTGGCCAACCCCCCTGGGGGGTGATTTCTCGCTTTCTGTCTCTTTGTCTTTCTCGGTCTGTCTGGCGAACGCATGCACCCTATAGCAAAAACCTCTCAAAAAGAAAAAAATTGCTTGTTTTGAACAAATCATTATTGACAAGTTGAATCTGGACTATACATTTATTTTGAAAATTTAGAAAGTTCATTGATAAGTTTGCAGTAATGTATGTCTGTAGTCTAATGCATCAGAATTACCATCTTCTTTTCAAATTATGAAACTAAATATAATGTAATTAAAAATAGGAAATATTAGGCCAGCCCCATAGTGTTGTGATTAAGTATGATACAGAAGGAGCCAGATCCCACATGACCAAGAGGAGTTCGAATCCCTGTCCTAGTCCTGGTGGCTTACACCCTGGGTGCTTGTGTGTGTCTAGGATCCTAATAAGAAGAGAGGAAAAATGATTGTGCTGGGACCAGGCATTGCTGGGGGCTGCTTTCTCTCTCTCTCTCTCTCTCTCATATGCACCCTTTGGCACAGTGGGAAAAAAAAAACATCAACACAAATGAGAAAGATAAATTTAAAAAACTCACAAGAACATAAAAACCTTAACTCTCCAAATAAAGTCATAAATTCACAGGCAAAATCAGTCAAGAAACAAGTTACTTTGCTTTGAATGGATGGACAAGGAGTTTTAATTGAGGAAGAATTTGAATGGTAAATGATCAATGCATTTTATTAACATATTACGTTTCTCAGACAAGGTAGTTTCACAGATAGTTGTGTATGTGTATGCATGTGCATGTGGGTGTATTTTAACATTTAATTAGGTTGTACTTCAGCAGAACTTGATAAAACTTTGAGCAATGAGGGAAAAGAAATAAGTGGAATGAATGTTTAGTATTGAGGGCAAAAAACTGAGCCCCAGATTTACCGTATCCTTATAAGAACTCTTACTGAATTGTAGTCACTAGAAAATACAGGCTAGGGAATTTTAATTTGCAAGTGGGTTTAAAAAGTTGCTGAGCAGTTGGAGATGGAGTATTTTCCAGGCCGTGTCAGAGGACTGGAGTACAGGGAAACAGCAGCCCACATAAGAACCGGGTAGAACAAGGATCTGGCAGAGTGCACATTAAAGGAAGAAACCTGCTGATTGTTGGAAAGGAGTAGTCAACCAATCCCTGCAAAGGAGCTGAACAGTAAAAATTTGAATGAGTTGGATAAACCAGCAGCATGGGGTACTAAGTGGCTTTTGAAATTCAGTGGAGAGAAATGAAAGCTAATGAAGCTAGGAATATAAAAAGAATCCTCCTACAATGGCAATATTGCCCACTTAGCAAAGTAGAAGATTTAGAAACCAGACCAAAATGCACAGAGCAGTCTCACAGGGCTAGTTATTTATTTTACCATTTGCTACTGCCCCTTGCCTTCTCTCCAGGCCCCCTCCAACCAGACCCTGAGTACTTTCTGAATTTGGCCCTTATATTAAAAAATAAATGGTAAATATTTTAACTTAAATGAGATAAAAGAAGAATAATGAAGTAAATTTATGTGCAACCATATTAAGATATCAGAGATATATATTAATGTATTTAGAAATGTGTTACAAGTCCATATTTGCAGAGAATTACTAAAAGGAAAGGGCCCTGGACACAAAGCCAATTAGAACAATCATTTGCTAGAACATTTAATTCATTTAAATTGATTAACAGAGGCAAATAAATTATTTAAATTTGCTTTACTTTTACTGATTAAACAATTTGATTGCTCTTAACCTCCCATTCTCATTACTCTCCTGTTCCCCAAGCTTCAAATACTTGCCTGTAAGATATCTTTATGAGTTTTCTCCTTTATTTGATTTAGAACTTTGGTCAGATGTCACCTGCCTTCCATAATCACTCTCTAAAATAGCAGACATCTCACTCCCTCTGAAGAGCTCCATTTATCCCCCTTGCATAAAGGTTATCACTACCTGGAATTATATGTCCTTTGTGTTTCTGCCCATCACTTCTTAGAATGGAAGTTCTGTAAGGTCAAAGGCTCTGTGTTCTTTTGCAATTGTATCCCCATTTCCTCTGCAGAACACAGGGTACACTTTCAATAAATGTGTTGAATAAATAAATATAAGAACAAAAACCAAGTCATTGTCTAGTGTTTGTATCCCTGTTTATGTCTTGCATTTCCTGTGAAATCAAGGTCCCTCACATGTTAATATAAACAAATAGATATTCTTCATTCTAACTCCATAGATAGTATTAGCTAGCACTGCATATTGCATACTATCAATATATGCTAGCACTGTTCTAAAGTTTTATATATATTAACTCATTTCATCCTTACAATTCCACAATTGAGGCAATATTTATATTGCCACTTTATAGATGAGGAAAAAAATCACAAGCAGATTGAATAACCTATCTATTGTCACACAACCATTTAGAGATGAAACTGAAATTCAAACCCTGTAAGGCCATGTTTTTAACTACTTGTACACTGTCTCTCTCTCTCTAATAAGGGAGTACAGTTTAATAAAGCTATTTGGAAACTTGTTTAATAAACAGAAGCTCTAAAGCAACCAGAAGTTATAGTAAGTTGGTAAATTTTGCAATATTTAAGGAGCCAGAAAATCCTATAACTGGTCTCAAGGGCTATTTTTTGTTTTTAGTTTATTTATTTATTCCATAAATGATAGAGACTGAAAAACAGAGATAGAGTACTCTTAAGGACCCAATGCACATTCCAACCTTAGTCTAAGCCAGTCAGAATCATGGACACACACATATTTCCCGTGTGATCAAGGAGATCTCTGAACTTGAGCTAGCAACTTCCCCTATGGCTCTGCCTTCCAGAGTATTGTGCTTTATTGCTGAATCATGGCCAAGCCTCTAAAGAGCTGATTTTTAATATTCCTTTTATATGCAAGATAGTTATCATTAAATAAATACACCCTGAACACACCTAGTACTCAGATCTTAGCTTTTGATACCCTTCTCCAATAAAAGAACCAAGCATTCTTGAAGAATTGGTCAGGTTAACTGGGACAGGAAATATGGAATATAAGCCTAAAATATCTTACAGTATCAGAATAAGAAAGTGCTGGTGCACATGCACATACACACATACACACATACACACATGCACAGGTACACACAGTGGTTGAGAAGTGAAATTAATAGACAAACAACTGAAAGGCTTGCAATGGCTAAGGATGAAATAACTTGAAAAGAAAAATAAAACTGTTTTGGGTTGTAAACCAAAGCATAAAATAAAATAAATATTCTCAAGGGTGTGTGTGTGTGTGTGTGTGTGTGTGTGTATGTATGAATAAATGAAGAGGAATATGCATGCATATCAAATCTCATATGGAATAATCCCAAATAATTTCTATAGACACTGCTCTGAAGAAAGGGGATAGTAAATAATAAGTTTTAAGGTGCTTTTTGCGTATAGTGACTTTCTTCCAAAGTGTGTACTGTATACCTACCAGAATCATTTCTATGTACTATATTTTCTTCATTTATTCAATGTATTAAAATTGAGTTCAGTACCAGACTTAAACCTATGCTGTTTATTTATGTATTTTAACAACTTTCTTCTCTTGCTCAATAATTTGTCTTCAATTTATCACCTCCTATTGGCTGCTTAAATACAAGTTGACAGTCAGCCCACGGCATGGTGGTTTAGGTGACTAGATCCAACATGACTGACAATACAGTTAGAGTCCTGGACTCAGTGCATTGAAAAACACACCGATTGCCTAGAGAGGAATGTAGAAGGAATTGTGTTTTGGCCATTAACCCAGGGGATGCCTTCTCACTTTCAGTCTCTCTCTCTTTCTCCAGAGAGATCCTGCACCCTATAACAAATTTAAAATAGATACATACATAAAGTTGATTGAGTAAAATATATTAGAACTTTTTGACACAGTCTTCCCTGTTCTCCTAATCCTTCACTCTTTAGCCTTAGAGTTTGGCACTCTCTTCATGGTTCTTTGATTCAGTTTTTTGTTTTTGTCTTATTTTATCTCTTTCAAGGAGATTTTCCAAGCTAAAACCTTAACCAATAATCATTTAATTATAACTTTCTAGAATTAAAAATTTCCATGAGAGAGAAAGACAAAGTAACAGGCACCACCAAGAAAGTCTTTACACTATGACCCACCCACTCTCAGCCCTCATGCAACAAAGGCACAAGAGGACCTCTCCCTTGTGGGTGTGGTTTTATTATCAATGTGCTGCCACCTGTCCCTGAGACAGGTTTGTTTGTTTATGACTGGTAGTATGTCGTGGTGTATATGTGCCATATTTTTTCAATCCATTCATCTGTTTGTGGACATTTGGGTTAGTTCCAGGTCTTAGCATTTATGAATAATGCTGCAATAAACATGGATGTGCAAGCACTTTTCCTAATGAACATTTGCCTATCTTTTGGGTAGATACCCAGGAGTGGAATTGCTGAATCATATGGTAGTTTTATATGAAGGTCTTTGAGGAACCTCCATATTGTTCTCCACAGTGGCTGTACTGATCTACATTCCCACTAACAGTGTAGGAGAGTTCCCTTTTCACCACAGTTTTGCCAGCACTTACCATTGTTTATTTCTTTTTATTGATTGATTTATTTTTTAAGAGAGATTTTTGCTTTAGTGTGCAAGTGCTCGCTAGAGAGACAGAGACATATAAAGCGAGAAATCACACTCCAAGGGGAATGGTCACACCACAACTAGTTCTACATTCTCCTGTTGGGGTCTTGGGCATAGATGCGCATGCACCCGGCGTGAGTTTCAAGTGGCCAGGTCCAGGACTTGAACAACAGTTGACTACATGGGAGTCCAGTGGTGTAATCATTATGCTATCTGCTGGCCTCCATCATTTATTTTTTTAATGTTAGCCATTCTGAATGGGGTTAGTTGGTACAACATTGTGATTTTGATTCGCACCTCCTTCATGATAAGGGATGTTATCCCGTTTGTGTATTTTTAGAATTATTGCCTGTGCTTTAAGGGTCTTAAGTTTTTGCTTGCTCCAGTGTCTCCAAGAGATTCGCCTGTGTTATCAACTAGTAGTTTTATAGTTCTGGGTCTTAGGTTTAGATCTTTGATCTATCTTGAGTTGATTTTTATTGATGATGAGAGACAGGGATCCAGTTTCATCTTCTTGCAGGTTTTCCAAAACCATTTGCTAAAGAGATTTTCTTTTTCTCCACTGGATTAACTGGTGCCCTTTCTCAAAAATCAGTTGGCTATAAGTTTGGGGGCTTATTTCTGGAGTTTCTATTCTGTTCCATTGATCCACATGCCTGTTTTTGTGCCAATAGCATGATGCTTTGATTATCACAGCTTTGTAATATATTTTAGGGTTAGGGAACAAGATACCTCCTACTCCACTCTTCTTATGCAGTATTGCTTTGGCAATATGGTGTCATTTATTCTTCCAGACAACTTCTGTGATTGCTGTAAGTCTGTGAGAACTGTCTCTAGTAATTTGCTTGAGATTGCATTAAATTTTTAGATTAATTTGGGTAGAATTGACATTTTGATTATATTCTTCCAATCTGGGAATATGGAATATTTTTCCACTTTTTTGTGTCTTTCTCAATTTCTCTTTTTAGTTTTTTGTAGTTTTCCTTATAGAGGTCTTTCACTTCTCTGGTTTGGTTTATTCCTAGATATTTTATTTCTTTTGTGGCTATTGTAAATGCAATTGTTTTCTTTACTTACATCTCAGTCTGTTCACTGTTGATGTATAGAAATGCTATAGATCTTTGTATGTTGATTTTTTATCCTGCCACTTTACTATAGTAATTTATTACCTTTAGGAGGGTTTTTTGTTTGTTTGTTTGTTTGTTTGTTTGTTTTGTGCTCCTTTGGGTTTTCTATGTATATAATCATTTCATCTGCAAACAGAGATAAGTTCACTTCTTCTTTACCTATTAAAATACCTTTTATTTTAGTCTCTTATCTGATTGCATGGGATAGAACTTCCAGTACTATACTGAAAAGGACTGAGGAAAGTGGGCGTTCTTTTCTTGTTTCAGTTTTTAGTGAAAGCTTTTCCTCATTCAGTATGATGTTAGCTATGAGTTTCTCATAGATGTCTTTTATTGTGTTGAGAAACGTCCCTTCTGTGCTGATTTTGCAGTCTTAATCATGAAGAAATATTGTAATGTATCAAATGCTTTTTCTGCATCCACTCATATAATCATATGGTTTTTCTCTTTCTTTCTGTTAACACAGTATATTGCATTTATGGTTTTGTGTATATTCAGCCACTTTTCATTCCTGGAATAAATCCTACCTGGTTATGTTGTATAATCTTCTTAATGTGCTGTTGCATACAGTTTGCTAGTATCTTGTTGAGAAGTTTTGCATCTGTATTTGTTAGGGAAATTGGTCTATAATTTTCTTTTTTGTTAAGTCTTTTTCTTTGGGGGAAATGAGAGTGGCAGAGGCTTCATAAAATGAATTTGGGAGAGTTCCTTCCTTTTGGATCTTTAGAAATAGTTTGAGTAAAATCGGATTAGTGCCTCAAAAGTTTCATAGAATTCAGGAGTGAAACCATTGGAACCTGAGATTTTCTTTGTTGGAAAGTTATTTCTATCCGATTCAATTTTATCGTTTGTTATTGGTTTATTTAGACTTTCTGGGCCTTTCTGATTCAGTATTAGTAGCTTATATGAGTCCAGAAATTTGTCCATCTCATCCAGATTTTTGCTTGCTGGCATATATTCATTCATAATATTCTCTTATGATCTTTTTTCCAGTTAGATCTGTTGTAATATTGCCTGTTTCATTGTGAATTTGATTTATCTGGTTCCTTTCTTTCTTCTTAATTAGTCTAGCTAACAGTGTATCAGTTTTGTTTATCTTTTTGGAGAGGTTTTGTTTTTGTTTTTGTTTTTTTTCGCTATAGGGCATGTGCACTCGCCAGACAGAGAGAGAGACAGAGAAAAAGAAACCAAGAAATCACCCCCCCCCGGGGGGGATGGTCACACCACAATCCTGCAATTCCTTCTCCTCCATTGTCCTCTCGGGATCTTGGGCACGCACGCACACGCGCTCGGCGTGAGTTTTAAGCCACCGGGTCCAGGACACGAACCGCGGTCGACTACCTGGGAGTCCAGCGACATAGCCATTATGCTAACTGCTGGTCCCCAAGGAGATATTTCCTTTTATTCCCATACTTTTTGTGCCTCTGCTCTGGTAGTCATCTGATAGTGACTACTACTTCTTGCTTTATTAGTGTCAATTCTATAGTGTCACGGGAGGAAGTGCTCTACTTTTCAGACTTATTCTTGGTAGAGGACTTTGTTTTCCCATCAGGGAAGTGTATATAGCCACCTTTCGGTGTTGTTTCCTTTCCTAGAGTCTTGAGACCAGATGCACCTGGGCTGAGCTGGAAAGTTTCAAATGGAAGAAGGAAAAAGAGTCATGTGACTATTCCAGCAGTTCAGAAAACAATGAAGTCTCAAAATATGCCTGGGTGGGAAGAAGGTAGTTAGAGATTTGAGGTGGCCTTCCTGCCCCAATTGCCCTCACTGGTCCACAGCACAGTCTCCAGGGGTAATGTACCTAGGACAGGTTGGGAAGTAGGAAGAAGCGTGAAGCAGTTCTTTACCTCAGTTGCCCTCATTGGCTGTTGCCTCTCCCTGTTTCACAGTGCCGTCTTCAGGGGTAATGGCGAAGGACTGATGTACCAGGACCAGGTGGGAAGCAGGAAAAAGCTGGAGCAATTTCTTCCTTCAGTGACTCTCACTGGCTGACCCTGCTCCTTACTCTGGAGCACAGACTCTACGGATAATGGCCAATATATTGAGTTTCTCTTAATCTATGAATGATAGATATCACTCTAACAAGGAGAAATAAAATCCTAAGTGGCAGAAGGAATGGTTTGTGTTAAGTAGATGAACAAACTATTTTTATGAGACACTCAATGGTTGCTATATGGATATATATAAAACAATTAAGGGTTAAACTCCTCATATAGTGCAATCCTTTTATCTTATCCCAAATAGTGAAGTATGTGACATAGTAAAAATCCTGCACAAAAATTAGTCAAAAGTGTTAAAGAAGCAGGGAGTATCTACAGAAATAGTAAGCATATCAGTTTAATCCAAGCTAAAATAGCACAGATCATCAAACATTGCATCCGTTTTTTCTTTATTTTTATATCTATATTGCATAAGCATAAATATATAAGATACTCCAGATAAAATAATATGCACAGATATTTCTCAGATCACCCATGTGATTGATAAAGATTTGATAAGGATTTGATAGAGATTCATGTTATAAATGTTTTAAGCTGTTTGAATGCTTTCCTTTGCTTTTATTTCTTAGTTTAATATCATCTATACACTATTCCTTATGTTAGTATTTCATCAATATAGCAGAATGTAGATGCTACAGTTGTAATTGCCTGTTCTATCCCCATCTAATGTTTTATTTCTGTCCTTACAAAGTATACATTTGATACTTCTCCTTGAAATTCCTATTCATTAATATGTTCCTCATATTTTTAATTATTTGTCACAGTGTTATTATATTATTCTAGGAGTTTAAAAGTTTCTTTTATTCATTTTCCTCTGGATGTTAAATTAGCAAGCATAATAAACTCAGTTTCAGGTGGTGTATAATGTCTTCTCAAATTATTTATTAGACCCACAGATTTTTAACCTTACAATAGATTTGTTTCAAGGTTTATACTTATCAGAGAGAAGAGACAGTGAGAGAGAAATTAAGAAATCACCCTCTAAGGAGTGTGTGGGGAAAGTGGCCATCCCATCTCCTCCTGGGATTTTGGGAATACATGTACATGTGCCTGGCATGATTTTTAATCCATTATGTCCAGGACTCAAATTGTGACCAGCCATGTGAGAGTCCAGCACCCTAGCCACCACTCCACCTGCTGGCCCCAAGATCATTTTTTAAATAGGCAATGGTTTTATCATGACACAATTTTATATACCATTTAATTTTTTTTCCTTAAAATGTATGCTCACTATAGAGACACAGAGAGGTAAAGTGAAAAACCACACCACAGAGGGGATGACCTTAGCGCAATCCTTTTTCCTCTATTATCCTCTCAAGATTTTGGGCACCCATGCCCACATGCCCAGCACATTTTTCAGACTGGCAGGTCTGGGACTCACACTGCAGAGTGGACCATGTGAGATCCAGTGCCTTAACCACCATGCCACCTATTGGGTCCAATCACAGTATTTTTAAACCCATACATAAGGGAAAGACTTTAAAAACTTTATGATTGTGGGGACACGTTTACAGAGAGAAACTGAGGTGTGGGGACATGCTCTGAGCAAACACCACCTATCCTTTTGGGCTTTGGCAGAACCTTGGAACTTGTCCTTTCCTTGACCTTCACTGCAGACAGAAGGAATGGTGGAAATTGCTAGGGGCATCCAACAGACGCATCTGATGAACTTCAAGAAACATCTTGACCCCAGTTAGCAAAGTCCAATTCCTGCTCTGCATCTGAAAGTTTCTTTAGCCTTCTCTGGTGTGGTGGTGCACTCCTTATGCAGAAGTTCTTTAGCCTTCTTCCCCACACCTACAACTAGATTTCTCTGCAGTAGAAAAGAAGACAATGAGACTTTCTCTTGATTGGATTATCACCAAGAGATACACCTGGCCCAGTATGACTAAGCCCTTATAGATTTGTTACCTGCTTATTGTCTGTAACCTGGTAATGAATCTATGAAGTGTTGTGAAATATACATGTGTAGTGTTGCCTTGTACTATAAATAAAAATGCCCGATTTGTCTGGGTGGCTCAAGCGCAGCACAAGTTGCTTGGGCTACCTAGGCTCAGGCTGCCTGCGTCCATTTCTATTCTATCTCTTTGTCTCATTCTTTCCAGTTCCCCGGTCCTCTAGAGATGAAGGGCTTCCTCTTTCTTGTCCTCTTTCTCTTCCTCACCAGCAGCCCCCTAATCATGATTCAGCCAGACCCAAGGCCTGGGGTGGACGCTGACAGATAAATGCACATTATGAAAAAACTGCATATTTTTTTCAAATGTTATCAAAATAAACTTGTACTTTCATTTTATTTTTCCATGAACTTTTCGATGTACCTGTATATCTTAAAAAAAACAACAACAACAACAACAAAAAAAAACAGCTACCTTGGAAGTGTTTTGTTGCTGTGAAATAGCCAAAAGTCTCATCAAAGGACTTGTTGCAATATTTGTCATCAAATATTTGCCATCATAGCAATGAGATTTATTATCATTATTATTACATTATGCCTCTGTTGAATATATTTTATCTTTGACTTATAGCAACATGTAATCAAATTTTAGTAAAGATAAACCACTATTCAATTTACTATAAAGAGTGATTTTCTGTAAAAGGGAACTATTAGTATCTCAGGTCTTATCAATCTAAAATTTTTACTACTTAAAAATAGCATCTATAGATGTTGTTGTGAAATGAATTTAGAAGTCAACAATGGAGACAGAGATTTGTTAAAAATTTACTGCTTACTTCTTTTTGTTTGTTTGTTTTGAAGAGGTTTTTGCTATAGGGCGCATGTGCTGGCCTGAAAAATAGAGAGACAGAGAAACAGAAAGCGAGAAATCACCCTCCCGAGGGAATGGCCACACTGCAATCCCTTCTCTTCTGTTCTCCTCTTGGGATCTTGGGCACGCACGCACACGCACCTGGTGTGAGTTTAAGCCATCAGGTCCAGGACTCGAATGGTGGTCGACTACATGGGAGTCCAGTGACATAGCCATTACGCCAACTGCTGATCCAACTGTGTTAGGCAGTTAGTTAGTCATGAGCGGGCAGCCCTAAGAGAAAAACAAAAGGCTCACCTAGCTCTGGGTGCCAGGAGGGTGAGGTAATTTGCCATCTTCTTTCCTTGGGGCCTGAGGGAAGCACACAGGGATGATTCTTAGAATTTTCTTTTACCAAAATCCTTAAGTAAGCATCTTGGTCAATACCCTAATTCCCATTAGGATGATGGGCTAATTGGGCTGTCTAATTGGGGCAAACTGGCTCACATCGGGCGTGCACAATTAGATGATCAAGTTCCTCACTTTACTGGTGAGGAAGGTGTGCAGGTGCAGGAGAAAATGTGTGGATTTGAATTCAAAGGAAGGACATAGGCAATGTAATGGGCCTCCCACTGATGAATATTCATGACCTCTACTAATAAAATAACGGTTGACCAGTGCCTAGTGCAGTTGCCATTTGGCAGTCTGCGGAGGGGTCTTCTGGGTGTATTTATTTTCTTTCCTATTATTTTTTTTTCTTTTCCTACATTATTTTTGGTTATGGTCTTATTTTGTGCCTAGGAACAGATCTCTAATTTTAGTGATCTGGACCCAAAGAACCAGGGATTTCACAAAGCAGCTGGACACACTCTCCCATCTGTTAACACAACTTCTTTTGATCTTTTAACAAAGAGAGGCCTGCCCTGGTGTTGCCATAGTTAAAGCAATACCCCTTTGATGCTTAGGCCACATTGGAATGTCTAGAAACTGTGTGCTAAGGCCTCTATGCGTTCTCCAGTGTGTACGTAGGCCTGTGATCTAGGTCAGCAGAAGCCAATTGCGGGATTGTGGAATGGCCCTCTTGAGAGTCTCTCTGTCTAATTGAAGAAATTAAAATAAACAAGCCAAAAAAAAAAAAAAAAAAACCAAAATCTAAGACATGTTTATTGACTATCCTTGTGCTATTGACTTAAAATCCTCTATTAAAAAAAAATATCTTTTTTAGATTTTTGCCATAGGACACTTATGCTTGCTCCAGAGTCAGAGAGACAGAGAGAAGGAAAATGAGAAATTACCGTCCATCCCTCCCAAGGGAGGATGGCCTTCCTACAATCTTTTCTCCTTCATTCTCCTCTTCGGACTTTGGGCATGCCCGTAAATGCACCCAGCATGATTTTCAAGCTACCAGGTCCAAGGATAAAACAATGATTTTATTCTAAAATCACTGGAGTCCAACACTTAATCACCATACCATCTTCTGGCTCCTAAAATCATCTATATAGAAAATATTAATGAACTCATTTTCAGAAAACCAACATATTTACTTATTTATTCATTTACTTCTTTCTTTTTATTTATCAGTGTGTGCAGTCGTTGGAGAGACACAGAGAGAGGGAAAGGTAGAAAGTATTCCCAATGAGGTATGATCATGCTGCAATTTTATCTGCATTTCTCCATCCTTTCAAGATTTGGGGCATGTATGCTCACTTTCCTGGCATGTTTTTCAGGCTGCTGGGACTGGGATTCAAACAACGTGGTCAGCCATGTGGGAATCCAGCTCCCTTAATCACTAGACTATGAATATGGCCCAAGATTTTTAAATTAAGTTTTATAATATATACTTTTATAAAAGTTTATTTATTTCTCATTAGAGAGAGAAAGATAGACAGGTACACTTGACAGAAAGTCCTACCCTCAGTCTCTCAGCCAGCAAGGATCATGGGTGTGCCCATCACATTAAGGCCAACACAGGCTCTGAACCCAAGGCATGTTAAGTGGTTTAAGTATTATACAGCTATCCTCTATCACATGAGCCATCACAGCTGTGCCATAACTTATTTCTAATAGAATTAAACTGATTTTGATAAGAATATGCAAAAACACATAACACACACATGCACACGCAGGAAAAGTAACTATTTTCAATGACTACTATCTATAGAAACAAAATATGCTTAATGCACTTACTGGTATTGCTAGTTTATGTTACTGTCAATATAGAAGTGACCGTTAGAATTTTAAGGAGTAGCATGATATTAATTTCATTTCCAATCTTTTCACTGGCATTTTATCATTTCTAACTTCTTTTCAACAGGATATTCAAATGCTACATTAATTCAAATCATTTTTTTCTCCTGATAATAAGACAATAATATCTCAAATACTTTTAATCTCACTATGGTATAGGTAAAGAGATTTAAACGGGATATATTTAAGATTAGAAGTATTAAAGCAACTTTGACTGAATTAGTAATTTTTTTAAATTTCTCAAATTCATTAAATGGACTTAAAATATAAAAGCTTCCATTTAAAAAGCTGTACTTCTCATCTTTGTCCTAATATTTAATAATCACTGTTTATTTGGAATTTATTTTATGTTGTCTTACCTTTCCAATACATCATGTCAAAACTGAGACTCAAGGGCCAGCAGATGAAGTAGCGGATACCTTGCTGGACTCCTACATGACTGACTACAGTTCAAATCCCAAACCCAGTGGTTTGAAACTCATGTCAGGGGTCTGTGCATGTGTGTCCAAGATCCGGGGAGTAGAATGAAGGAGAAGCAGCTGTGGTGTGGCCAGTCACCCTGGGAGGTGGTTTCTCACTTTCCCTCTCACTGTCTTTGTCTCTCTTCTCTCTCCAATGAGTGCATGTGCCCTAAGACAAAAGCCTCTACAAGAAAAACAAACAAACAAACAAAAAAAAAAGAATTGAGACTCATTAACTCCTTTCTTCCCCCCATGATGCTGTGGAAATTTATCAAGATTATTATCACGTAAGTATTTTTATGTTTCATTACCTCATAAACTTTAACAAGTTCTCAAATTCTATGAAGGTTGTGTGGTTAGATGATATTAACCATCATTTTCTCAAATCTTTCCCAAATCCTTATTTTTTAAATTTTATTATTATTATTATTATTTTAGTTAGGGTCTTATTATGTAATTATCCACCTGCCTCAATCTTCGAAGTAGCTGGGACTCCAGATCACACCAATGTGCCTGGCCTCCTTTAAAGTAGCCTAGGAATATCACCTGGGCCTCCCATGTGGCTTCAGCTTTTCAAATAGCAGCATCAATCAGGAAATGTTGTTATACCATGGCTGGATTCATTTTAATTTGCCTTTCTTTGACTTTTAAAATATTTCCAGTACAACATGTTTATCTCTGTTTATACTATTACTATATTTATGTCAAGAGATGTATTTTTTCCACTTCTTTTGTGAATTTTCTCAAGTATTTCTGTTTGTTTTGTTTTGCTATGGGGATGTACTCTGACTGGAGAGAGACGGAGACAGAGGGAGGAAAATGAGTACTCATCCCCTAGGAGGCCACATCACAATCCCTTCTCCTCCATTCTCCTCTCAGGATTTTGATCATGTACGCACAGGTTTAGTGTGATTTTCAAGCCATTTGGTCAGGAATTGAACTGCATAGTCAGTCATCTGAGATCCAGCAACCTTCATCTCCATGCCACCTGCAGGCTTGCCAGTTCATGCTTTATTAGTCCTTATCTCAAAAATATCTCTTCTTTAAAAAAAAATCTCTTCTTTGTTCTTAAATTTCTATTTTATGCTACTGTTTTATATAAGCAACCACTCCAATACACATGGACCAATATTTAAAGAGAAATGTTTTTTTTATGATTTTTGAATTCTCTATGGCAAGGGTAAGCAAACTATGGTGTGCAAAACATTCCCTCCAATATCTATTTATATAACATGAGCCAAGAAAATATTTTATATTTTAAAATGATTAAAACACTTTAAAGAAGAGTAATAGTTCGTTTAAGTGGATATACTATAAAAATCAAATTTTAGCATATATTATTACAGTTTTATTTAACTCAACCATGTTCATTTATTTATATGCAAACTACTTTTATAGTATATTAACAGAGCTGAGTAGTTGCAGCAGATACCAGGTCTCTGAAGTAAATTGTTTACTACCTGATGCATTAGAGAATAGTTTGTCATCGCATTGTCTATGTCAATGGCTTTTTCTTTTCTTCTTTCCTTCCTTTTTGCCTTCTTTTCTTTCTCATACTCTTGGCATTTATTTTCTTTACTTATTGCTGAATTTCTTTTTTTTTTTTCAGGCACTAATTTCTTTATAATGTCTTATTTATGTAGCGTGGGGTATAATTAGCCAGTGGAGAGAGAAATTTGTGAGAATGTTTGTATTGCCATTTACCTTTTCACTTCAATACTACATAGCTATAGTGGTATTGGTACATTACTTTCTACAAGTGCAGAATGCTTGCATTAATTCGATACTATCTCTTTTGCATTATTATAGAACCAGAGTCAATCCAGAAAACTCAGGTAAGTAGTGTGTGTCTTACTGCCCTGAACTATTTTTTTAAGAGTTATTTTATTAACCTTTATTTATATACTTATTTATTTAAATTGACTAGAGAGTGACAGAGTGAA
>NW_006159890.1:1460791-1466118 GCF_000334495.1 Tupaia belangeri chinensis
AAATAAAAAAAAAAAAAAAAAAAACCCAAAAAAAAAAAAAAAAAAACCAAAATCTAAGACATGTTTATTGACTATCCTTGTGCTATTGACTTAAAATCCTCTATTAAAAAAAAATATCTTTTTTAGATTTTTGCCATAGGACACTTATGCTTGCTCCAGAGTCAGAGAGACAGAGAGAAGGAAAATGAGAAATTACCGTCCATCCCTCCCAAGGGAGGATGGCCTTCCTACAATCTTTTCTCCTTCATTCTCCTCTTCGGACTTTGGGCATGCCCGTAAATGCACCCAGCATGATTTTCAAGCTACCAGGTCCAAGGATAAAACAATGATTTTATTCTAAAATCACTGGAGTCCAACACTTAATCACCATACCATCTTCTGGCTCCTAAAATCATCTATATAGAAAATATTAATGAACTCATTTTCAGAAAACCAACATATTTACTTATTTATTCATTTACTTCTTTCTTTTTATTTATCAGTGTGTGCAGTCGTTGGAGAGACACAGAGAGAGGGAAAGGTAGAAAGTATTCCCAATGAGGTATGATCATGCTGCAATTTTATCTGCATTTCTCCATCCTTTCAAGATTTGGGGCATGTATGCTCACTTTCCTGGCATGTTTTTCAGGCTGCTGGGACTGGGATTCAAACAACGTGGTCAGCCATGTGGGAATCCAGCTCCCTTAATCACTAGACTATGAATATGGCCCAAGATTTTTAAATTAAGTTTTATAATATATACTTTTATAAAAGTTTATTTATTTCTCATTAGAGAGAGAAAGATAGACAGGTACACTTGACAGAAAGTCCTACCCTCAGTCTCTCAGCCAGCAAGGATCATGGGTGTGCCCATCACATTAAGGCCAACACAGGCTCTGAACCCAAGGCATGTTAAGTGGTTTAAGTATTATACAGCTATCCTCTATCACATGAGCCATCACAGCTGTGCCATAACTTATTTCTAATAGAATTAAACTGATTTTGATAAGAATATGCAAAAACACATAACACACACATGCACACGCAGGAAAAGTAACTATTTTCAATGACTACTATCTATAGAAACAAAATATGCTTAATGCACTTACTGGTATTGCTAGTTTATGTTACTGTCAATATAGAAGTGACCGTTAGAATTTTAAGGAGTAGCATGATATTAATTTCATTTCCAATCTTTTCACTGGCATTTTATCATTTCTAACTTCTTTTCAACAGGATATTCAAATGCTACATTAATTCAAATCATTTTTTTCTCCTGATAATAAGACAATAATATCTCAAATACTTTTAATCTCACTATGGTATAGGTAAAGAGATTTAAACGGGATATATTTAAGATTAGAAGTATTAAAGCAACTTTGACTGAATTAGTAATTTTTTTAAATTTCTCAAATTCATTAAATGGACTTAAAATATAAAAGCTTCCATTTAAAAAGCTGTACTTCTCATCTTTGTCCTAATATTTAATAATCACTGTTTATTTGGAATTTATTTTATGTTGTCTTACCTTTCCAATACATCATGTCAAAACTGAGACTCAAGGGCCAGCAGATGAAGTAGCGGATACCTTGCTGGACTCCTACATGACTGACTACAGTTCAAATCCCAAACCCAGTGGTTTGAAACTCATGTCAGGGGTCTGTGCATGTGTGTCCAAGATCCGGGGAGTAGAATGAAGGAGAAGCAGCTGTGGTGTGGCCAGTCACCCTGGGAGGTGGTTTCTCACTTTCCCTCTCACTGTCTTTGTCTCTCTTCTCTCTCCAATGAGTGCATGTGCCCTAAGACAAAAGCCTCTACAAGAAAAACAAACAAACAAACAAAAAAAAAAGAATTGAGACTCATTAACTCCTTTCTTCCCCCCATGATGCTGTGGAAATTTATCAAGATTATTATCACGTAAGTATTTTTATGTTTCATTACCTCATAAACTTTAACAAGTTCTCAAATTCTATGAAGGTTGTGTGGTTAGATGATATTAACCATCATTTTCTCAAATCTTTCCCAAATCCTTATTTTTTAAATTTTATTATTATTATTATTATTTTAGTTAGGGTCTTATTATGTAATTATCCACCTGCCTCAATCTTCGAAGTAGCTGGGACTCCAGATCACACCAATGTGCCTGGCCTCCTTTAAAGTAGCCTAGGAATATCACCTGGGCCTCCCATGTGGCTTCAGCTTTTCAAATAGCAGCATCAATCAGGAAATGTTGTTATACCATGGCTGGATTCATTTTAATTTGCCTTTCTTTGACTTTTAAAATATTTCCAGTACAACATGTTTATCTCTGTTTATACTATTACTATATTTATGTACACTCAAGAGATGTATTTTTTCCACTTCTTTTGTGAATTTTCTCAAGTATTTCTGTTTGTTTTATTTTGCTATGGGGATGTACTCTGACTGGAGAGAGACGGAGACAGAGGGAGGAAAATGAGTACTCATCCCCTAGGAGGCCACATCACAATCCCTTCTCCTCCATTCTCCTCTCAGGATTTTGATCATGTACGCACAGGTTTAGTGTGATTTTCAAGCCATTTGGTCAGGAATTGAACTGCATAGTCAGTCATCTGAGATCCAGCAACCTTCATCTCCATGCCACCTGCAGGCTTGCCAGTTCATGCTTTATTAGTCCTTATCTCAAAAATATCTCTTCTTTAAAAAAAAATCTCTTCTTTGTTCTTAAATTTCTATTTTATGCTACTGTTTTATATAAGCAACCACTCCAATACACATGGACCAATATTTAAAGAGAAATGTTTTTTTTATGATTTTTGAATTCTCTATGGCAAGGGTAAGCAAACTATGGTGTGCAAAACATTCCCTCCAATATCTATTTATATAACATGAGCCAAGAAAATATTTTATATTTTAAAATGATTAAAACACTTTAAAGAAGAGTAATAGTTCGTTTAAGTGGATATACTATAAAAATCAAATTTTAGCATATATTATTACAGTTTTATTTAACTCAACCATGTTCATTTATTTATATGCAAACTACTTTTATAGTATATTAACAGAGCTGAGTAGTTGCAGCAGATACCAGGTCTCTGAAGTAAATTGTTTACTACCTGATGCATTAGAGAATAGTTTGTCATCGCATTGTCTATGTCAATGGCTTTTTCTTTTCTTCTTTCCTTCCTTTTTGCCTTCTTTTCTTTCTCATACTCTTGGCATTTATTTTCTTTACTTATTGCTGAATTTCTTTTTTTTTTTTCAGGCACTAATTTCTTTATAATGTCTTATTTATGTAGCGTGGGGTATAATTAGCCAGTGGAGAGAGAAATTTGTGAGAATGTTTGTATTGCCATTTACCTTTTCACTTCAATACTACATAGCTATAGTGGTATTGGTACATTACTTTCTACAAGTGCAGAATGCTTGCATTAATTCGATACTATCTCTTTTGCATTATTATAGAACCAGAGTCAATCCAGAAAACTCAGGTAAGTAGTATGTGTCTTACTGCCCTGAACTATTTTTTTAAGAGTTATTTTATTAACCTTTATTTATATACTTATTTATTTAAATTGACTAGAGAGTAGAGAGAGAGAGAGAGAGAGAGTGTGTGTGTGTGAGAGAGAGAGAGAGAGAGAGAGAGAAAGTAAAAAAGCAACTTGCCAGATCTGAGATTATAACTTCGGTCATCCATGTGGGAATCAAGCACCCTTAACCACACACCACCTGCTGGCCCCACTCCACTGAGATATTGGCTCCATTGTCTCCTGCATCTTTTGGCTGTGAAATGTATATTATGTTTGAGGTTTCTGGAATTCACAGCCATAACATTCTTTCTCCTACTCTTTTGATTTATAGCCTCTGCTTTTCAAACATTGTTTTCTTCTAGTTTGTGGTCTTGGGCATCATTTTACTCTAGATTTCATCAAATATAAAGGTGATGTGTCTATTTTTTTTTTTCTAAAAAAATGTTCCTTGTGCTTTGGAAGTTCTGAGAGCAGAGAAAAATATCTACTTAACAAAACTATCTTTAAATTCAAAGTTTTATGAAAGAAATTTACTTAGCATTCTACAGCAGAATAAGATTAATTCACATTAATATTTTCACCATTATTTCCTTTCTCAATGATTCTGAAAGTATATTTTTTGGGGGAGGGGCTTTCTGTTAAAAAACCTGAAAATCTGCTGGACAAATTCTAAAAGAACTGTAACACTGATTTTGAAAGCAATTAATAACCCTTTATGTTTAAGATAAGAGAAATAAATAATTGCATTTTAAATATATCATTCCACGATCATATAGTATATTCTTTCTTTATTGGTGTATGTCTAGTAAAAATTAAGTTTTGAATGATTGTTTTCCTTACATGACTTCATGTAACCTAAGTTTATACAAATTTTTAAGGTCCCAACTTTCTGTAGAAGTAAACTTTTACAGAAAATTGTGGGGAAAAATAGAGACCTAAATAGCACACTAATGTATAAATATAGAATTAGCTGATTTTATTATTGAGGAAGCAAATATCGCAATACATGCAGAAGCCAAGTAACTACAGAGGTTTAGTTAATTTTCAGCTTTAATGTTACATAATTTACATATAGCATTTTTATACATCATTGTACGTTTGGTAAACAGTTACCATATATTTGACTTGTATCAGGATTTAAATTGGGCTTACTCTCACATTCTTTACCATGTTTTCTCTAACCCTTTGTTCTCCTTGGTTCTTTATCAGTACCCATAGACGATTGCCCCAATAGTGCATCTAGTATATACTTTTCTCACACCTTCAGCCTTCCTTGGGAAAGCTCAGTGTTCTCATAGAAGACATATTTTTTTATCTTACTAGAGCATCATAATTTTATTATTGTTTAAAAATTCCATATAATTCTTTAATAAATATTAGACTTCATAAACAAGATTGGGAGTGATGTTACCAGGATGCCGCATAGGAAATGCCAGATATAATTCTCCCAAAAACTCATTTTATCAAATCAGCATTACTCTTCTTGCAAAACCAGACAAGGACAGCTATTAATAAAAGATCACTAGCTGGGACCAGCAGTTAGTGTAATGGCTATGTTGCTGAACTCCCATGTAGCCGACTGTGGTTCAAGTCCCAGACCCAGTGGCTTAAGTCCCAGACCCAGTGGCTTAAACTCATGCCAGGCATGTGTGTGTACATGCCCAAGATCCTGAGAGGAGAATGGAGGAGAAGGGATTGCAGCATAGCCATCCCCCCTGGGGGTTGATTTCTTGCTTTCTGTCTTTCTTTCTGTCTCTCTGGCGAGCATACGTGCCCTATAGCAAAAACCTCTCAAAAAAAAAAAAAAAAAAAAAAGGGGACCCGCCGGTGAGGGCAAGG
>NW_006159890.1:1466254-1489689 GCF_000334495.1 Tupaia belangeri chinensis
AGTGTAATGGCTATGTCGCTGGACTCCCACGTAGTCGACCGCGGTTCGTGTCCCGGACCCAGTGGCTTAAAACTCACGCTGGGCGCGTGTGCGTGCGTGCCCAAGATCCCAAGAGGAGAATGGAGGAGAAGGGATTGTGGCGTGACCATCCCCCCTGGGGGGTGATTTCTCGCTTTCTGTCTCTATGTCTCTCTCTGTCTGTCTGGTGAGCGCACGTGCCCTACAGTGAAAATCTCTCCAAAAAAAAGAAAAAAGTAAAAGATTGCTAGTCAATATCGCTAATAAAATTAGATGTAAAACTTTTAGCAAAATACTATCAGATCATATTCAACAGGACATTAAAATGAACATTTGTAATAATCACATAATATTTCATTCTTTATTTTTTCAATGCAAATCAAATATTTAATAATTTACTGAGAGGAGGAAGAAATTAGATTCATAATGATGTTTTTATATGTGTAACTTCTTGGAAATCACAATTTGAGGTACTGTTACTTTTATAAAAATCAAGTGCAAATATTAAAATGTATACATGGTATCTTGGAGAGAATCTCACTTGCCAAATCTCATTAAATTGATCACTTAAATCAGTAATTACAGTAATAAATTTTGAACATGTAGTAAAATATCAATACATGTGTTTATGCTGATATAATCAAGTAAATAAAGACATAGAAGAGAAAAACTTCAGTATAATAAAATGCAAAATATTAAAGGTACAATAAAATTAGAAAATCACAATTTGGTTCAACACAGTAATAATGATAGGTTAACATAGAAAAAATGTAGTGGATGCTAAAACTATCATAAGCACATTTGGGTTACAATAAGATAATTACATAGTCTTAAATTATTTTCCTATAAGGCATATGTAAAGAGAAAAATAGCAAATTTACAGTTGAGAAATGTAGTAAACATTTACCTTAACCAAGTGATTACAGTTAACATCACTAGTGAAGAGAAAATATATATATCATGTAGTTCTGTATAATATCTCACTACTGTGAAATTCTTGCTATAAATATTAACCAGAATCTCATTACATGCAAACATTCAAATAACCCAAAATAGAAAATATGCCACAAAATAAATATTTTTATACTTTAAAAATGACAATGTCCTCAATGATAAAAACAGACTGTGAGGCAGCTACAGATTTAAGTTTATTAATATAAGCCATGACATCAGTGTAATGAGTGATTCTCAGTTAGGTCTTTGACTTAGATCTATCACATATGTTGCTGTAAAAGATATTACAGAGTCAATTTGTGAAATGTGAGTAGGATTTGTAGACTAGCTAATGGTATTTTTCAGTTCAAATACACATATTAATATTTTGAGAAATATTTTAAATTTTATTAAGAAAAAAATGTCAGAAAAAGATTATTACTATTTTTTAGAGGTTTTTCTCTTAGGCCATGTGTGTTTACCAGAGAGAGACAAAGATATTGAGAGAGTGAGAAATCGTCCCCCTTAAGGGGATGACCACCCTGCAATTCCTTCTCCTCCATTCTTCTCTCAGGATCTTGACCAAGTATGTACACATACCTTGCAATTTCAAGCCACCAGGTCTGGGACCTGAACCACGGTTAACCATGTGAGAGTCCAGCGACATAACAGCTACACCATTTGCTGACCTCAGGGAAAAGATTATTAATAGCATTCTAGAGAGAGAAAAAAGAACAGGAGAGACAGAAAGAAGGAGTAAAAAAAAATATATATATGATGTATAACACAATTTTCTTCGTAGAATGTGTCTCAATTCTAAGACTAGGACAGGAAATACTAAAGGCAAGTCTGAAACATTTTATTGTGCCATCAAATAAGGTCATGCTTTTTTGATGGGAGGGGAGGATGGAACTGTTTTTGTTTTTTTTTTAGGAAGAGAACGATTTTTGTTATAGGTTATGTGCACTTGCTGGAGACACAGAATAAGACAGAGGGAAAGTGGGAAAGTGAAAAATAAACCTCTAGGGTGAATGGATTCACAGCAATCCTTCTCTACCATTGTCTTCCTTGGATTTTAGACAAGCACTCACATGCACCAGGTATGAGTTTCAAGTAGCTAGGTCCATGACATGATCCATGTGGGAGTGCAGCACCTCAACCTCCATGCCACCTGCTCACCCCAGAACTGTTTTGATTAAGCCAGACATTAAGATGATTAATAAAAATATTATAGTGTCCCTCTTCTCACTAATATTTTTATTTATAATAACAAATAGTTATTTATATAAAAATACTTATATTAACATTTAATGAATATATTACTTCAAAAGAATTCATAGATTTTTAAAAATTTATTTTACATACTTTCACTGGACATCACCACAGCATATAAAAAGTGATTTTTTAGCCAGCATACACTGTAAAGTGGCTTAAACATACATGTTATTGTTAACAAATAATTTTCCATTTCTTGTTTCATATATATATATATATATATTTCTTGTTTTACATATTTATGTTTATACACACATGTGCACACACACACACACACACACACACACACACACATATTCCCCTCTATTTCTTACCCACTGCCATTTCCCATCTTCTTCCCACCCTGTCTCTGGTTTCTGCAGTTGCTTTCCATTTTTTTATTCTTTCCCACATTGTATTGATTCACAAAATATCCTAATTAATCTAAATACTTTCAATAGTAAGTTCAGCTGATATATATACGTATCTGAGAACAAAAGTTGACTTTAGGCATGAAGCTGTTGATAGAATGAATATACTATAAAAATAGCACATAGCTGAGGCTATATAGCTTACTGTGGTTACCAAATAGGTATTTTTAATACACTTTTTAATTTCAAGAAAAGCAGTTTTAGCTTTAATAAATCAAAATAAAAAAAATGTTAAGAGAAATTTGATTAATACTTAAAGCCAGAAACAGGTTAGGATTCTGTATGAATAGTAGGTACATAGACCTGTCCACAACTTGAGAAAAGACAGAACTCCTTAACACTGGAAAATAAAGTATAGAAGGTCAGTAATGTTTTATCCAAAAGCCATAGAATTCTATTTCACCAGTTCAAGTTCAAGCACTTTATCTTCTGCTGTGATCTGATCTTTCCATTTAAATTCAGAAGATAACATTCAACTCTGTGCTTGTCCCTACTATTAAGCTGGACATTTTCTTAGCTGTTTTAGAACTCTTATTTCTGTGTGTCTAACTTTATAGTTTTCCTGGGATAGCACTCCCTTCAGAACTTCTTGGAGAGCTCATGTGGTGTTGGTAAATTCTTTCAGGTTTTCTTTATCTGAGAATATTATCTTCTCTTCCCTTATGAAGGATAATTTTGACGGATATACTATTCTTGGTTGAAATTGTTTTTCACTCAACGCTTTGAATATATTTTCTCATTCTTTCCTTGCTTGCATTGTTTCCGATGAGAGGTCTGCTGTTATCCTAATGGGATATCTTTAATAGGTAACATGACGTTTCACTCTTGCTAGTCTGAGTATCTTGTCTTTGTGGTTTTGGTCATTCTGGGTATAATGTGTCTTGGGGAAGATTTTCTTGGGTTGATCCTATTTGGGGTCCTTTGTATTTCTTGGATCTGGATCTTTGAATGCCTCTCTAGCTTTGGGAAGTTTTCTTCCAGGATTTCATGGAATAGATTGTCAATGCCTTTATTAGTCTCTTCACCTTCTGGGATACCAATTATCCGGATGTTTGGACATTTAATGGTATCTAATATTTCTTGTATATTATTCTAATTTTTAAGCTATTTTCTCAGTCTTTGTGGTGGATTTTACTAGTCCATCCATCCTATCTTCTACATCTGAGATTCGATTTTCTGTATGATCTAGTCTGCTTTTAATACTTTCAACAGAGTTATTGGCTTCCTGTATTATAGTCTTCCTCTCCAACAGTTCCATTTGACTCTTTCTTATGTTGTGTATTTCCTCTTTCAGCTCTCGCAAGAATTTCCTCACCTCCTGGGACTCATCAGCTTTTTCCTTCTGGTGTTCATTGTCCCTCTTCTCTACCATTTCTTTTAGTTTTGTCATTATGAATACTCTAAATTCTTTATCAGACATTTCCATGATTTTCATTGTACTGTCTGTGGATGAAGAGGAGTTATTCTTTTCCCTAGGGGATGAGGAATTTTCTTGATTTCACATATATATACATTTTTTTTTTGGAGAGGTTTTTGCTATAGGGCGCATGCGCTTGCCAGACAGACAGAGGCAGAGAGACAGAAAGCGAGAAATCATCCCCCAGGGAATGGACATGCCGCAATCCCTTCTCCTCCATTCTCCTCTTGGGATCTTGGGCACACACACACACACACACCCAGCGTGAGTTTAAGCCACTGGGTCCAGGACTCAAACCGTGGTCGACTACGTGGGAGTCCAGCGACATAGCCATTATGCTAACAGCTGGTCCCAGTTTCGCATAATTTTGTGACCCTTATTCTTTTCTCTAGGGGGTGAGGAATTTTCTTGGTTTCGCAAATTTTTTGTGACCCTGCAGTGATTTCTAGTCATCTAATAGATTATCTGTTTCTTCCTAATTTCTAGAAGATCAATTTGAGCAATCAGAGGTGCACAGGAGGATATGGTTGGCTAACTTTTTGGTGTCCCATTTTGTGATGCAAATTCAGTGGGAGTTGAGAAATATGAGGATCCAAATAGTATTCAGATTTGGCAACTTTTCATTTAGACTTGTCTAGATAGTAGGTGAAAGCAGAGCAGCGAAGTGATGAGGTAAAAGAAAAAGGATAAGAAAACAGAGAAAGAAAAAAAAGAGAAAAATGGATAAAGCAAACAAAACAATTATTTATTTTTTAATTATGAAAAGCAAAAAATGAAAACCACGTGGCACACAATAACTAGATCTCAGCTCTCATTGCGGACTCAGTCTTCTTTTGGCCTGTTCTTTTATGCCTAGATGGAAGGGGGAGAGGGGAGGAGATTATTACCAAGATAAAGGAGGATTTCAGAGCCAAGAAAAAACTTTACCTTAAAAAATTTTAGAAAAAGAAAAATTTTTTAAAAATGAAAAGATGGAGACATAAAGGCAGAAGGAGACAGAGACAGAGATAATGTGACAGGGACTTTACCAGGGTAGAGTCTCAGCAGAACATCTTCATTGCTCTTGTCTCTGAAATGACCAGATCTCAGCTCTCTTGGGCAAGAATTCATAGATATTTTTAATTTCCTCAATTTTAATTTCTAATGTTCTAACTATCAATAAAAGTAACCCATATAAACAAATCCTCTTCAGGATCCTCAATTTTTAAGAGCTTAAAGAAACCAGAAACAAACCAGTAAAATCTTATAATACTGCCAGAATTCCATTTAGTAAACAAATTATATTTAAATATAACTGGCTATCTATATAGATAAAACACTAGGCAATCTTTTTAATTACTATAGTAGAAAGAATATAGTATTGAATAGATTAGTTTAAATACCAGTTTTATAACTTATTATCTGTGTGGGCACCTGGTCCCTATTATTCCTATTATTACCATATGGCAAACTTGGCAGCACACATATCAAAACCAAAATTATTAATTTGGAAGCATTTTTAAACTTTTATTGCCTCGTGATTACAGAGAGTGACATATATAATTATATATAAGGTAATGCTCTTTTTAAAAAAACACAAATCTAAATAACAGCAACAATAAATGTTTACAGATATGTTAAAGAGACACAGGGAAAAAAAAAAACACAAAAGCTTCTAATGTCAAAAGCTGGAGCTATTTGAATAGGAAAATAAACCAAAACTGGATTACAATCTATAGTAATAAGTGAAAGTAATATCCATAAGGTTATGCTTATATAAATTAATTATTCAATAAATAAGTAAATGAGAAAAAAGAGTACATTTTTCATGTAGAAGAATTCCAAGTGAATGTGTAAATACTCTGCCTTAGGGAGTTTAATTTTAACTCTCTACTCCTTAAGTGCAGGTTGTGCACAGTAACCTCCTTCCAAAGAATATAATAAAGATTTTTTAAATGTATCTTATCTTTACAGTAGGGAAATCTGACAAACACTATCCTAGCTAAATGATAAGTTTAAGATCAACTGTAATGTGTCATGCTTATAGTATGTATCCTTGATCTGAGGTGGATTAAAATGGCACTTTACTTCAATGATTTTCCTCCTAGAAACACATTATCCCATGCTAATCATGAAAAAATATCAGACAAAACCTAATTAAGGGAGTCTACAAAATACTTGACCATTAATCCTCAAAACTGTCAAGGTCATCAAAAAAAAAAAGGCAAATCTGACAATCTGTCACAGCCAAGGGGAACCTAAGTAGACATGACAACTAGAAGTGATGTGCATTCCTGGAAGGGACTGTAGAATAGAAAAACGACTTTAGAGAAAATGTAAGGCAATCTGAGTAAAGAATTGATTTCACTTAATAATGTATCAATTGGGACAAGCAGTTGGTGTAATGGCTATGTCATGGGACTCCCAGTACCAGACTTGGTGGCTTAAACTAACACCAGGTGTGTGCATGTGTGCCCAAGATCCCAAGAGGAGAATGGAGAAGAAGGGATTGCAGCATGGCCATTCCAACTGAGGAGTGATTTCTTGCTTTCTGTCTCTCTCTTTCTTTCTGGCAAGTGAATGGGCACTATAGCAAAAATCTCTCAGAAAAAAATAAAAAAAATAATGTATCAGTACTGGTTCATTAATTGTAACAAATATACAGCATTAATGTAAGTTATCATATATTAAATGAGATATACGTAACATATATTAATTTGTATTCTACTTAAAATAATTTTAACCCTAACCCTAACACTATCACTAACCCTACATCCTAAACCTACCCCTAGCTCTAACCTAACCCTAACCCAGATCCTAACCCTAACCCTAACTCTAATCTCAAAACCTAACCTAAAGCTGACCCTGACCGTATCCCTAACCCAAAAGCACAAACCCTAACCCTAAACCTAACTCAACCCTAACACAAAATCCTAAACCTAACCCTAACCCATAACACTAACCCAAAACACTAAACCTACCCCTAACCCTAACCTAAACTTAACCCTAACCCAAATACTAACCCTAAAACTCACACTAACCCTAATGCTAATCTCTAATCCTAACCATAACCTAACCCTTACCCTAACCCTAACACAAGCCCTAACATAAAACTAACCCTAACCCTAAACCCTAAACCTAACCATAACCTTAACCTAACCCTAAACCTAAACCAAACACTAACCCTAACCGTAACCCTAACCCAAACCCTAACCCAAACCCTAATGCTAACCTAATCCTATTCCTACACCAAACCCTAACTGTAACTGTAACACTAACCCTAAACTCTAAATCTAAGGCTAACCTAACATATCCCTAGCCCTAGATCTCACACAATCCCTAACCCTAACACTAACCCTTAACCCTAAAACTAACCCTAACCCTTACCATAACCCTAACACAAACCCTAACTCTACCCTAAAATAACCCTAACCCTTACCCTTAGGCTAAACCCTAAACCTAACACTAACCCTAACCTAGCCCTAATCCTAACTAAAACTCTAACCCTAACCCTAACCCTAACCCTAACCCTAACACAAACCCTACCCCTTATCCTAACCCTAATCCTATCCTATCCCTAACACAAACTTCAACCCTAACCATAAACCTAACTTAATCCTACCCTGAAAACCTAAACCCAACCCTAACGTAACACTAACGCAAACCCTATCCCAAACACAAACAAAAACCCTAACCCTAAACCCTAACCCTAACCCTGACCCTGACCCTAAACCTAACACCCTAACACAAACCCTAACTCTACCCTAAAATAACCCTAACCCTTACCCTTAGGCTAAACCCTAAACCTAACACTAACCCTAACCTAGCCCTAATCCTAACTAAAACTCTAACCCTAACCCTAACCCTAACCCTAACCCTAACACAAACCCTACCCCTTATCCTAACCCTAATCCTATCCTATCCCTAACACAAACTTCAACCCTAACCATAAACCTAACTTAATCCTACCCTGAAAACCTAAACCCAACCCTAACGTAACACTAACGCAAACCCTATCCCAAACACAAACAAAAACCCTAACCCTAAACCCTTAACCTACCTCTAACCCTAACCCTAACCCAAACCCTAACCCAAACCCTAATGCTAACCTAATCCTATTCCTACACCAAACCCTAACTGTAACTGTAACACTAACCCTAAACTCTAAATCTAATGCTAACCTAACATATCCCTAGCCCTAGATCTCACACAATCCCTAACCCTAACACTAACCCTTAACCCTAAAACTAACCCTAACCCTTACCATAACCCTAACACAAACCCTAACTCTACCCTAAAATAACCCTAACCCTTACCCTTAGGCTAAACCCTAAACCTAACACTAACCCTAACCTAGCCCTAATCCTAACTAAAACTCTAACCCTAACCCTAACCCTAACCCTAACCCTAACACAAACCCTACCCCTTATCCTAACCCTAATCCTATCCTATCCCTAACACAAACTTCAACCCTAACCATAAACCTAACTTAATCCTACCCTGAAAACCTAAACCCAACCCTAACGTAACACTAACGCAAACCCTATCCCAAACACAAACAAAAACCCTAACCCTAAACCCTTAACCTACCTCTAACCCTAACCCTAACCCAAACCCTAACCCAAACCCTAATGCTAACCTAATCCTATTCCTACACCAAACCCTAACTGTAACTGTAACACTAACCCTAAACTCTAAATCTAATGCTAACCTAACATATCCCTAGCCCTAGATCTCACACAATCCCTAACCCTAACACTAACCCTTAACCCTAAAACTAACCCTAACCCTTACCATAACCCTAACACAAACCCTAACTCTACCCTAAAATAACCCTAACCCTTACCCTTAGGCTAAACCCTAAACCTAACACTAACCCTAACCTAGCCCTAATCCTAACTAAAACTCTAACCCTAACCCTAACCCTAACCCTAACCCTAACACAAACCCTACCCCTTATCCTAACCCTAATCCTATCCTATCCCTAACACAAACTTCAACCCTAACCATAAACCTAACTTAATCCTACCCTGAAAACCTAAACCCAACCCTAACGTAACACTAACGCAAACCCTATCCCAAACACAAACAAAAACCCTAACCCTAAACCCTTAACCTACCTCTAACCCTAACCCTAACCCAAACCCTAACCCAAACCCTAATGCTAACCTAATCCTATTCCTACACCAAACCCTAACTGTAACTGTAACACTAACCCTAAACTCTAAATCTAATGCTAACCTAACATATCCCTAGCCCTAGATCTCACACAATCCCTAACCCTAACACTAACCCTTAACCCTAAAACTAACCCTAACCCTTACCATAACCCTAACACAAACCCTAACTCTACCCTAAAATAACCCTAACCCTTACCCTTAGGCTAAACCCTAAACCTAACACTAACCCTAACCTAGCCCTAATCCTAACTAAAACTCTAACCCTAACCCTAACCCTAACCCTAACCCTAACACAAACCCTACCCCTTATCCTAACCCTAATCCTATCCTATCCCTAACACAAACTTCAACCCTAACCATAAACCTAACTTAATCCTACCCTGAAAACCTAAACCCAACCCTAACGTAACACTAACGCAAACCCTATCCCAAACACAAACAAAAACCCTAACCCTAAACCCTTAACCTACCTCTAACCCTAACCCTAACCCAAACCCTAACCCAAACCCTAATGCTAACCTAATCCTATTCCTACACCAAACCCTAACTGTAACTGTAACACTAACCCTAAACTCTAAATCTAATGCTAACCTAACATATCCCTAGCCCTAGATCTCACACAATCCCTAACCCTAACACTAACCCTTAACCCTAAAACTAACCCTAACCCTTACCATAACCCTAACACAAACCCTAACTCTACCCTAAAATAACCCTAACCCTTACCCTTAGGCTAAACCCTAAACCTAACACTAACCCTAACCTAGCCCTAATCCTAACTAAAACTCTAACCCTAACCCTAACCCTAACCCTAACCCTAACACAAACCCTACCCCTTATCCTAACCCTAATCCTATCCTATCCCTAACACAAACTTCAACCCTAACCATAAACCTAACTTAATCCTACCCTGAAAACCTAAACCCAACCCTAACGTAACACTAACGCAAACCCTATCCCAAACACAAACAAAAACCCTAACCCTAAACCCTTAACCTACCTCTAACCCTAACCCTAACCCAAACCCTAACCCAAACCCTAATGCTAACCTAATCCTATTCCTACACCAAACCCTAACTGTAACTGTAACACTAACCCTAAACTCTAAATCTAATGCTAACCTAACATATCCCTAGCCCTAGATCTCACACAATCCCTAACCCTAACACTAACCCTTAACCCTAAAACTAACCCTAACCCTTACCATAACCCTAACACAAACCCTAACTCTACCCTAAAATAACCCTAACCCTTACCCTTAGGCTAAACCCTAAACCTAACACTAACCCTAACCTAGCCCTAATCCTAACTAAAACTCTAACCCTAACCCTAACCCTAACCCTAACCCTAACACAAACCCTACCCCTTATCCTAACCCTAATCCTATCCTATCCCTAACACAAACTTCAACCCTAACCATAAACCTAACTTAATCCTACCCTGAAAACCTAAACCCAACCCTAACGTAACACTAACGCAAACCCTATCCCAAACACAAACAAAAACCCTAACCCTAAACCCTTAACCTACCTCTAACCCTAACCCTAACCCAAACCCTAACCCAAACCCTAATGCTAACCTAATCCTATTCCTACACCAAACCCTAACTGTAACTGTAACACTAACCCTAAACTCTAAATCTAATGCTAACCTAACATATCCCTAGCCCTAGATCTCACACAATCCCTAACCCTAACACTAACCCTTAACCCTAAAACTAACCCTAACCCTTACCATAACCCTAACACAAACCCTAACTCTACCCTAAAATAACCCTAACCCTTACCCTTAGGCTAAACCCTAAACCTAACACTAACCCTAACCTAGCCCTAATCCTAACTAAAACTCTAACCCTAACCCTAACCCTAACCCTAACCCTAACACAAACCCTACCCCTTATCCTAACCCTAATCCTATCCTATCCCTAACACAAACTTCAACCCTAACCATAAACCTAACTTAATCCTACCCTGAAAACCTAAACCCAACCCTAACGTAACACTAACGCAAACCCTATCCCAAACACAAACAAAAACCCTAACCCTAAACCCTTAACCTACCTCTAACCCTAACCCTAACCCAAACCCTAACCCAAACCCTAATGCTAACCTAATCCTATTCCTACACCAAACCCTAACTGTAACTGTAACACTAACCCTAAACTCTAAATCTAATGCTAACCTAACATATCCCTAGCCCTAGATCTCACACAATCCCTAACCCTAACACTAACCCTTAACCCTAAAACTAACCCTAACCCTTACCATAACCCTAACACAAACCCTAACTCTACCCTAAAATAACCCTAACCCTTACCCTTAGGCTAAACCCTAAACCTAACACTAACCCTAACCTAGCCCTAATCCTAACTAAAACTCTAACCCTAACCCTAACCCTAACCCTAACCCTAACACAAACCCTACCCCTTATCCTAACCCTAATCCTATCCTATCCCTAACACAAACTTCAACCCTAACCATAAACCTAACTTAATCCTACCCTGAAAACCTAAACCCAACCCTAACGTAACACTAACGCAAACCCTATCCCAAACACAAACAAAAACCCTAACCCTAAACCCTTAACCTACCTCTAACCCTAACCCTAACCCAAACCCTAACCCAAACCCTAATGCTAACCTAATCCTATTCCTACACCAAACCCTAACTGTAACTGTAACACTAACCCTAAACTCTAAATCTAATGCTAACCTAACATATCCCTAGCCCTAGATCTCACACAATCCCTAACCCTAACACTAACCCTTAACCCTAAAACTAACCCTAACCCTTACCATAACCCTAACACAAACCCTAACTCTACCCTAAAATAACCCTAACCCTTACCCTTAGGCTAAACCCTAAACCTAACACTAACCCTAACCTAGCCCTAATCCTAACTAAAACTCTAACCCTAACCCTAACCCTAACCCTAACCCTAACACAAACCCTACCCCTTATCCTAACCCTAATCCTATCCTATCCCTAACACAAACTTCAACCCTAACCATAAACCTAACTTAATCCTACCCTGAAAACCTAAACCCAACCCTAACGTAACACTAACGCAAACCCTATCCCAAACACAAACAAAAACCCTAACCCTAAACCCTTAACCTACCTCTAACCCTAACCCTAACCCAAACCCTAACCCAAACCCTAATGCTAACCTAATCCTATTCCTACACCAAACCCTAACTGTAACTGTAACACTAACCCTAAACTCTAAATCTAATGCTAACCTAACATATCCCTAGCCCTAGATCTCACACAATCCCTAACCCTAACACTAACCCTTAACCCTAAAACTAACCCTAACCCTTACCATAACCCTAACACAAACCCTAACTCTACCCTAAAATAACCCTAACCCTTACCCTTAGGCTAAACCCTAAACCTAACACTAACCCTAACCTAGCCCTAATCCTAACTAAAACTCTAACCCTAACCCTAACCCTAACCCTAACCCTAACACAAACCCTACCCCTTATCCTAACCCTAATCCTATCCTATCCCTAACACAAACTTCAACCCTAACCATAAACCTAACTTAATCCTACCCTGAAAACCTAAACCCAACCCTAACGTAACACTAACGCAAACCCTATCCCAAACACAAACAAAAACCCTAAAACCTAAACCAAACACTAACCCTAACCGTAACCCTAACCCAAACCCTAACCCAAACCCTAATGCTAACCTAATCCTATTCCTACACCAAACCCTAACTGTAACTGTAACACTAACCCTAAACTCTAAATCTAATGCTAACCTAACATATCCCTAGCCCTAGATCTCACACAATCCCTAACCCTAACACTAACCCTTAACCCTAAAACTAACCCTAACCCTTACCATAACCCTAACACAAACCCTAACTCTACCCTAAAATAACCCTAACCCTTACCCTTAGGCTAAACCCTAAACCTAACACTAACCCTAACCTAGCCCTAATCCTAACTAAAACTCTAACCCTAACCCTAACCCTAACCCTAACCCTAACACAAACCCTACCCCTTATCCTAACCCTAATCCTATCCTATCCCTAACACAAACTTCAACCCTAACCATAAACCTAACTTAATCCTACCCTGAAAACCTAAACCCAACCCTAACGTAACACTAACGCAAACCCTATCCCAAACACAAACAAAAACCCTAACCCTAAACCCTTAACCTACCTCTAACCCTAACCCTAACCCAAACACAAACTTTAATCCTAATGCTAACCCTAACCTAACCCTATCACTAAACACTAAACCTAACCCTGATGCTAACCTAACACTGACTCTAAACCTATCCCAAACTCCAACACTAACCCTAACCTAACTATTAAACATAAGGTCTAACCCTAACCCTAACACCCAAATCTAAGCACACCATAATCCTAACCCTAAACCTAACCATAACCTAATAATAATGACAACCCTAACCCTAACCCCTAAAACTGATCCTAACCCCTAAACCTAACCATAACCTAACCTTAAACCAAACTATAACAATAACCATAATCTAACCTTAGCCCTAAGCCTAACCAAAACCCAAATCTACGCATAAATCTACCCCTACCCCAACCATAACCCTAATCCTAATTACTAACCATAACCTAAACCTGACCCTGATTCTAACCCTAACCTTAAACTCTAACCCTAACCTTAACACTATCCCTAAATTCAAACCCTAACCCTAACCCTAGCACTATCCTTAAAGTCTAACCCTAACCCTAACACAAATTTTAAACCTAACCTTAACCCTAAACCTAACTTAACCCTAACCCAAACCTAACCCTAACACAAACCCTTACACTAAACCTAACATAACCCTAATCAAAATCCTAAACTCTCAACCTAAGCCTAACTTTAAACTAACCCTAACACAAAACCTTACCCTAAATCTAACATAACCCTAATCCAAATCCTAAACTCTAAACCTAAACCTAACCTTAACCCTAACCCTTACACAAACCCAATAACTAACACTAACCCTTAAATTAAACCTAACACAAAGCCTAACCCTAACACTAACCCCATAACCCTAACCCACAAACTAACCCTAAACCCTAAATTTAGCACAAACCCTAACCAAATCCTAACCCAAATCCTAACCCTAATTCCTAAACCTAACCCTAACATTAACACAAACTTTAACCCTAACTCTAACCTAACCTTAACCCATAATCTTACACCTAACCCTAAACTAAACCTAACCCTAACCTTAAGCTAACCCTAACCCTAACCCTAACCTAACCCTAACACTAACCCTAACCCAATCCTAATCCTAACCTTAATCCTAATATAACCCTAATCCTAACCCTAACCTTTACCTAACCCTAACTCTAACCCACCCTAATCCTAACCCTAACCTCACCATAACCCTAATCTAACCCTAACTGTAAACCTAACTAACCCTAACCCTAACACTGACCCTAACTAACCATAACCATAACCGTAACTCAAACTCTAACCCTAACCCTTACCTAACCCTTACTCTAACCCTAATCCTAAACCCTAACCCTAACCAAACCTAACCTTAACCCTTATCTAACCCTAACCATAACCCTAAACCCTAACCCTAACCCTAGCATAACCCTAACACTAACCTAACCCTAACCCTAATCCTAAACTGTAACCCTAACCATAATCAAATCCAACCCTAACCTTAAACTAACTCTAACCCTAAATCCTAACCCTAACCCTAACCAAACCCTTACCCTAACTCTAACCCACCCTAACCCTAACTAGCCCTAACCCTCACCCTAAACCTTAACCCCTAACCCTATACCTAACCCTAACTGAACCCTAATCCTAACCATAACCATAACTATAATCGAACTCTAATCCTTACCCTAACCCTCAGAATGTTGAATCTTGGGCAGAACTGATTCCCTTAAGTTTCTTCTTGTTCAGATCTGTAACTATGTAACTTCTGCCTCCTGCATTTCATCTCTTTAAAGACACCAGAACTTAGTCGCCAGGGCTCCACACTAATGGCTTTATCACATCAAATGTCCCACCCTGAAACACCATGAAGTGAGGAAAGTTATATTTAACATCTATACAAATAACACTGAACCTGTGAACTTTTGGCAAACATCCAGTCATAGCTCACTAAGACCAGATTCCAAATCATGAACATTCAGGAGACAAACTACTATCCAAACCACAACACATAACTTAGTGTATATTTCAAGATAGTTATAATTATACTTCCAAATGATAAATATTTTGAGTTGATGGTTATGGTAATTATCTTGATTTGATCATTAATTTGCATTCATCCACTGGAAAATCACACTGGGGATATCCCCATGACCTAGTGGTTAACAGAAGCTTGACTACATATAGCCAAATTTTGGTTCTAGAAATCTGCTATGCAGTGTAGTGATGATATGGATAAATACTCTATCCCATACCTAAAATTTTCTAAGAAGGTAAATCTTATGTTTAGTACTCTTTCCATACACATTAAAAATAATAACAACAATAACAATAATAAGGAGGAAAATTTGGGAGGTGATGGATATGTTTATGACCTTATTGATGGTAATAGATTCAAGGATGTACACTTAATCCCAATTCCATCACAATATATGCATTAAATATTTACAACTTTTTAATGACTCAGTAAATACTTGCAAAAAATAATACAGTGAATTCCCACATACCTCTAGCTTGCCTTCCCAAATATTAATATCTTACAAGAAAATAGTACAATTTTGAAAAATAAAACATAAACATTGATACAAGATTATTAATGAATCTTAATCTACCTTATTTGAATTATTCTGGTTTCCTTTTTTGGTCTATGATACAAACCAAATCTTACATTGTATTTTGCAGTCCAATCTTTAATATCCTTTAACATGCCATGTGTTTTTGATGTTGTTGTTCTTTTATAACCTTCACACTCTTGAATTATCAAGGCCAGTTATTTCATAGAATGACCCCAACTAGTGTTTATATGATATGTTCTTATGATTAGACTGACACTATGCATATTAACCATAAATATGATGTATTTTTTTCAATGCACCATATCAGGGGTACATGCTATAGGTTAAACCATGTGGTATCTGTCATGCTCCTCTACAGAAAGTTACCATTTTCCCTTCACATTTGTCTTCTAAAATCCTTTGAACTTGCTTGACCATTAATACAACCTTGTCCTTCTTTTTTCTCCCTTTCCTTCGTAATTTAAGTATATATTTCTTTGACAGTTTCACTAGGATATTTAAATAAAGAGAGGAAAAGTGGGCTCAAAAAGCCATCCATCAGAATTAATTCCATGCCTGTCATGTACCAGGCATAAAAGTAGATAAGACACACAGAGTCTCAAAATCTGTAGGAGACATAGCTTCTAATAAAAAATAGTGAATGTAAAAAAATGGTCATACTTAGGTTATTCAAATCTGAGTCCATTATGAGAAAAAAATTATATAGCAAGTGAAAAATAAAATGTTATTTTACATATTGACAATAGTTAGATATTTAATATTGGTAATTAATTTGTCTTAAAGGATAACTGTTAAAAAATCTATTCACTTAAAAACTTTTACTAAGGGGACCATAAGGTGGCATGGAGATTGGAGTCTGGACTCACACATGGCTGATCATGGTTCAAGTCCCAGACCCAGTGGCTTGAAAGTCACTCTGGGCACGTGAGCATGAGTGCCCAAAATCCCAAAGGAGAATAGAGAAGAAGGGATTGTGGTATGGTCAGCACCCCTGGTGAATTCTCATTTTCTCTGTCTTTCTGCAGTGAGGCACATTTCCCATAGTAAACAAACAAAAAACAATTATTGAGTGCCTACTGTTTCCCAAGATGGAGCTGGACACTGGAAATGCAGTAGTGAGCTAGGAAAACATGACTTCTATTCTCAAAAGAAAACTAGGCAAGATAATGCTAGAAAATAAAGGGTGATAAATTGTCATAAATATGAGCCAATCTAATATAGTATTTTAACATTGCTGCATATTCTTGTAATATGCCACAGATTACTAAATAATAGGGAAAAAATCTGAAGTAAATATCCTACCAGCTTTTGTTTTAACTGTGAGGTTCATCAGTGATTCTCAAAGCAATTTTATTTCAGCTTTTTGAGAAAGTGTGCAAGGTATGTGTACATGTCTGCGTGGGTGCCTGTGTGTGTATTTCCTTTGTATGTTCTGAGCACCATCCAATACTGAAGATGCTGTATAAACTCTGTGACCTTGACACTTCCTTTCCCATCCCCAAATTAATAGCTATTCTCTGGACTTGCTATTAGTGGTATGAAAATATTGACTTTTGTTTTAATAAAAAATACAAATGACCTTATGGAGCTTGTCTTTGTTATTTTTTAGCATTATGTATTTGTTGTGCTACAAATTATTTCACACTTAGTGGTTTTAAAAAATGGCATTTATTATCTTACAATTCTGTGGATTATAAATTCAGGTGAAGCTTAGCTGGATATTTTTGTTTTTAAGGTCTCACAAATTTAAAATTAAGCTGTGTGCTGGGACTGGGGTTTCGTTTGAGACTTGGAGTGCTAATTCTTTCTCATGTTTGTTTGTAAACTGCATTGCTCCAAGGTTATATAACTCACAAAGGCTTCATCTTCAAAGACAACAATGAAACTATCTTGCGTTTACTCATCTGATTAGGTCAGGCTTACCTACAGCAATATTCCTTTTGGATTTTGTTTTTATTTTTCTATTTTTTTTTTTAATTTGCCAGAGGACATGTGACTCATCAGAGAGACAGAGAAGTGCAAGTGAGAAAGTACCCCACTCTGGGAAATTGGTCGCTGTGCAATCCTCTCTCCTCCATTCTCCTTTGGGGACTTGGGGAATGCACATACACACAGCATGTTTCTAAAGCAGCTGGGATTGGTATTCAGACCATGCAGATGACCATGTAGGAACCAGCCATATTAACCACCATGCCACTAGATGGCTTCAATGTCCTTTTTGATGAACTTAAGGTCATGGGGACAATATCACATTATCAAAGATTTGCCTGTGTTTAAAGGACGATAAGCACACAGTTATATACGTAAGAATCTTCTTGGCCATCTTAAAATTATACCTCTCACATACATCATATGATACGTATTTTCACCTTCAAGTCCTCTAAAAATCAGACATTTAGTGCCACAAAAATGTTGTTTGCTTCCAATTTTGGAGGGTAAGAAAACAAACCAATTCAAACTGTATGTGTAAAGCTCATTATTGGCAACAATACCCCTGATAAACTACAGAAACTTGTTCTAAAATATCTTGAAATAATTATCTATTTGTTGAATGCCATGTAAGGTAACATACTGGAATTTAAGTTTAATATTATGTACATGAGGAAGAACCATGGAAATGAGTATACTATCTTCTTTCAACTACTCATTTCCTTTGAATCACAGGGATGTCTAGGGTCTGACATTATTCTACACCAAAATTCCAAACAGTCTTCTTTCTCTGTGGGACATTTGTGCAAGAAATGTTAAAAGTAAAATGCTACAATTTATACCTCTCAGTCCATCAAAGAACAAAGATAATTCAAGTCCCAGACCCAGTGGCTTGAAAGTCACTCTGGGCACGTGAGCATGAGTGCCCAAAATCCCAAAGGAGAATAGAGAAGAAGGGATTGTGGTATGGTCAGCACCCCTGGTGAATTCTCATTTTCTCTGTCTTTCTGCAGTGAGGCACATTTCCCATAGTAAACAAACAAAAAACAATTATTGAGTGCCTACTGTTTCCCAAGATGGAGCTGGACACTGGAAATGCAGTAGTGAGCTAGGAAAACATGACTTCTATTCTCAAAAGAAAACTAGGCAAGATAATGCTAGAAAATAAAGGGTGATAAATTGTCATAAATATGAGCCAATCTAATATAGTATTTTAACATTGCTGCATATTCTTGTAATATGCCACAGATTACTAAATAATAGGGAAAAAATCTGAAGTAAATATCCTACCAGCTTTTGTTTTAACTGTGAGGTTCATCAGTGATTCTCAAAGCAATTTTATTTCAGCTTTTTGAGAAAGTGTGCAAGGTATGTGTACATGTCTGCGTGGGTGCCTGTGTGTGTATTTCCTTTGTATGTTCTGAGCACCATCCAATACTGAAGATGCTGTATAAACTCTGTGACCTTGACACTTCCTTTCCCATCCCCAAATTAATAGCTATTCTCTGGACTTGCTATTAGTGGTATGAAAATATTGACTTTTGTTTTAATAAAAAATACAAATGACCTTATGGAGCTTGTCTTTGTTATTTTTTAGCATTATGTATTTGTTGTGCTACAAATTATTTCACACTTAGTGGTTTTAAAAAATGGCATTTATTATCTTACAATTCTGTGGATTATAAATTCAGGTGAAGCTTAGCTGGATATTTTTGTTTTTAAGGTCTCACAAATTTAAAATTAAGCTGTGTGCTGGGACTGGGGTTTCGTTTGAGACTTGGAGTGCTAATTCTTTCTCATGTTTGTTTGTAAACTGCATTGCTCCAAGGTTATATAACTCACAAAGGCTTCATCTTCAAAGACAACAATGAAACTATCTTGCGTTTACTCATCTGATTAGGTCAGGCTTACCTACAGCAATATTCCTTTTGGATTTTGTTTTTATTTTTCTATTTTTTTTTTTAATTTGCCAGAGGACATGTGACTCATCAGAGAGACAGAGAAGTGCAAGTGAGAAAGTACCCCACTCTGGGAAATTGGTCGCTGTGCAATCCTCTCTCCTCCATTCTCCTTTGGGGACTTGGGGAATGCACATACACACAGCATGTTTCTAAAGCAGCTGGGATTGGTATTCAGACCATGCAGATGACCATGTAGGAACCAGCCATATTAACCACCATGCCACTAGATGGCTTCAATGTCCTTTTTGATGAACTTAAGGTCATGGGGACAATATCACATTATCAAAGATTTGCCTGTGTTTAAAGGACGATAAGCACACAGTTATATACGTAAGAATCTTCTTGGCCATCTTAAAATTATACCTCTCACATACATCATATGATACGTATTTTCACCTTCAAGTCCTCTAAAAATCAGACATTTAGTGCCACAAAAATGTTGTTTGCTTCCAATTTTGGAGGGTAAGAAAACAAACCAATTCAAACTGTATGTGTAAAGCTCATTATTGGCAACAATACCCCTGATAAACTACAGAAACTTGTTCTAAAATATCTTGAAATAATTATCTATTTGTTGAATGCCATGTAAGGTAACATACTGGAATTTAAGTTTAATATTATGTACATGAGGAAGAACCATGGAAATGAGTATACTATCTTCTTTCAACTACTCATTTCCTTTGAATCACAGGGATGTCTAGGGTCTGACATTATTCTACACCAAAATTCCAAACAGTCTTCTTTCTCTGTGGGACATTTGTGCAAGAAATGTTAAAAGTAAAATGCTACAATTTATACCTCTCAGTCCATCAAAGAACAAAGATAATCAGGGAAAATCAGAAATTAATCAGGGTCTTCTACAAATACTGTTCAATTTATTACTGAATTGAATATAGACTGTCTATTGCTCTCCCAAAGTAAACAGGATTGCTAAATCAAAATTTTTGAGTAGTGTTATTTTGTGTGTTAATGTGAATGCACATTTCAGTCTCAAATTTTTATCTCCAATTTCTTTTCAAATTTTAATTTGTCTACTTTATATTTTTTAGAAAGATTTTTTCCTATAGGGTGTATGCACTCACCAGAGATACAAAAAGTGAGAAATCACCTCCTGGGGACATGACCATGCCACATTTCCTTCTCCTCCATTTTCTTCTTGGGATTTTGGGCATGCACACAAACATGCCCAGCATAAATTTCAAGACACTGGGTCCAGGATTTGAACCATCAGTACAGTGATGTAACCATTCCTCCATTTGCTGGTCCTTGTCTGCTTTTAATAACTATGATTTTCAAATTTATATTCAATTTTATATAGCATTGTATCATTGCTTATAAAAACATAGGCCACTTTTTACTCAACTTTTTTTCTTTTTTTTTTTTAGGAGAGGTTTTCGCTATAGGGCGCGTGCGCTCGCCAGACAGACAGAGAGAGACATAGAGACAGAAAGCGAGAAATCATCACCCAGTGGGGATGGTCATGCTGCAATCCCTTCTCCTCCATTCTCCTCTCGGGATCATGGGCACACACGCACACGCGCCCGGCGTGAGTTTTAAGCCACCGGGACCAGGATGCGAACTGCGGATGACTACGCAGGAGTCCAGCAACATAGTCATTACGCTAACTGCTGGTTCCTGACTTTTTTTCATTTTTTATCTTCATATACAAATCTTAATAACTAGCAATAACTTGTGAAAGAAAGAGGTAAAGAGAAAGGAATGAATAAAAAAATTATTATAATAAACTTATATCACTTTATCTCTTATTAATTTTTATGTGATGAACTCAGCTTCTAATTAATGATTAGTTTTATGTTCACAATTATTTAAAATAGTCTATTAAATTTGAAAATTAACCCTTGCAAATATGACCTAAAGCAAGAAGCACAGTGTTTTTTTTTTTTTTTTTAGGGGATTTTCGCTATAGGGGGCGCGTGGACTCACCAGACAGACAGAGAGACAGAGAGAGACATTAGAGACAAAGCGAGAAATCACCCCCCAGGGGGATGGTCACGCCGCAATCCCTTCTCCTCCATTCTCCTCTCGGGATCATGGGCACACACGCACACGCGCCCTCCATGAGTTTTAAGCCACCGGGTCTGGGACGCGAACCACGGTCAACCACATGGGAGTCCAGCAACATAGTCATTACGCTAACTGCTGGTCCCTTTTATTAGTTTTTTTTTAACTGCTTTTTTTCAGAATTATTTAACTATTTATTTATTTATTTTAATTTGACCAGAGAGGGATAGAGCGAAAGCAAGAGCGAGAGAGAGAGAAAGCAAGAAAGCAAGCCGCCAGGTCCAGGACTCAAACCATGGTCAGTCCTGTGGGAATCCAGTAGGTGGTTTGCCCTTCACCACCACGCCACCTACTGGCCCCATTTTTAGGTTTTTACCATAAGGCATGTGTACTCACAGGAGAGATAGAGAAAGAACCAGTGAGAGGGAAAGTGAGAAGTCAACTCCCAAGAATTTTAGTCATACTACAGTCCCTTCTCCTCCATTTCCCCCCTAGGATTTTGGGCAAGCATATGGACGTGGTATGATTTTTAAGCCACAGGTACAGGTACAGGACTCAAACCATAATAGACCATGTGGGAACCCAACACCTTTACTACTACATCACCTGCTGGCCAAGGCCTTAGGTCATTTTAATCAAGTTGTTTTCCAACCCGTATTTGGAAATGTGAAAAACCCAGAAGTAATTGAGAAAAATGATCCATAATGTAATGCAATTTTAATAGACTATGTAAACATCTAAAATCATTTAAGTATTTTCTTCAATGAGTTTTGTATTTGGAGAAATGAGAGTAGCAATATATTGCTTAGTGTTTTTGAATGTTCTTTGTAAAAAGAATATCATGATGTGGTAAAGCTTATTTTCCTAATTTAGAAGAAAATTACACAATTACATTTACAATCTCATAATAATAATGAGATAAGGGTCCATCCAGCTTAGTCATTTGCATAGAGCAGATAGAAATTTATTACTTTAAAAAATTAGTTGCAATGAGTAAGCAAGCAAGGTACAAAACCTTTATTGAATAGAAGTTAACAAGATCTTTGAAACTGCAAAACAAAGATGTGATAATCTGATATTTTTCAGAAATGCTATTAAATGCCATTTTGGGTTTCAGATGTCCTAAATTATAGACCTATTATTTTTTCACATTGATTTTTATCTTTTGATAACTTATGCTACTCTGAAAGATAACCTTTAACATAAGGGAGGGACACCTTGAGTTCTGGCAGTCGTGTGGTTTCTACTGAAATAGAAAACAGTCCATTACATATTATAAACATAAACAATGTTGTCCTTTTCCTTAATTCATAATAAGTAAATAGGACCAGCTTGTGGCAAATTGTTAAGGCAGCCATATCCCACACGTCTGACTATGTGGTTTGAATCCCAGAACCAGGGGCTTAAAAACATGCTGAGTGCATACGCATGTGCATGCACATGTGTGCTCAAAATCCTCACAGGAGGGAATAGTTAAGGAAAAGGGACTGGATTGTGAAGTGACCAGCTCCACATGGGAGATGCCTTTTCACTTTTCATACATGCTCTCTGACAAATTAAAAATAAGCAAACAGCAGGA
>NW_006159890.1:1489979-1594357 GCF_000334495.1 Tupaia belangeri chinensis
TAAGAAAAAGTAGTATTCCCATATAATAATTGTAATTTTATTCTGACATTATTTTCCATTTTTTTGATAACAGAGGAAACGATATTTTAAGGTCAGCCATTGAAAATGGTAACCATAATTATTTCATTTCAAGATATATATTTTTTGAAAAGTGTAAAGCACATTTAATTAGATTTAAACCATCTTTTTAAAGCCATTGCTACATGAATGCAATATAAATTACAGCAATTTAGATACCACTTCCAACTCTTAAAAAGGAATAATGCATTTCTCTGCATTGTATTTAGCCAATATCTTAAGTTAATTTTGTATTTTTTTAGGCTTCATTTCTTTTTTTTATTTTTTTATTTTCCTCACCAACTAATAGAATAATGCTATAAACATTTATAGTCATATAAAATTAAAGTCATTTTGAATAATGCTGCAAACATTTATAGTCATATAAAATTAAAGTCATTTTTAATGATGTGTAATATCTGGTAAAAATCTTCTGATTTGACTCTTCTTGGTAATTTTCGTGACCTAAATTACAGTAAGAATTTTTAAAAATGATCATACTAAAGATTTTTTCAATTAATATAAACACTCCCATCCCAATTAAATTAATAGTCCTACTAGAAAAGACTCGCTTCTAGGTTTAGTATTTCAATCTGAATTAGAATGCTAAATGACAATAATTAATTAAAAGTAAAACATAGCCAGAAAGTCTACATAAAGTGAAAAATGCTGTCATTTAAAATTCTGTGCAGCTAGAAATTAAAACAGAATTAATTTTCAAGCCACAACAGAGCTACTGCTTGCAGACTTGAATATCAAATTATTTTCAGAAATTTCTTGCATTTGCCACTAAATATTGCTACATTCTGAATGAGGATATTTGAAGGACCTCCCAAGGATTAGGGGGGTGCCCAGTATTTTGAAAGTAATTGGTACCCATATCATTAACTTCTATATATACTCCCCCTGTAATTGATCTGCTGAGATTGTGCCTTCCAGGTATTCTACAAATTTTTTTCTCTCTCTCATTTTCTCCTTCCCATTTTTTTTTAAAGCATAACCCTTGATTAGAGACAAGAGACACATAAATGGAGAAATGGAGGATTGTCTATTGAGGATAACATGTATAATAATATCTTTAACTGGACTGGTATGTGGTATATTCATGCCAAGAAAATTCATTTTATAAACTGTGGCGATGATGTACAGTGATTGAATGTATGAAAAAAATAAAAATTAGGAAAATAAAGTATTACCCTCACCAATCCTGAATCTTGGTATCATGCATTGACTCAGAATGCAAAACCTCTGAGGATTCCAAAAAGACAATTTGAAATGTTTGTTCTAGGGACCCTCCTTGATGACTAACTGAAGGCAAAAGAGTGCACTACAATTAACAAAAGATCCCTTTTCCTCCAATATCCTCTCTGGAATTTGGACACACACACACACACACATAAACAGACACACATGCAGAGTGTGTTTTCAAATATAGGATTTGAGATTCCAACCATCCAGTGGCCTTAACCTCCACCCATCTGCAGGCCTGCTCTTTCCATCTTATTAAAAGCACATGCCCACTAACAAAATAAATTCAAAAAAATTATATCTTTGAGCCATGCTAATGAAAGTGTCTTTTTTTTTTTTCATTTTGAGAAGTGCGCACGAGACGTTCGTAGCTGTGGAAATTGTGCATTCATAAGCTTTGCAAGTCTTCTCACGTGCTGATATATGACAGACAATTCTCAGCTCCTAGTTCTTCCTTTGGCTTTGCTTGGAGTTTAGAAGTTTTCTTGGCATGTAGGACTTTCAGTACTAAAAATCACACTCATTAGATGAGTTGGTCACCCTACTAACAGTGAATTACAGTGATTTAAATTATAAGTAATTGAAGGGACCAACATATGGCATAATGGTTATGTCACTGGACTCCCACATGATTGACAGCTGTTCAAGTCCCAGACACTGCAGCTTGAAACTCATGCTGGTTGTTGCATGTGCATGCCCAAAATCCCAAGAGGAGACTGATAAGAGGGTATTGTAGTGTGGCCATTCCCCCTGGGGCATGGTTTCTTACTTTCTGTCTCTCTGTCTCTTTCTGTCTCTCAGGAAAAAAAAAAACCAACTCAGTGACACAAATGTAACTGCATTCTTGCCTCCTGATTTTCAAGGAAGAGGTGTCTGTGTGTTTTCATGTGAGCATGTACAGGTTTTCTATCAAATACCTGTGTGAGCAAAATCCTTTTGAGGAGCTCTCCAGCTCTTTTGTCTCTGTGGAAAATTATCCTGTTGAAATTTAAGCTGATAAGTTTTAAGAATTGATTTGAATGTAGCAAAAATCTGTATATGATAAATTAATAATCTTTGGTATTATTACAAAATATCTACCCTTGTAGACCTTCTAAGGTATATTTTAAAGTAAGTTGTAGTTTGTTTAAACATATTAATAAAATATAAAACCTAAAAATTTAATTTTATTTGCCTTCCTATACAATATCTGAGTCTCAAATCATAAAATTTGTTAAAATGCCATTAAAATGTACCTTATTTGGGGTATTTTTTCCATGATTTCTTTGCTATTTTTGCAATATAAAGGGATAGTATTTTCTTCTGTATAATGTGTCCAGACTTGTGTTTTACCAGAGTAATTTTATTTCCTTTATGTTAACTTTGTTGTGCTACTGATTTTGTTAAAAATCAGGGTAGGTGTCTCATTTAAAAGAGCTAAGATTTTTTTATCCCTTTTTAAAATGATTATTTTATTTAACTTTATTTATTTATTTATATATTTTAATTTGACCAGAGTAGGATAGAGCTAGACAGAGAGAAAGAAAGAGAAAAAGCAAGCCACCAGGTCCAGGACACAAACCACGGTCGACCATGTGGGAGTTCAGTACCTTTAGCCACCATGCCACATGCTGGCCTCAAAAAAGAGCTAAGGTTCTTTATAATCTTATTTCTTTGGAGCCTTCCCTATGACCTAGATGTTAAGGGAGCTAGATTCTACATGACTGAGCACACTATTTGAATCCCAGACTTAGTGGCTTTAAAAACACACTGGGCATGTGTATTTGCCCCAAATCCCAACAGAATAGAGAAATGGAGAAGAGACTGTGGCATTACCATGTCCCATTGGAGCAGTCTATCTGCCTTTCACCCTTTCTCCCTTTCTGTCTCTGGAAAGCACATGTACCTTCTGGCAACTAAAAAAAAATAAATATCATATTCCTTTGTATGTTTACTATTAAATGTTTTATTATCATTTGAATAAAATTGATAGCAACATATTGTTTATTGGGCACCAATAATTCTGTTTAAATCAAGTATGGCCTACTCTTGTAACATTTTTGTTTTTCTCTACAGGTGCATGTGCTCACCAGAGAGACAAAAACAGAGAGAGAGAAAAAACAGGCAAATAAGAAAGCTCTTCTCAATGGCAAGGGCCACACCACATCCTATCTCCTTCATTTTTCCTTTCAGGATTTTGAGTATGTTGGTATGCACACACAAATGTGTGTGTGTATGTGTGTGTGTTTTCATTTTTTCACCCTTCAGGGTCTTAGACTCAAACTGTGCAGTCGGTCATGCAGGATCCAGCTATCTTAACAACCATGTCACTAGCTGGCCTTTTTTTTTTCTTTTAATTGAATCTGAGATGTAGAAGACAGAATCTCTGGATTTGAAAAATCCACCGCAAAGACTGAGCCCAAAAAATGAGAACAACATACAAGAAATACTAGATACCATTAAATGTCCAAGCATCAGGATAATCAGTATCCCAGAAGGTGAAGAGACTAATAAGGGCATTGATAATCTAGTCCATGAAATCCCGGAGGAAAAATTTCCAAATCTAAAGAGGTATTCAAACATCCAGACTCAAGAAATACAAAGGACCACGAATAGGATCAACCCAAGAAGATCTTCTCCAAGACACTTTAGAGCCAGATTGACCAAGACCACAGACAAAGACAAGATACTAAGATTGATAAGAAAGAAATGTCAAGTTACCTACAAAGGATATTCCATCAGGCTAACAGCAGACCTCTGATTAGAAACAATGCTAGTAAGGAAAAAATGGAAAAATATATTCAAAGTGTTAAGGGAAAAACAACTTCAATCAGGAATATTGTACCCAGCCTTTTTAAAATTATTTTTATTTTTTGATTCCTCCTTAGATCCCAGCTATAGCAAATTAAAACCATCTTTGTTACTAAATCTAATTTTGAAATACCATGAAGGATCCTTGAAAAAAATAGCATAGATTAGCTCTTTCACCCAATAAAAAGTGAAGTGCTAGAAATAATTATGTTTATTTGATATATTACTACACATGAACTGGAATGTATAAAAGACATTAAATCAGAAGATATACTTAGCATTACTTAGATTAAAGTTGTAAATAATTTCAATTTTTTTGAAATTATATGCTTTATGAGAAGTCCCTAGAGATTTATCTGTACACTTGCTTTTCCATAATAATATCTTTTGGATTTAGAAAAAAACACTGGTATATATTGCATGAACATTTTGTTCAATTTTCCTACATTTATCAGAGCAGGTGGTGCTCTCTGCACTGATATTAGGCAACAATAGTATAATATTATGGGTCAATTTCAGGTATGATTTAAAATGTTAACTGTGTATATAAGTTAATATAACTCTTCTAAGCTATAGAATATTCTAGTATTTTTCAATTGGAGAATAAACATTAGAGTTACTTATGGAGTTTGATTAAAACATAAATGTCTAAGGCTTATTTCAAAACTATGGAATCTTTTCAGTTGATATTTTTGCTATATTCTTAGCATATAATTGGTATACTACATAATATATCTCATCAAATTATACAAATATATATCTCAAGATTATATATTTGTGTATATATATTTGTACATATACACATATGTATATATGTTGTGTTTATATATATATTTATGTCTCAAGATATATATTTGTACACAATATATATTATATATATTATATATTTATATGTATCAAGATATATATTTGTACACAATATACATATATATTCAGCTCCTGTGCTTGCCACATATATATTGTGTACAAATATATATCTCACGATTATTATATGCTATACATCAACTTTTTCCTCTATAAAATTACATTTTTTTCATTTTTATAACCAGAGGTAATATGAAATCACTATATTTTTTGAAAAACACTTACTATAATGTGTATTTTTTTCTATTCAAATGTTTTTTTCAAATGACTACTATCTTGTTATGCATGCAGCAGAACTACATGCAACTGAAACTACCAAGTTTCCCTGTCATTTACAAGATTCTTATCATGAGCTCTCATCAGACCCTTAATATTTAAAAAATGCCAGTAATAAGTCTCTGTCACCTTCAGAGAGATTTAATTTTATTCTCACATTTCATCAAAGATTCTTCAATCAACTAGAGGTTAGGGTTAGATTCTAGAACAAATAAGGATTATCTTAGAGTCTGGAGGAGAAGTACCATAGTACTGGGTTGTGAGAAAACTCATGACACATTTTTGCATAGAAAAATACATTATGGGGGACCAGTTGATGGTGTAATGGTTACGTTGCTAGACTCTCACATAGTTGACTGCAGTTTGAGTCCTGAACACTGTGGCTCAAAGTTCATCCTGGGCACATGTGCATCCATGCCCAAAATCCCGAGAGGAGAATGAAGGAGAAGGAATTGCAGCATGGCCATCCCCCAGGGGAGTGATTTCTCACTTTCTGTCTCTTTGGCAAACACACACACACTATAGCAAAAATCTCTTAAGAGAGAGAGAGAGAGAAACATGTCATGACTTTTCTAGCAACTCAACAGCATTTCAATGTATTTTTATTTCAAAGAATCTATTGTTAGGTTAGGCTATTGATGGCCTCTCTTAGAAAACTTTTAGACTATCCTAGTGGATTAAATAAAAATGTTTCAGAACATTTTATACAACAAGCAAAGTCTAGACTACTTTTCTAAGAGCCAACTAACCAAAACAATTATTTCACGGAGTTGAGAGAACTGATAAGGAATGACAATAACTTTTTTTAAATATGTGTGTGATAATTTAATGTTCTGTTGTCTAGATACATAAGGAAGCTCTTTGCTTTATAAGCTATCTGGAAATCAGAATAATTTAGTCTACTCAGTTTTTTCACACTGTAATTAAACACTTTCTAGTGATATTTATTCTATTACCCCTTTCTCAAAGAAGAAATTCTCTCTGAGAATTCCTGTTTTCCAGGGTAATATGTATGTATAGGTTCATTAAGAACCTATCTATCCTTTTTTGTCGTCAGAATGTAATGGGAAAAATTAATATGCAGGAAAAAACCTTGCCTGAAATATAATATTTGAGAATGTCCTAAATTAATCAAATATCTACTTTATGAAGCCTAAACTTGTAATCCCTCAGTAAGACTGACTTGTCTTCTTGTAGGGTTCGAGGTTTAGAAGGGCTACTTCTTACCAGGTAAGGAATCTCCAAGTATTCAGTGGACTCTGAGAAGAGAGGATTTCTCCCAAATTCACAGTATCACAGATAAAACCTGACAGGAAGATATTCTTAGATTTAGATTCCTAGAATAAGGGTAGTAAGTAATAGAGGTTTCTGTTTGTTTTTTTTTTTTTTAATAAATCCCACCTGTTTTCTTATAAAAAATTGTAAGACCAGCTCACATAGTGCAATGGTTAAGGGAGTCAGATCCCACGTGACTGACAGTGCTTGGAATTCCAGATCCCACAAGTGAAACAAACATCTGCGTACATGTGTTCACATGCCCCAAATCTCAACCAGGTGCAGAAATGGCGAAGAAACTACAGCATAACCATGTTCCCCTAGGGAATGTTTCTGTACTCCCTTCCCTAGTCTCTCTGTCTATCTCTGACAAGTGCACATGCCATATTGACAATTAAAAAACTTCCAGCAATGGGATAGCAAATGTCATCATGGTTACATCACTGGACTCCCAGATCCAGCGGCTTGAAACTCACACCAGGCACAGAATCTTGAGAGGAGAATAAAGAAGGGATTGCAGCATGGCCATCCCTCTCAGGGGTGATTTCTCACTTTTTGTCTCTCTGTCTCTCAAGCAAGTGCGTGCACCCTATAGCAAAAATCTCTCTTAAAAAAATCATGTAAATACACATACTGTTTCTATATATATAGCCAAACCTTATGAGATGAACTGTAATTTGTGCTCAAGAAAAAACTTTCATTTAATTTTATCACAAAGGGGAAACTAATGAAAATTGAAAAAAGCAAAAGCAAGAAAAAAGAGTACAAGATATTTCCAATGGAAAATTGTGTTGTTTAGAGCATACCATATGAGGTGATTCTATCCATTCTCTGCTCTTGAATTCTTTTACATTTAAAACTATATATATATATAATTAAAACTATATATAAAAACTATACATGTGTGTGTGTGTGTATATATATACACATACGTGTGTGTGTGTGTGTGTGTGTGTGTGTGTGTATATATATATATATATATATATTTCTATTAGAAAGAAAGAGGGAAAGAAGAACTCCAACTAGGCCCCCACAATTCAATTCACTCCTAGCCTCCACCAGTCTGGGTTGTGGACAGACAAGCCAGCACACATAATATGTTTAGTGTAGCACTGGGATGCAAACCCAGGACCCTCTCATGTGGGTCTAGTTGGATTACCATTGCACCACACAATGGCCCTGTCTTTATAGTACACATAATTCATAGCAATGTGAAGTAATTCTTATCAGCAGACATACAAATAAGTTATGTCTGGTGAAGTTTCTGTTGACTTCCACTCCCAGGATTAAGAATGCTAGCCTATGTCTCTGTATGTTCTTTCAACTTTCCTCTACTACATTAAATCCAAATTTCCTGAATTCTCCTTTGAATTGATTTTGTCACCTGCCTGATTTCTCCCTTATGAGGCAACTAAAGCACTTAGCACATAAAAAATGTGTGAAATGATTTTTTATGTTTCTTTGTACAAATTAGAAGCTAAAATGAATCAATGTTGAAATGACTTGACTTCAAGTCCCTTATTATTTTTAGTAAAGCAGAATTGCCCAAATTTAACCTAATATTGGAATAAATATGGCATGCAATTTGTTATAATACTAAATTAGGAATGATATCTCTTCAAACTTACATTTAAAAACACTATATTGTAAGCTAACTTCTATTAAGTTGTTTTTCTGGACCTTTTCACTGCCAACAGAGTTCTCAAGTGATGAATTTGAACCTCTGTAGGCAAGGCTATAATGATGCTAGTAACACCCTGCTACAAGGACTTATTCACTGAAGTTCAGCCCAGTTGATTCAAAGATATTCTTTATCAAGTCCCAAGAAGGTCTACGACTCCACCTAAGTGAGATTGTATCACTAACAAGGACATGAAGCTTGACAGTGTTTGGCAGATTTAAGAAAATTGCTTACTGAGGGGTAGGATATACAAGGGAGGCAAGAAATAGCGGAAAGGAGATCATAAGATGCATATAAATTTTTTCCTTTTCAGGATCAAAATACATTTTCTTACTTTTAATTCCAAATACTCATTCTTCATGATAATACATTTTTTCTTGCTAAAGAGTGTGTGTACTCACCAAGACAGAAAGACAGAAGAGAAGAAAGCACCCTGCCCTTTCACCACTATGGGGCACACTCATGCCCAATCTGCTCGGGCTCTCTCTGTCTTTTCAGAATCTGGAACATACATGCCCCGAATGTTTCTCAAGCCACCAATCAGGGAGTGCAACCATGTATTTGGCCATGTGGTATCTGACTGCCTTAACTATCAGACAATGGAGCTGGCCCCACTCTTCTTTGTATTTTAATATACCAAAAATCTTTAAATAATACTGTATGTTCAGCAATGAAAAGCTGATTTTGAAAGACCCACATAAATTATCTAAGATCTTTTCATTTCTAATTTTTATCAACTTAAAAAAAATACTTCTTTTGTAAGTAGCCAACTTTTCCCATTTTTAATAAAATATTTTTAGAGTTATATATAGAAACTAAATAAGCTTTATTAGTTGTTTGGGCTTGTGAATATTACTATTTCTTCAAGTGTAGGTTGTTCTTGAAGTGTTTTTTGTTTTTTTTTTTAATCTGCATTCAATTTGAAAGTGATGAGTAAGATTTCATAGGATGTTCTGAATAACTCTGTACCTCAACAGGACCTAATGGCTTTTTACTATTTTGCATTGTTTTTAATGAGTGTTTTAAATGAATCATTTCTTGACCTTCTACCCAATAACTTTCAAAAAAATTTATTCAAATTATGCACACATTTAAGTTCTTGATATTCTAATGAGTTTTCCTAAAAGTTTTACATTTCAGAGCCTTTATAGAAAAAAAAGGTAGATTTGAATTGATCTGTATTATTTTACACAAATAAGTTGAATCTCATGTCTTTATGTTGCCTGCATAGTTCATTTAATTCTATTTTGGGCCAAGACAGCACTCTTATGTCATCAGAAAATAACAACAGTCCAGGAAAGCATCTACCAATTTGCAAATTGTCAAGGGATTCTGTTCACTGGAGCATGAAGGTGGAAAGAAGGAGGAAGTATGATTGCCAGTTATGATTGTGCTCAAATGCTATTTTAATATTGAGAATCACAGATGAAATGTGAGTCACTTAACTTACTGAACTTAACTCCACCATTTGGATCCAGTAGTGAAGACAGAGTTGTTAAATGCTTGCATTGGCCTTATGGTTTTAATTAGACTTGGGTCCATTTTTTAGACTCTCTGATTAAAATGTGGTGGTCTGAGTCAAAGCTCATCTGGTTGTTAGTTTTTTCCTCATAATTCTCTGGCATGAACAAATATTGGAACATTCACTACTTTGTTCAGCTACTAAACAGAGCTATGCAATAACAGTGAGTTCTTTGTCTCTTAATGCAGAATGCTTGCTTTCACTAACAATTAAATGTATCTACTATAATTTTATTATTGTCTGCAATGCTTCATAAGACATCAGGAAGAAATCAAGAAATATCTGTGTACTAAGATCCTTTGGTTGATTCTACATGGAAAACACTCATATTTATTTCCTTTTATGAGCCCTTTTAGTACTCTGGGAGACTTTTTTTTTTTCCCCTTTGAAGAGAGATTTTCACTATAGGGCGTGTGCACTCGCCAGACAGACAGAGAGAGACATAGAGACAAAAGCGCGAAATCACCCCCCAGGGAGGATGGTCACACCACAATCCCTTCTCCTCCGTTCTCCTCTCAGGATCTTGGGCACGCACATTCGCCCAGCGTGAGTTTTAAGCCACCGGGTCCGGGAAGCAAACTGCAGTCGACTACGTGGGAGTCCAGCGACATAGCCATTACGCTAACTGCTGGTTCCCATCTGGGAGACTTTTAAAGAATATCTCGTGGTCACTAAAGTGTATGATTATAACGTTACATGGAGCATATGCATAGTGTACTAGGACATTCTGCTTGAGTATACAAGAAGAAAGTTATGATTTGTTTTCTCCAGAGAGGAGTGATCAAGCAGGTGGAAGGGAAGATCTATAGACCATTCTGTAGTCATATATGTTTATGAAATACCAGAGAACAGTTAAGTTTTCTCAAAGCTTGATAATTTTCTGTAGATGTTGATACATAAAATATACACTACTAGTGTTGCTGGTGGCCTATAGAAAATATGTTTCTCTGTCTATTTCTTTTATAAAAACATCCAGAGAAAGAATTTTGAAAAGTAATACCCTTCTATTAGGCTTTTCTGCATGTTCTTTCTTCTCAATTCATTTGCGACTTTTCTGTTTTTTCATCCTAGAGTAAGTAAGTCACCTAGCAAGTCGGAGTTCTTTATAAGTCCCCTGTTTCTGCCAGTTAAAATACAATAATAAAGAACTAAACTTTGAATTTTATAACATATAGTACTCATTGTGTATTAAAGGGTTTGACATATTTGACTATTTGTTCCTTGAATGAATTTACATTTTGTTCATCTGTTATCTGTGCCTCACCTGTCCCTGCTACCAAGTATCATCTCCATCTGCCAAAATGTTAGCTTTCCTTGAAAATCCAGCTCAAAAATGATCTTCATGAAATCTTGCTGCCTTCCTTATCCAAAGCACAGGAGGGATTTCTGGAATGTTAGGGAGTTGTTTCTTGATCTGGTTGCTGGTTACATGAATACATTCAATTTGTGAAAATTCACCACATATACACTTATGATGCATTTTTCTGTATTTATGTAACTATTCCCCTAGATTTATTTGGTACACATGACAAATAAGATTGTATATATTTAAAGTATATGGCACAATCACTTGACACACATATACACTGAAATCCATCATCTCGCAGTTAACCATCTTTTTTGTGTGTGGTGAGAACTCTGGAAATTTCAACCATACCATAGAATATTATGAACTCCAGTCAGTCACCAGAATGCATAAAGATCCCCAGAAATCATACATCTTAGTAGACATGTATCTAGGTTACCTTTAAATCAATGTATAAACTGATCCAGATTTAGATATTCAAATACCAGTGTCACTAAATATTAAGAAATGAAACATGGAACTATCGCAAAACAGAATTTACAATATTAATGATGATATTTCACTTAAAGAAAATAATATATTATTAATACATGCTATAAAACTTTCATACATAAAAAATGTTTCAAGAGGGACCAGCAGTTAGGATAACGGCTGTGTCGCTAGACTCCCATGTAGTCAACCACGGTTGGAGTACCGGACCCAGTGGCTTAAACTCACGCTGGGCGCATGTACGTGTGTGCATGTCCAAGATCCCGAGAGGAGAATGGAGGAGGAGGGATTGCAGAGTGGCCATCCCCCCTGGGAGGGTGATTTCTCGCTTTTTGTCTCTCTGTCTCTCTCTGTCTGGCGAGCGCACGCACCCTACAGCAAAAACCTCCCCCGCCCCGAAAAAGTTTCAAGAGCAGCTAAACATTTTCTCATTTTTCTTTGACGTGCCATTTAATGATGTTCCTCTTATGACACTTTGTTCATGTCTGGTTCGATAATATGTATGTATATTTACCAATGGACACCAAGTTTCTCTTATTGTGATATTCTTCTATTACGCTGTTCCCTGTTACTTTATTATGGTCCTTTCCTTGAAACTAATGAACCAATATTTATACATTACTATTAAGTGAAGTCTGTATTTCATTCAAGTATCCTCAGTGTTTTACCTTATATTTTTTTTCTGTTTTGGGATTCTATCCAGGATACCACATTACATTTAGTTGTCTTGTTTTATTAGAATCCTCTGGACTGTAAGATTTGTTTCTCAGATTTATATATTTTTTTTCGCTTTGATGACCTTGACAGTTTTAGGAGTGCTGGTCAAGGTATTTTGCCTCTCACCTGGGGTTTTTCTGATACTGATCTTATGATTACATTGGGATTATAGCTTTCTAAAAGAAAAAGATACATAGAAAAGTTGCTGTTTTTATTATACTTAACCTAGGATACATGCTATCATATGACTTATTCTGGCTAAGATAGAGTTTGTTATAGTTATTCACTTTAAATTTGCTGTTTTTTTTAACCCTTTCCATACTGCACTTTTTGGAAAGAGGTCTACATTCACTTAAGAAGAAAGAACTTATATTCTACCACTTTGTGAGTAGAGTATCTCCTTAAAGAACCTGGGATTCTTCTACATGAGATACTTGTCTCTTACTCTCCATTTATTAATTGAATAATTTATTTATCTCACTATGGAGTCACTGATATTTATTTTATACTTTGAATCTTAACCCTAAACTATTATTTATGTTTCTCCTCAAATATTCTTAGCTTTGACCTTTGGAAATTCTTTCAGTTAGCCCCTGTATTCCATGCTGCAGTTACTGTACATGTGTGCATGTGTGCATACATGTGTGTGTGGTGTGTGAGTTTATTTAGCACTTTCTTACTTCCTGACACTACCGAGTACTCCAGACTCATAGTATTCATGTACTCTCATGCTCATTTCTTAGAATCAGCCATTTCTCTAGGAATCATGATCCCTTATGGTAAAATAATATTAGAAACTAAAATTTTGGCACTAAGTATACTTTATTATTAGGATATTGTTGTTTCTAGGCCTTACAGCTAATAAATCAAAGGAATATGCCAGTGTATGCACATTCTTCTCACTTAACAACTAAGTTACATTCCTACAACTAGGCTGTTACGTGAATTGATACTTGAAGGGCTTAAAGCTGAATGTCTTGTAGTTTTGTGGTATGTCACAGCACCATAGATATGTATTAGTTGGTGCAAAAGCAATTGCAGTTTGGGACTATGAATTTTAAATTATTATAACTAGGTTCAAACACATCTGTATTAATCAAAATAGGACTCATTTCAATCAACACGTTTTTGTCAGTGAGAACAAACTGTTTATTCCTGTAGTGTAAAATTCCATTATCCCTTTAGCATAAAAATCTGTGCTCAAGGATTTGATGAACTCTCAGAAAGTATCTTCAGCATCCTGCTGTTTGTGGAAGTGTTTTCCCTGCAAATACTTGTCAAGATGCTTGAAGAAGTGGTAGTCAGTTGGCAAGGCATAGGTGAATATGGTGGATGAGGCAAAACTTCAAAGTCCAATTCATTCAACTTTGTAAGTGGTGGGTCTATGATGTACAGTCGGGTGTTGTGTTGTGTTTGAGAATTGGGCCCTGTGTGTTGAGCAATGCTGACTGCAGATGTTTTCAGTGCATCTCATCCATTTGCTGAGCATATTTCTCAGTATAGTGGGTACTTTCCTGACTCCTAGTAAAACCATTTCGTATAGTGACTATGACCTTAATTTGGTACAAGTTTGACTTTGGGAAGTGCTTTTGTGCTTCTTCCTCATTCAACTACTGAGCTAGCATTTGCTGGTTGTAATATAAAATTCACTTTTCATCACACATCACAATCCAGTCAACAGACGGATTGCTTTGTAGGATAAGAGAAGGTGACACTTCAAAATGATACATTTCTTTTTTGGGGGGAGGGGTCAGCTCATGAGGCATCCACTTACAGAGGTTTTTTTTTTTTTTTTTTTTTTGAGAGATTTTCACTATAGGGTGCGTGCGCTCGCCAGACAGACAGAGAGAGACATAGAGTCAGAAAGCAAGAAATCACCCCACAGGGGGTATGGTCATGCCGCAATCCCTTCTCCTCCATTCTCCTCTCGGGATCTTGGGCACGCATGCACACGCGCCTGGCATGAGGTTTAAGCCACTGGGCAGGACGTGAACCGCGATCAATTACGTGGGAGTCCAGCGACATAGCCATTATGCTAACTGCTGGTTCCCTTGAGCTTTTTTTCTTTCCCTCTTTTTTCTTTATTTTTTTCTATAAATATGATTTGATTCCAAATTTCTATATTTGATATGGACTTTTTCTGGCATCTTAAAGCTCAATGTTCAAATAAGTAATTTTTAACTTTTTTTTAAATTACATATTCTATATACTTTTCAGTTGGAAAAAAAATTTTTACAATGTATAACATGCTATGTTTTTTTTTTCCAGCATGAATACAGAACCTATTAGTCAAGTCCAAGATGTTACCATATACATAATCATCAAGAGATAATTTTTTTTGAGAAATTTTTGTTATAGGACGCATGTGCTCACCAGAAAGAAAGAGAGAGAGACAGAGAGACAGAAAGCATGAAATCGCCCCCCAGTGGGGATGGCCATGCTGCAATTCCTTCTCTTCTATTCTTCTCTCAGAATCTTGAGTACACATGCACATGCACCTGGCATGAGTTTAAGTCATTGGGTCTGGGACTCGAACCTCTGTCAACCATATGGGAGTCCAGCGAAATAGCCATTACACCGTCTGCTGGTCACAAGAGAGAAGTTTTAAATTTTGTGTCTATTGAATGTTTTATTTGATTGTTTGTCTTTTCTCTGATTTTCTGTCTCTTACCACCTGTATTCCAACCTTATCCACGCCCTCCTATACTGTTTCATATATACAATAACCATCTCTGCTTTATACCTTCCATTATTTCAGTTTCTGCTATAGAGTATAGATATTCAGTATATATTAAGCAAAGACATACAATCCCTCTCTGCCATTACCTAGCTTGCTTTGTTTAGCATTAAATCTTTCAGATTTGGGAACAGCAGATGGAGCAATGGCTACATCGTTGGACTCCCAAGTAGTCTACTGCAGTTTGTGTCTTGGATCCGGTGGCTTAAACTCATGCTGGGCACGTGTGCATGCGTGCCCAAGATCTCGAGAGGAGAATGGAAGGCGAAGGGATTGCTGCATGGCAATCCCCCACGGGGGCTGCTTTCTCGCTTTCTGTCTCTCTCTGTCTTTCTGGTAAGCGCACGTGCCCTATAACAACAATAATAACAAAAAAACCTCTCCAGAAAAAAAAAATCTTCCAAATTTGTCACTTTGTATAAAATGTCAGAGTCTCATTTTTTTAAAATTTTTTTAAGGATGAGTAGTAATCTACAGTGTACATACATGCATCATATTTTTTTTTAAGCCACTAGTCTTTTCTGGGACATTTAGATTGATTTCCTGTCCTACCAATTTTAAATAATGCTGCAATAAACATGGACATGCAAGTTTTTTTTTCCAACTGAGTGTTTTTCTGTCATTTGGATGGATACTTAAGAGTGGAATTACTGACATACGGTAGTTATATTTGTAGGTTTCTGAGGAATCTCCATCTTATTCTTCAGAGTGATTGCACTAATTTACATTGCCATTGACCACATAGGAGGGTTCTCTTTCCACTGCAACCTCACCAGGACTTATCATTACTTTTTTAATCATAGCCATTCTGCCTGGAGTCAAGAGGTATCTCATTGTTTTGATTTGTATTTCTCTTACGAGAAGAGATGTTGAGCAATTTTTTCATATGCTTTCTGGCCATCCATATGTCTTCCTTGGAGTTGTCTGTCCAGCTCATTTTCTCATCTTAGATTTGAATTGATCATTTTGTTGCAGGTAACCTGTTTGAGTTTCCTGTATACACTGGTTATGAGTCCCTTATCAGAAGCATAGTTTGCAAATATATTCTCCCACTCTGAAGGTGGTCTTCTCACTCTAATTATTGTTTCTTTTGCAATGCAGAAGCTTTTTAGCCAGATGTAGTCACGATTGTCGATTTTCAGGAATATTGCTGTACTTTGAGGGATCTTATTTAAGAAGCCTTTGCCTAATCCAATGTCTCCAATAGTTTCGCCTTTATTTTCCACCAGTAGTTCTTTACTTTAATGTTGTATGTCGAGATCTTTGTTCCATTTTGAGTTAATTTTTGTTAATGCTGAGAGTTAGGGGTTCAGTTCCATTTTTCTCCAGATAGATATCCAGTTCTCCCAGCACCATTTCTAAGGAGATTTTTTCCCCCCACTAGATTGTTTTGTATGAAAATCAGTTGGCTGTACGTCTTAGGGTTTATTTCTGAGTTCTCAATTATTTTCCATTCGTCCTCAGGCCAGTTTTGTGCAATAATATGCTGCTTGATTATCACACCTTTGTAATATATTTTGAGGTCAGTAATGAGATGCCTCCTACTTTATTCTTTTTGTACAGTATTACTTTGGTGATATGGGTCTTTAATGATTCCAGACAATTTTTTTTTTCTATTTCTTGGGGTAATATCTTTGGTGGTTTGATGAGAATTACATTGAATTTGTAGATTAATTTGGATAGGTTGACATTTTGATTATACTAATTCTTCCAGACCAGGAACCTGGGACATCTTTCTGATTTTTGTATTACATTGAATTTCTTTATAAGTGCTTCATAGTTTTCTTTGTAGAGTTCTTTCACTTCTTTGGTTAGGTTTCTTCCTATGTATCTTATTTGTGTATGCATGTGTATGAGTATTGTAATTGCTATTGCTTTCTTCAATTCTACCTCAGACTATTCATGGTTGGTGTATAAAAATGTTATAGGATTTATACGTTGATTTTTATCTTGCCATTTTATTGTATTCATTATCATTTCCAAAAGTGCTTTTATAAATTATTTTGGATTGTCTATGTATATAATCATATCATCTGCAAATAAATATAATTTTATGTCTTATTTTAATGCCTTTTTTTCCTCTTTTTTGACTGATGCATTGCTAGAACATCCAGTACTATGTTTAAAAGGACTGGAGAAAGTGGGCAGCCTTGCATTATCTCAATATTCAGTATGATGTTATCTATGGGTTTGACATAGATGGTTTTTATTATATTGAGGAATGTTTCTTCTATGCCAATTTTGCTGAGAGTCTTAACCATGAAGGGATCTTATTTTTTTTCCCTTTTTCTTCTTCTTTTTTTTTTTTTTTTAAGAGAGAGAAATTTTTGCTCTAGGGCATGTGTGCTAGACAGAAAGTGAGAAATCACCTCTGGTGTATTTCTTTTTTAGAATTCTTTTTCTAACATTTCTGTTATACAGGTATTTGAAGATGTCCAGTATTTCCTGTATACTTTTTTGCTGTTGCTTTATTATTATTATTGTTATTTTTGGTGCTTTCAGTCTTTGTTAGACACCTTGTTTGCATGGTCAGAATTTTTCTCTTCTCCATGGTCCAATCTGCTGTTATTACTTTAGAAGTAGATTTTAATTTCTTGTTTTGTATCTTCATTTCCATAATGTCTAGTTGGTTCTTTTTAAAGTGTTATATCTTTAAAAAATTTCTCTTTCATGTCCTGGAATGATTTTCTTATTTTCTACAATTGATTGTTTTCTCTTATACCTCACTGAGTTTTGTCACAATGAATGCTCTGAATTCTTTTTCTAACATATCTGTGAATTCTTTTGTGCTATCTATTGTTGGAGAATGATTTACTTGTTTTCTCATGTTTCTCCTGTCTCAGCACTTGGTTTTGGTCATTGGAGGCACTATTTACTTCTTTCTGTTTATTGGAGTGGATTCTGTAGTGTTGGAGGGAAGATCAGTCCTGAATCCCAGGTATATACTCAATAGAGGACTTTGTCTTCCAGATAAGAGCAGGTAATATATGTGTAGGTAGCTTCACATGATTGGTTCCTCTTCCAACCTTTCAGCTCCTCATGAGCTGGTGGTGAGCTAAGGAGATATGACTTAAATCAAGCATGGGGCCTGGAATGCTCAAGATTCTGAAGGCAATCCTAGGGGAGGTTATTGAGATACACTCACAGAGACCACGCTTGCACAAGAACTCAGCTTTCCTAGCAGGTTGGGCTCTGAAAATAGGGAACTCAGTGAGGCGGAACCTGGAGGACTCCAGGTTCTGAAGGCACACCTGAGGTGGGGGGGTTGGAGAGTGGGGTTGGGATACACCCAACTAGATGAGTACTTACACAGGAACTTCTTATTAAACTCTCACTTTTCCAGTTTACTTCAAATGCCAAACAACTGTAAAATGGTCACCATTACATTCTTCAGCAACTTCTCATGCAGTTTTAACAGGATCACCTTTGATGATTGCTCTAAACTGATCGTTGTCAATCTCCAATGGCCAGTTACTAATGTTCCTCATCACCAAGGCTCTTAATTCCTTTGAAAAACTTCTTGAACCAATACTTCACTGTACATACATCAGCAGGTCCTGGACCAATGTGTTGTTGATGTTGTCAGCTGTCTCTAATTTTTTATGATCCATTTTGAACTTGAATAAGAAAATTGCTTAAATTTGCTTCTTATCTAACATCATTTCCAGAGTTAAAATACATATAAAATAAATAGCAAGTAATAAGTCATGAGCAAAAACAATAAATAAATAGAGAAATGTAGATTGCAATAGCCAAAGAAAACAAACCAAGGAAGTAACATACAAATCTAGCCTGATTGGATACAGTTTACATTTATCAGATAAGATCATGGTCTGTCTAGTTAGCAGCCTGTGATTGGTCAAGGCCCATTTTCTTAATTTACTAGATTATATTCTAAGGTTAGATTACAATCTGCTTACACATCAAACTTTTCTGCAGTTCATTATATACAATCTAGTTCAGCTTAACCAAACTAAAATCCTTTGAAAGAAAAAGTGAACCTATTCCTAGACATCAGCAAAAGGAGTTTATAATCATTTCAGCTGTTTCCAGATAAAATGTCAAATTTTGCTTTAAAACAAAACGTAGTTGAAGGCACAGAGCTGATCCTAGAATGTTCATTCAGGTGTAAATATATGTTTCTGTATGATTCCATGAAGGATAAAGAACTCCTGGAATCCATGGAGCTTCAGGGAAAGCATGAAAAGTTTTATAGGGATCTAAAAGTTATTGAAATAATATTCAAAATATCATCGGTGTGGGAAGTTTATATAGGAAGAAATATAACTGTTATCAGATTTTGAAACAGATGCATGAAACATTTTAAAAAGTTATTAAGTACTACATTTCTAAGAAAAGTATATGAGTTCTTCAATTTGTATTCTATTATTTAAAAAAAGAACTGAAGATTTGTTTTTGATTAAAAATGAACATATATAATAATGCACAGAACATAAAATAGTAGAGGTTAAAACTAAAATTTATATTTTCTGAAAACATTCATTTGTTTTCTTTCACACAATCTCAGTTTTTATAAAATGAATTTATTTGTTCTCATTGATCATTTTATTTAATATGTTAGAATTTTACTATTGGTAAAATTTTCACAGGAAATGCAAAAATGAACTTAATATATAGCCAATATACAAATATTCTAAGAGGTGTGTCTATAGAATTTACATGACACCACTGTCCCCAAAAGTTTAATAACCATAGCTATTAATGTTGATGCACATATGTCTGACTTTTATTTTATTTTGGCAACATCTTGTGTTTGCTACAAAAAAAAAAAAATAGGCCTTGAAACATCAAGGAAAAAAATGTATCTGATAATGCTATGCACAGTTCACTAGTTCTGATTTTCAAAAAAAATCAATCATTAATACTGAAAAATGATCTTATTTCAGAAATAAGCTAAGTAATAAGAATTCATAGATAATGTCAAAATATTTGATGAGATAATATTTCTTGCATAATATAAACAAAATAACTAATCTATGTATTTTTTTGAGAGGCTTTTGCTATAGGGCACATGCACTCACCAGAAAGACAGAGAGAGATAGACAGAAAGTGAGAAATCACCCCCAAGGAGAGATGACCACGCTGCAATCCCTCCTCCTCCATTCTCCTCTCGGGATCTTGAGCACACACGCACACGCGCCCAGCATGAGTTTAAGCTGCCAGGTCCAGGACTCAAACCGTGATCAACTATATGGAAGTCCAATGAAATAGCCATTATACAAACTGCTTGTCCCAATCTATATTTTTCAAAGAATATTTTGAACTTGCAGAATGATGCATACACTTAATATATATCATTTCTTAAGATTCTAAATTCCTTGTATAGATCTTTATCACTTTAAATCTATACATTTATTTTATTATTATAAAAATATATATAACAGGTGCGGGACCAGCAGATAGCGTAATGGATATGTCGCCGGACTCCCACGTAGTCGACCACGGTTCACGTCCTGGACCCGATGGCTTAAAACTCACGCTGGGCACGTATGCATGCATGCCCAAGATCCCAAGAGGAGAATGTAGGAGAAGGGATTGCGGTGTGGCCATCCCACCTGGGGGGGTGATTTGGGCCAACCCCACCTGGGGGGTTGATTTGTCCCTTTCTGTCTCTCTTTCTTCTCTCTCTGTCTGGCGAGTGCACGAGCCCTATAGCAAAAAAAAAACACTCAAAAAAAAATACATATATAACAGGTGTACAGGAGTTAAATTATTTCCCCTAACAACCCACTTTTCCATTTTGTTGGTTAGGAGATCAAAACTCAGAGAAAATACATGATGTCCTGGCTATTAGATTGTATCAAAATTAGGATTTTTAAGTTGAATAATATGAGTAATTAATTAGATTATTTTGAGTAATTACTTTTAAATATAATTTAGGATATAAGGTGCAAATATCATATTACTGAACCCATTCTCAGTACTAAATAAATAAATAAATTTATTTATCTAATATTTATTTGGAAATAAATAACCAAATCTCACATAGTTAATATTACTTTTATTCCTCAGTGATTGCGACAGAGGGTCTTTGGAACTTGAATATGGCTAAAGATATATAAATAAGCAACCTCTAATGCATAGTGTGTCCTGAAAATATTTTGCATACTGTAGTGAGGTGGACTTATGGAATGGATATTTACTCTGTGTTATTTTGCTTTTCTCATTTCTTCCAGCCTGAAATGCAGTTGCAATACAGTTAAATTGATTGCTTTATTTTTAAAGTTTTCTTTATTATTATTTTTTTCTTTACTTTTTATTTATATATTTCTTCTTATTATTCATACATTAAATCACTATACATCATTTAGATTGTGAAGAGACTTTACCCAGCATGATATACCCCTCAGTCCAACCCAGTTGAGTCTGCCCTAGTTTTTAAGCTACTAGTAGTTGTTTACCTTTTCTGTTTTTTTTCCGCAGCCAAGATCAATCCTAATATTTAGATATATGCAAGGTTCTTTTTTAATTTTTTAAAATTTTGTTTTAAGCTAAGATCTTTAAGAAATAAGGTTAAGGAATCCTTATCAAAGCATTTGCACTGAGCATTATCTAAGAATACTTAGAATGTTTAAGAACATTCTTCTAAGATGTCTTAGTTTTTAAATGAGTAGCTTCATTTGCCAAAATATTCCCATGAAGTGGGGAATAACATTGTTCTTTACTCCTGTGATTCATAGTTTTTCCTTTCAGAAAGCCTGAAATCTAGAGATGGAAATTTATGTTATTATTTTGGACTAGGGCAAATCATATGGAATTGGCCCTCATATCTAAAATAATTTTTCTTTCTCTGAAACTCATGTCTGTTTTTCTGTTAGGGAATGTCAAAAAATAAAACATGATTAAGAAATAAAATGCATACATTTAAATTCAGTTATAGCTATCAAAGTACCACTATTACTTGGTTTTGGAAGAAAAGTCAGATGCTGCTTAAAAGTCACAATCTGTAGACCATATAAAGCTTCTTCCTACCCTGAGAGTCACTCCTGTATTTCAAATGCACATGCTGTTCTAGTCAAGCTACTCTGATAGGTGATTGGAACATCTATTTATTTATACATTTTATATAAATACAATCAATAGTCTCAATATTTTCTTCTGTAATGCTTAATGTGTCCAGTTTCACAACTATGATCAAATTCAGGTTTCAAGATAGAAATAAAGTGTCAAATGATTTTCAACAGAGTTTTTGGTAGTTTCAAAAATGACAAAAAATAGAAAACTCTCTCTTTTTTTTTTTTTTTCTTTTCTTTTTTTTTTTTCTGCTTAGCACATGAGCTTACTGAAGATAGAGAAGAGAGAGTGAGAAAAACACCCCCCGGGGGAATGTCCATAACACAATTCCTTCTACTCCATTTTCCTGTTGGGATTTTGCCGCCACACACCCCCTCCACAGACACACACATGCCCAGTGTTTTTCTAAAAACCCACCTGGTGAATACAGGACTTGTACTGAGAAATCAGCATGTGGAATCCAGCAACCCTAACCACCACGACACCTGCTGGACTCAGAAAACAGGAAACTTCTAATATACTCTGACATATATTTATGTTCGTTGACTGTTGGTCATAGATAAAAATCACCTAACAATGTATTTTTCAAAAGGCATGCCCCTCATTAACTGATGCATGAATGTGTATATACACACACACACACACACACATACACATATATATGCAAACACATATAAATATATATATATATGTATAATTTACAGAGGAATTTGTCAAGCTAATTTTCTTCAAATTAACTTTGCTACTACTATACTTTGATTAAATTGTATATAACAATAAAAATAAAGGAATGGCTGTCGATTTCTAATCTTTTCACAAGGGTGCATTTGTAGAAAGCGTCATCTAAATACAATGAGTTCGATTATACTAGTTTCTAGTTCTTGTTTCATTGTGTAAAATATTCTTTTGTTCGTCACTCATTAGCCATTTTCCAGGCATTTCTCATTGAGTAAGGGTCACAATACAGTATTTGGGGAAATAATGTAATCTCTAATTCAAGATTCCAAAATTTCTTCTTTCTTCAGTTACGACCTAATATACAATTTCAGGATTTCTTCATTTTTGTAGCCCATTCCTGATTCTGGCATCTGCCACACAGAAAGCTCTCAGATATTTTCGACTTTCCAACACAAGAAACTCAATTTAAGAAAGTAAATTGTTCTGTCACATCTTCCCAATTGCTATATTTGCCTCTAAATTGTGCTTAAACTTTGTTTCTGTGATCCTGCCTTCTTTTGTAACTAAGTCTAAGTCTGAATAGAAGTCATATCCTGGGCCTCTTTCTGAGCATTATTGTAAAATATGTATAGTCTTCACCCTGAAATTATATGCCCTAGGGGCAGAAGACCTCACCTTGTCATGCTAGTTTGCACTTACCAATGGACCTTTTCAAGTTATAAAGATCACCTCAGAATGTTGAATCATCTCCTTCTATATATATTTCCTACGCAGATGTGTTTAGTATATTGAAGAATCAGATAAAAAGTAAAGTTTTTATCCATGCCTGAGATTTTACTTATACATGTCATAACTGTGTTTCATTCCAGTGAGATAAATACCTTCTTGAAGTTAAGATCACCCTATAATAACAAGGATGGCCAGAATTTCACTGTACACCTGTGATTAATAAATCAGAAGACACACCAGGAAAGGGTGTGAAAGCTAATTAAAAAAATGAGTTTATTAAAATAAAAAGGAGTTAGCAGGAAAAAAAATGTATCTATAAATGACATGGGAGAGAGAAGCAGTCTCAAACTGAGATGGAATTTTCAGAGAGAGGGAGGGATTTTTGAAGATAATTTGAGATGACATTTGCAAAATAAAAAGTGAAATATAATCCCTGTGTTAATATAAAAATTAAGGCGTAAGGCATTTTCATTAAGACAACATTTCCCAAATGAATTTGAGAAATAAATGTTTACATAGCTTAAACAATTATTTTAATAGTAAAAATACATACTTACTTATATCTGAACAAGAATAAATCATTATTTCAATAAAAGGAAGGAAAATGAATGGTTTACAGAGAAAATAAGCAATAATTAGTAATAGGCTATTCTATTTTATAACATTCTATCTCAAATAAATAATTTAATTTTACCCATATGCTTCACAAAAAATAATATACATGTGAATCGTATGTTGCAAGCTAACGTTTAATTTAAATCTGCACACAAAGTGCTTAAATATATAGCTGAGAGCCAGTCTGTTCTGTGGTGATTAAAGGAGCTTGACATATTATAACTCAGGACTCAATAAATGTTAACTATTATATTTGTTTAGAATATTAGTACCACGGCAATCAAATTTTATTCAAGAACTGATATTACTTGAAAATACTTCATTCAATTGGATATGATGACATGTACCAGTCACTCATCATTCATTATATTATTTTTGTAATAGAGTAATACCTCCTGTAGTTTCCATCCATACATACGAACAGCTGAAGTATGATCAACTGATAGTAAAATACTTAGGTAAAGAGGTAAAAAAAAGGCCACAGTTTTGAAGGCAGAAACACATTTTAATTCTTGAATTCTTGAAAAGAAGGTCACAGGGATTTTGAAATGTTAATTAGAAAGTCATGATTATAAATGGTACAATGTCTCCCATGTCTTCGTTAATTGTATTCTATATGGCGATAAACAACCACCGTGGCCAGTGTTTGATGATGACAGGAGAGTGCTGGATGTGCAAATATAGCACCTATGCTGGTTCTTGTCCAATGCTCACAAAGAAATAGAGACGTGGACACGAAATTGTGAAAGCAAAGCGGAGTTTATTGAGAGAGATAAGGAAGTACAGAGTTCAAGAACAGTGAAGGATCCTGAATGGGCTGTCAAAGAATGGCTAGAAGAAAGGGGTTTTACCTAACAATCTGAACAATGAGATGGCTTTCTGATTAGGAAGTGGGCTGTACAAAATGGTTACGTGGTAGCCTGAATGATTTATTATCCTATTCTTTGTGGGATCAGCAGACCATACTGTTCTGTACTTCTTGTTGGAATATAAATAGAAATAGAAACTGTTGTTCTAGCTACAGTTGGCTTTAGTTGCTTTGAGTCTTAATGCAGCCATCTTTTGGCTGTGGAAATCTTAGCCACTGTGACTTGATCCTGGCCTTGTCCTATCTATGTGCTCAATATCCCTATCTCCTACCTTATTAGCAAAGAATCATAAATTCTTTAGAGACATGTAAAAATGGTGTATGTTGAACCAGATCACAGAGAAAAATTACAGACTTTACTAAAAACAAAAACATAGGGGCCAACAGATGGCATAGTGGTTATGTCAGTGGACTCCTACATCGCTGAATGTGGTTAGAGTCCCAGACCCGATGGCTTGAAACTCATGCCAGGCATGTGTGTGTGTGTGCATGCCCAAGATCCTGGGAGGAGAATGGAGTAAAAAGGATTGCAGCATCACCGTCCCCCTGGGGGGATGGTTTCTTACTTTCTCTCTCATTTACTGTCTCTCTTTACAGTGAGTACACATGCTCTAAGGAAAAAACCTCTAGAAAAAAAAAAAGAAAGAAAGAAAGAAAGAAAAAGAAAAACATAGTGACCTCTATTTTGGGTCGTTATTTACCAACCTGTAAGTGGCAGTTTAACACCTATGTCCGTGAGACAATGATAGCAAAGGGAACAAAAAAGGAGTTCCAAGTGAAAGTAATAGCTTCCAGGGTCTGACTTTATCTGACTTGGACCTTTGCCATTTCTTCTTTCATGCTGTTTTTTGTTTTGTTTTGTTTTGTTTTTTGAGAGGTTTTTGCTATAGGGCGTGTGCGCTCGCCAGACAGACAGAGAGAGACAGAGAGACAGAAAGCGAGAAATCACCCCCCAGGGGGGATGGTCATGCCACAATCCCTTCTCCTCCATTCTCCTCTCGGGATCTTGGGCAGAAAGAAAAAGAAAAACATAGTGACCTCTATTTTGGGTCGTTATTTACCAACCTGTAAGTGGCAGTTTAACACCTATGTCCGTGAGACAATGATAGCAAAGGGAACAAAAAAGGAGTTCCAAGTGAAAGTAATAGCTTCCAGGGTCTGACTTTATCTGACTTGGACCTTTGCCATTTCTTCTTTCATGCTGTTTTTTGTTTTGTTTTGTTTTGTTTTTTGAGAGGTTTTTGCTATAGGGCGTGTGCGCTCGCCAGACAGACAGAGAGAGACAGAGAGACAGAAAGCGAGAAATCACCCCCCAGGGGTGATGGCCACACCACAATCCCTTCTCCTCTCAAGATCTTGGGCACGCACGTCCACATGCCCGGCGTGAGTTTAAGCCACCGGGTCTGGGACTCAAACCGCGGTTGACTACGTGGGAGTCCAGTGACATAGCGATTACGCTAACTGCTGGTCCCTCATGCTGGTTTAATGTAGGAGTTGGTCATTGCTTTGGAAAATATCTGAATTAAATATCCTACAGTGGGTTCCAATATTCCTAACAGTCCAGCTATTAATAATAAAAAAAAGAATTTCAAGCAGTCTATGTTATATATAAAACTGTGTTAGGGTACCGTCTTCATTTAGAAAATTATACCATCTTTGAAAAGGAAAAGGTAATCACAACATATGGCCAAAAATAGATATAAAAATGAGTGACTTGTAGGTCTTTATATATATGTAGAATTCAATTGCACAAGTATGATAATGGGGAACAGGGAGGTAGTTATAGCTGAAGCATTCTAAGATTTTAGCATTGCTGGAGCAGTAATTACAGAGATAGTTTTCATATTTGGCCCACATATGTTAAATATGCATTTGATCATCTCTAAATTAACTAACAAAATAATTACATTAGGAAAACTTGAATAATAACATATTTAATGTAAAAGAAGACAAGAAGAACAAAGAGCCAAGACACTTAGTACAGACAGAAAAGAAATAGGATCTTAGATACCAATATTTATGTATAACAAATTTATGTGTAAAGGATTAAATACTCTGATAGAAATTAGGTGATGTATAAAAATCAGCTACATGATTCTCATAAAGGATTTAGATTAAATATAGGAATACAGAAATTTGGTAGTAAATAGATGGGGAAAAATTACTGACTCCAAAAGGGCAAGGATGTTTATTCTGGAGTGCTAGAAATAAGTGCATCCTCTCACTGTTTGAGAAAGAAATGAGTTGATGAGTAAAAAAAAAAAAGGAATTTATTTCAGTGAGGCCAGCACTGGGGAAAGAGGCAACCAAGAGTCCATAACCATCTCCCCCATACTAGACAACATGAAAAACGTATGCAGCGGAAGGTGTCAGTGCGAGCATTCATCAAGGAACAAGGGCAAGTTATGCATTGTCTTGGAGAAAATTAATGAGAAGTCCCAATCACTGCTTGAGAGACAGTTTTTGTGGGGGGCCTACAGGGAAAAATGACTAGTTTTAAATCACTGAAAAAGGCTTAAAGATGAACAATAATAAGACTACAGAACCAAATGAAGGCAATCACGACAACTCTTAGATCCTGGCTTAGAAGCTGCAAAGGTTGATGGGACCAGCAGTTAGCGTAATGGCTATGTCGCTGGACTCCCATGTAGTCAACCACGGTTCGAGTCCTGGACCCGGTGGTTTAAACTCACACTGGGCACGTGTGCATGCGTGCCCAATCCCGAGAGGAGACTGGAGTAGAACGAATTGTGGTGTGGCCATCCCTCCTGGGGGGTGATTTCTCACTTTCCGTCTCTCTGTCTCTCTCTGTCTGTCTGGCGAGTGCACACGCCCTATAGCAAAAACCTCTCCAAAAAAAGGAAAAAAAAAAAGCTACAAAGGTCGATGTGTGGCTTTGCCGTGCTTAAGTTGTTAAAATCATGTGAGTGGGAGCAGTTGGACTCTTTCCTCTCTCTATCTCCATGGGAATATTTTCACTATCTCTTTAACCCCCAAATATGTAAACTCTCAGCAAAATTATTATGAATTTTCATTAGTTAAGTACATGCCTTAAGAGTTAGTTGATCAAAATGGACTCTGAAGACTAAATACAGTATAGAGTCACCTCGGACCACTTATGGCTTGCTCAAATTACCATTTAGACTGTAAATTAAAAGCTTTAGTGGGGTTAGCTTCATAGCCTAGTGATTAAGGGAGCTTGAACCCACATGGCCAACTGCAGCGCAAATCCTGGACCTAGCAGCATGGATGACACACTAGGTACATATGTATGCCTGCCAAAATCTGGACAGGATGGAGAGATACAGGAGAGTGGGTTGCAGCATGGTATTCTCCATTTGGGGGATACTTGCTCCTTCCCTCTCTGACTCTCCGTAGCAAGCATATGAACTCTCCAGCAATTAGGAAAAAAAATTTACCTATGCAAATGTTAAAAAAAGTAAAATTTAAGGCAAGCTGTTTTATTTTGTATTTATAAAGATACAGAGGACATTTTAAAAACAGTGATTAAAAAAAGATATAATTATGTTAAATAAAACTATATATACAACTAATCATAATATTGAAAAAATACATTAAAAAACAGTGACTTAGCAGAAGTGATTTAATTTATAATCAAACTTGAGAATTTTTATCAAATTTCTCTCAGGAACTAAGTCCAAGCAAACACTATTTCAGTAAAGAAATAGGATAATTAACATCATAAACAAATTTTAGCTAATTGTTGTATCCAGAATATTATGCTGAATTCCTATAGGTTAATGTGGGTTTTTTTAAAGTACATTGGGAACTTTTACCAAAAGCAAATATTTAATGGATATGCTAAAACAAATGTCAAGTAAATTTAACAATTTTGAATATTAAAAGTATGTATGTTCTTTGATGCAATAGATTTTAGGTAGGAGTTAATAATTTTAGATAAATAATTTTAAAATTAAAATTGATTCCCAAAAGTAAGCAATACACTTTTGAATGATTCATGTGTCTAAAAAGATACTGCAATAAATGTTAACATTTTAGCTTCATGATAATAAAAATACTGCATATTGAAATTCATCAGGTAAAGTTAAAGCTATGTATTGAGAAATTCTATACTATTATTTAAAGTCAGATCAGGAAAAATGTAATAATGAAAAATCAATGATATTAAGTATTTTCTCAAGAATTAAAAATAAATAAATAAATAAAAGAATAGCACATGGACCCCAAATAAAGGTAACAGAAAAAATGCAAAGTTAAGACAAAATCAGAAAATAGTCTGAGAAAACTAACTCAAAATTAAGAAAATCACAAAGCTAAAATTTGGTCCTTTTTATAAGTAACAATGATATTGACAATCTTCTACCAAGATGAATAAATAAAAATGAGACAACCTACAATTATCAATATAAAATATACAAAGAAGTCATTTCAAATTTGACAAGTAAATAAGAGCATGTTATGAAGGACTTTTTGCCTATAAACTTAAAATATTAGATGAAATAAAAAATATTCCATAGACTAAAACAGAGTATATACCAACATGTTTAATAGAAAAAGTAGAATATCTGAAAATAAATGTAATCTCTTTTGAATATTTAAATTTTAATATAAAGCTTTCATACAGTGAAATTTCCAGGACCAGATGGCTTCATTGATAAAATTTTTGAAGTGAAAATAACATTCGTTTACATATGAACTTTTAGAGAATAATAAAAAGGTAAATAATCCCAATTCATTTATAGCACCATAATCTGTGAAAGAACATGAAAAGAACATCATAAGAAAAGGCTATAATAAGCTAGTCTCATATGCAAATGTTATATCCAACATCCCAAGAAAATATGAGAAAGAAATTTGATAAATAAAGAACTAGAAACTTCCCAATTTAGTAAAGTATATTAAATTACAAATTTTAGAAACTCAGTGACCCCTAAGAGGTTAAATAGGAAAACAACTATACCTGGCACATCATAGATAAATTGCTGAATATAAAAGCTCAATGGAAAATCTTAAAAGAAACCAGCAGAAGAAACAGATACTGCGGAGAATAATGATTTCAATGAGCATGCATGTCTCATCAAAAGCAATTGTACCAGAAGACAGTGTTGTAATACTTATTCAAGTGCTGACAACCCTGAAATCTGAATATCTGGTGAAAATACCCCTCAAGCATGTAGATAAAAACTTTTTCTTATAAAATAAAACTAAAACATCTTGTCTCCTGTGAAAATATATCACAAGAAGTGATAAAATTAGTTTTATAGACTGAAAAGAAATAAAATCAGATGGAAATTCAGATCTTCCAGAAGAGTGGAGGGGGACCAGCAGTTGGTATAATGGCTATGTCCCTGGACTCCCACATAGTCGACCGCAGTTCGAGTCCTGAACCCATTGGCTTGAACTCACACCGGGGGTGTGTGCGTGCATGCCCAAGATCCCGAGAGGAGAATGGAAGAGAAGGGATTGCGGCATGGCCATACCCCTTGGGGCGTGATTTCTTGCTTTCTGTCTCTCTGTCTTTCTGGTGAGCGCATGTACTCTATAGCAAAAACTTCTCAAAAGAAAGAAAGAAAGAAAGAAGAAAGAAAGAAAGAAAAAGAAAGAAAGAAAGAAAGAAAGAAAGAAAGAAAGAAAGAAAGAGTGGAGGCAAGTAACCCAGTTGCCTAGTGGTTAAGGGAGTTGGATTGCAAATGGCTGAATGCATAGTTTTAGCCCCTGTTACAGTGTCTTGAAAAGCATGCTGGGTGAATGTGCATGTTCCAAATAGTGATAAGTTGAAGAAATAGAAAAGAGTTTGCAGTGTGATCATGACCTATGAGTGATGCTGTGTCCTTCTCCTTCTCTCTCTATGGTGAGCACACATGCCCTCTGGCATTTTTTTTTCAATAAGAAATATAGGGGCCAGCAGGTGGTGTAATGTTTAAGGCATTGGACTTCCGCATGGTTAACTGTGGTTTGAGTCCCAGACCTAACAGCTTAAAACTCTCTCCAGGCACGTGTGCATATGTGTCAAAATCCCAAAAAGAGAATAGAGGAGAAGAGATTGCAGTATGGATAGTCTCTTCTGGAGGAGTGGTCTCTCACTTTATCTCTCTCGCTCTGTGTCTCTTTGTCTCTGTGTCTCTGGAGAGTACACATGCCTTATATCAAAAATTAATAAATAAGTAAATAAATAAAATTTAAAATAAATACATTGAATATGGTGAAAATATGTGTAAATATTAAAGATTTTTTCTATTAATTTATTTTAAAAAATCTAAATGAAGGTTTAAAGAAAAATATGTAATATTTAATATTTTCCTATATGATTTATAAATGATAAACACCTATGAAAATTTAAGCACAAAGGTATGATGGAATACAAAGATAGACTTATATTGTTTTGAGGTCTCTACATTTTACATGAATTGGTTTAATTTTACTTCTTAGTATAAGATGGAATTTTAAAAAATTATTATAATTTTTAGGATGACCTTTCTGAATCTACTGTAAGAGAATAAAAAGATTCCAGTAGATAAATTAAAAAAAAAAACAAAAACTATTTACAAGACCAGCAGTTAGCGTAATGGCTATGTCGCTGGACTCCCATGTAGTCAACCGCGGTTCGAGTTTGGGACCCAGTGACTTAAAATTCATGCCGGTGCGTGTGTGTGTGTGCCCAAGATCCGAGAGGAGAATGGAGGAGAAGGGATTGCGGTGTGGCCATCACCCCTGGGGGGTGATTTCTCGCTTTCTGTCTCTCTCTCTCTCTCTCTCTCTCTCTCTCTGTCTTTCTGGTGAGTGCATGTGCCCTATAGCAAAAACCTCTCAAGAAAAAAAAAAAAAAAACTGCTTACAATAAATAGAAAAGAAAAAGACTATTTTAATAAAAGATCTGCTTTTACAGGTACATAAATACTTGAAAATGATAGTAATTGACTCCATCTTTCTGATAATAATATTCCTCAGAATTTTTCTCATCTATTTACTGTAACTATTATTTCCAGAACTATGGAAAATAAGTATGGCGTTTGGTCCCATGATTAATGATTAAGGGAGCCAGATTCCACATGAACAAAAAAAGATTGAACTACAGTCCCAGTGGCATAAAAAAAATATGTTGGTAGTGGGTGTGCATCCTCAGCATCTCAAGAAAATGGAGAAATTAAGAAAAAGGGATTGTGGCATGGTCATTCACCATTATGCTATCTTCACTTTCTCTCTTTTGCTGTCCCTCTCTGGTAAGCATACGTATCCTCTGGTGGTTAAAAACTAACTAACTAACTAACTAACTAAATAAATAAATAAATAAATAAAACAATAGTGCATCTTTAACTTGACCTGCCTGTGAAATAATCAGAATCTCACCTTTAAAAAAAACTTTGTTATGGTTGTTTCATGATATATTTGTGATTATTGTTTTATTTTATAATTTATGTCCCATCCTTGTACACCTTTATGATGTATATTATTTTTCAAAGCTTGTATGTGGTGTATGTTATTCATATCAAGCAAACTATTCTTCATATAAGGTATCCATAAACAGAATATATGGGAATTTAGGTTCACAGAAGAAAAACCAACTATCCACTTAAAAATGGGCAAATAAGCAGAACAGACAATACTTAAAGGCACAGATGCAAATGTCCAAAAAACATATGACAAAATACTCAATGTCTCTTCTCATAAGGGAATTGTAGATCAAATCTGAAATGAGATATTTCTTACCCCAGTCAGAATGCCTATAGTTAAAAAATCCTGAGAATTACAAGTGCTGGCATGGCTGTAGCAAAAAGAGAACCCTCTTGTGCTATTGGTGAAAATGTAAATTGGTACAGCCACTGGGGAAATCAATAAGAAGGTTCCTCAAAAATTTAAAAATAGAAGTACCATATAATCCCACTCCAGTAATCCTACTCCTTGGTATTTAACCAAAGGACAGAAAAGCACTCTGTCCAAAAGACACTTGTACATCCATGTTCATTGCGGTATTACTCACAATTGTTAAAATATGCAATCAACCTAAGTGCCCCAAAACTGATGGCTGGATTTTTGAAATGTGGCATATGTTTACTCTGGGATACTACTCAGCCATAAAGAACATCAAAACTCTGTCATTCACTACAAAGTGGATAAATCTAGAGGATTTAATGCTAAATGAAATAAGCCAGACTATGAATGAAAGACAAACATGGTATGCTCTCATTCAATATATACCACACACCTGCCCTCTATGGCAGAAGTGAAAGATTAGACACATGGGGAGGACAAGAAAAGATACCAGAGACTGTATAGGGGGTTGGATAATGGGAGGGGGAGATCAGCAAAAAATTATTTAAAAAACACAAGAATGTAAGGTTCTTTATTGTAATCAAAGTACATGGTAGAACCACATTGTGTGTCATAAAGATGTACAGCAATTAAATGTAAATAAGAAAATATAGAGTCAGCAGGTGGCATGGTAGTTAAGGCAGCAGGATCTCACATGACCGAGTTCCAGAGTGGTGGTTTGAGAAATTGAAGTTCTGAGTCACGCAGATATCTAGGGATAACCTTTAAAGATAAAGATAACAGAAATGGAAGTTCTTGAATACTTAGTGTCTTTAGTACCATAAAGGATGAAGTTTATATAACTCCAGAGTGAGGAAATTGAGGTGTGTAAGGAAATGATATCAGTAGTATTATGGAACATACCAAGGATCTTGGGTTTTACTTTGAGAGAGAAAAAAAAAACGTTGGAAATTTTTGCAGAAGTATGATATAGTATGCCAGTAATCACTCTCATCACCATGTAAAGAATATCTATTGTGGGTGAGGTATAGAAAGTGTGTGTGTGGTGGAGCTGAGGGGAGGGATTGATGTGATGAGAAGGCACTTGCAATAGCTCAAGGAATAATAGATGGTGGCATGGATAGTGGTGGTGGTAGGCATAGCACATCATTTTTTTGGGATATATTTTGAAACTAGATCATTAAGATTTATTAATGGATTCTTTTCTAAAGAGGTTTTTGCCTTAGGGAGCATGTACTCACTGCAGAGAGAGAGAGAAAGAGAGAGAGAGAGAGAGAGAGAGAGAGAAACATAGTGAGAGAGAAAGTGAGAAATCAACCCCCAGAGGATATGGCCACTCCACTTAGCAATTTCTTCTCCTCCACTCTTCTTTCAGGATCGTTTAATCACTATACCATCTGCTGGTCCTGATGCATTCATATGAGAGAACAAGAATAATAAAAGATGACTACTTAGTTTTTAAATTGAACAATTAAAATAGTAGGTTGCCATTAATAAATGTGAATGCCTGGCAGTGGAGAGTTAGAACATTTTAAAAGTTATGAACCCAGTAAGTATGTGGAATAGAAACACACACACACACACACACACACACACACACACACAACACACACAGTCAGTAATTTTAGAAAGGATCTGAAATAAATAAATAAATTGCTATTCATCGGTAATTGATACGGTATTTATGATTATGAGAATAAGTGAAATTACCAATGAGAGTGTGTATAGAAAGAAAAGAACAAATCTGTAGAGGGTACTGGAGTGTGCAAAAATTTAGAGGCAGAAACACAGAGTACCAATCAAAAAGAGACTTTTGAGTCCAGAGAGATTAAATAGTAAATGTTATCCTCAGTTAAGGATTGAGTAAGAGTGAATGTTATCCTCGAATTAAAGTCTGTTCCTAAGGCAATGAAAAATTACTTCAATGATTGTTTATAGACTATTCATAAGTGTTTTACTTTAAAGGGAGCAGAGAAAAGGAAGAGTACCCAAAACAGAAGGGAGATAACATGTAACACTAGGGGTGTTTTGTTTTGTTTTGTGTTTATTTTTTCTTTTCTTTTCAGTTGAACAATGTTAGAGCCTGTTTATATTCTTGCAGGGATTATTGATAAAGAAAGAGAAAAGCAAATTTTGACTGAAATCCTACCCTCCAAGGACAGAGTCAATGGATAGAAGGGATAGGGGTTAGTGCACAGTGATAATGCCCACAGATATTAATGTCAAGAAATGGGAAGGCAAGTTCATTTAAATTAGAGGTAGAAATATGTGAAAGTTCATTTTGTAATTACGTCTGTATTTTCTACACACCTGGGAAAAAAATCCACCAATTAAAGTTGAAAAGAAGCAAGAAATGTTTATGTGAAGAAAGACAAAAAAGTGTGAGAAAAAATTCCTTTATGAAAGAAGGAAAGTTAGTTGATTAAAGAAAGTATCAGTGGGGTTAAAGTGGCTGGATCTCACATGGCTGACTCTGTGGTTCAAGTCACAGACTGACAGTTTAAAAAACATATTGAGTACATGTGCATATGTGTCCCAAGTCCTGAAAACAGGACAGAGAAGGGATTGGCAGCACAGTCAACCCTACTGGGGAAGGGGGTTTACTTTCTCATTTTTCATCTTGTTCTCTCTCTGGCAAGCACAAATGTCCTGTAGAACAAGAAGAAAGAAAAAAATGAAGAAGAAAGAAAGAAAAAGAAAGAAAGAAGGAAAGTTAGAGAAAGGAAGAAATGAAAAATAAAGAAGGAAGGATGGGAGGGAGCAAGATGAAGAGAAAGAAGAAGAAAGAAAAAGAAAGAAAGAAGAAAAGAGAGAGAAAAAGAAAAAAAGAAAGAAAAAGAAAAAAAAATGTATTATTAAAATGTCCAGTCAGCACTGAGGGCCTACTTGAGGATTCTAGGAATGATTTTATTTTTTTATTTTTTATCTATGTGGTTACTATTTACATTTAATCCTATACATCTTTACAGTGTACAGCATGTTTTTTTCCAGCACCCGAATGCAGGGCATTTCAGTCAAGACAAAGATTACCATATACATTATCATCAGCAAAAATCTTTCATTATTTTATCAATTATTCATTTCTCCCTGTTCCCCTTCCTTCTTCTCTTTATTACCCACCGCTGTTCCCCCCCTTACTCTCTCTAGTATCTACAGTTGCCCTTCCTCCAATCTTTGAATTTCTGATATATAGCACAGATATTCAGTAAATATTGAGGAGAAATATACAAGTCTGTGTTTCATAGTCTAGCTTGATTCACTTAGCATTAAGTCCTCCATACTCATCAACTTTCTATCAAATGTCAGGGTCTCCTCGTTTTTTACTGCTGAACAGTATTCCACAGTACATATGCCAAATTTCTTCAGTCTATGCATCTATTTCTGGACATTTGAGTTGATTCCATGTCCTAGCAATTGTAAATAATGATGGAATAAACATGGATGTGCTAGTTTTTCCAATTGAGGATTTTTCTATCCTTTGGGTAAATACCTAAGAATGGAATTACTGGGTTGTGTGATAGTTCTATTTGTAGGTTTCTGAAGAATTGCCATATCATTTTCCACAGTGGTTGTACTAACATTCCCACCAACAGTGCAGGTTTTTATTATTATTATTATTATTATTATTATTATTATTATTTTGATTTCTTTTATACAGTCAATCACTATACATCACTATGGCTTTTTAAGAGAATTTTACCAAATACGGCTTGTAAAGTGAATTTACCCAACATGAATACACTTCACACGAGCGTAGTCTTTTAACCATAGACGTGGCAGTGCTAACCTTCTTGGTGAACAAATACGTTTAGTAGTATATAAAGTCCTTCTCTGTCTCTTCTTACATATCTTTGTTCTTAGAGTCTATTTTGTCTGATATCAGTAACGCAACTCCAGCCTTTTCCTAGTTTCCGTTTGCAAGGAATACGTTTCTCCAGCCGTTCACTTTTAGTCTATATATGTCATTATCAGTGAGGTGTGTTTCTTATAAGCAGTATATAGACAACGTCTGTTTTTTTTAATCCATTCATTGAGTCTGTGTTGGTTAATAGGAAAATTCAATTCATTACCATTCAACATTATTAATGATACTTGCAGATTTACCTGTTTTATTTAGTTAGCCATTTTCTTGGTTATTTTTGGTTGTCTCATTTCTGTTGGTCTCTCTTTAGTTTTCCTGAAATAATACTCCTTTGAGTACTTCTCGTAGAGCTCATCTAATATTGGTGTATTGTTTGTTTTTGTTTATCTGAAAATACTTTTATGTTTATCTGAAAATGCTTTTATTTGTTCTTCCCATTTGAAGGAAAATCTTGCTGGATATAGTATTCTTGGTTGAAATTGTTTTTCTTTTAATGTTCTAAATATATATTCTCATGCCTTCCTTGCTTTTATTTTTTTCAGTTAAGAGGTCTGATGTTAGTCTAATGAGAAATGCTTTATAAGAACTGACATTCTCTTGCCATTTTCAGAGTATTGTCTTAGTCTTTGATTTTTACCAGTCTGGCTATGATGTGCTGGGGGAGGATATTTCTACATTGATTCTATTTGGAGTCCTTTTTATTTCTTGAGTCTGAATTCCTCCATGTTTCTCTAGATTTGGAAAGTTTTCAGACAATGTTTTATGAAAGAGGTTTTTCATGACTAGCGTCTTCTTCACCTTCTGGATTACCCATTATGGCTATTTGGGCATTTCATGGTGTCTAGAATTTCCTATACGTCATTTCTTTTTTGTTTGTTTATTTTTAAAATTCATTTTGGTGGTTTGGTCTTTGTGGGAGACTCTGTCTTTAAGGTCAGAAATTGTTTATTCTACATGATCCAATCTGCTATTAATGCTTTCTAGGGAGAGTTTAATTTCTTGTGTTGTGTTCTTTGTTTCCAGAAGTTCTGTTCAACTTTTGTTTAGAATTTCTATCTCTTTATGGATTTTCTCTTTCATGTCTTGGAATGATTTTCTCATTTCCTGGAATTGATTTCCTGTTTTCTTTTGCACCTCATTGAGTTTTGTTACTATGAATGTTCTGAATTATTTTTCTGACATTTTTGTAAATTCCTTTGTCCTGTCCGTCATTGGTAAAGGGCTACTACTCTCATCTGGAGAAGAGTTATCCCTTGTTTTCTCATGTTTTTTTTTTTTTTTTGAAGTAGACTTTGTATTGGAAGACAGAATTTCATCCTTAGTTCCCAGGTGAGTTCTTGTTAGAGGGCTGTGTTTCCCTAATAAGAAATGATAAAGCTTATACAGGTAACTTCAGGAAGTTGGTTCCTCTATCACCCTTTCAGCTGTTGATGAGGTGGGAACAAACTAAGGAGATATGCCTTGGTAAAGAGGATCAAGTTGTGCCTGTGCTCCATACATCCGAGCTAGAGTGCCACAAGTTCCAAAGATAACCCTGGGAGGTGACGGTGCACTCACAAGAACAGGCCTACCTAGAGGAGACTCAAGTCTCCCAGTGGGCGGGTTGAGCCCAGGCAGCAGGGAGCACTGCACACATGGAGTGCTGCAAGTTCCTAAGACCATCCCAGGGGTTAGGGGTGCACTCATGAGAAGAAGTCTCCCAAGACCAGGTCCAAGACCCTGGGTATGAATTTAAATAAGACCAGTTAACATAACTACATTTTTGGATCACATTTCACTCGTTAAATGTTTGGAGATATAAGTTATGATGGGTGGGTGGGTGGATGGATGAATGGATGGATGGATAAAATAGATGATAGATGATAGATAAGTGATAGCTAAAATCATATAACCCTGCTAACCAAACACATATAACCCTACTAACCAAACACAGACTAATACTTTGCCCCTTCTATAAGGTCACTTCCAACCCTGCTCCAGGCTAAATGCTTTCCCTTGATTTCCCTGTTTTACAGATACTATTCTAGGAAATTTCCAGTTCATAATTCTTTTATTCTCAAATAGTTTCTGTACAACATTGTCAAAGGCATTTCAGACCAAACCCTACTAATTCAAGAATTTCTACCTCATATTTATGTCATTTATTAAGATAAAACAACTTTTTAAACTCTTTTATAAATTTGGTTATTAGCAATCAAATGAGAATATAATAAACGTTATGAAGAAAATGAGTTTTATTTAAAAGATTAACTCTTCCAGTTTGAACCAATATTATATATCAGAAGCATAACTTGTTTTCAGTTAGTAAATCTATGAATAACATTTACACATTTCTCTTAAATCTTAGCTCAGAGGAGTTACTATAGGTATTTAATGTTCAGAAAATAGTTGGGAAATAAAGTATTATTTGTGTCCTTACTTGTTTACAAAAACAGACCATGAAAGATTAAAAGAATTCTGAACTTGACACAGTAATATCTTGTCCCAAACAAACCACTTTCTTAAATGGAATATATAGAAATGTGTGTGTGTGTGTGTGTGTGTATGTGTTCTCTTAAATGGAATTTGTGTGTGTGAAGAAACATTTTCAGTATCTAAGAGAGGCAAAATGTTAGTGATTATTTTTAGTAATAAAATATTCTTATTTTAAAAATACTCCTTTTGTAATGTGAACTACTGTATGTTAATCATTCAAATAAGTAAAGATGAAAGCTTCTAGATATTTTAAAATGTTATAAATTATCATCTGTAGTAGATGTGTTTGAATATATCTTTTCAATTTGGTTAAATTGCATATTCAGGATATAAATGATTAGCACTACAAGGAAATAAAATAATGAGTACACTTTCTTGAATAAAGATGGGTGTCAGTTAAATATGAAATTAATGCTATTATTTCTGCTAAGAGAATCTTGGGACCTGGTGATATTTAATGATAAAATGCCTATTACTTATGGGATATGTTTAGTTCAATATTAAGAATAAAGTGAGATCAAAATTTCTTCTACAGGTTGCATGCAATTTCTGATATTGTGGCTTTAAGAAACTGAATAATAATTTTTTGTTTTGTTTTGTTTTCATCTTATGATATTTAGCAGAACGTCTCACTTTTTTGTTTTTGTTTTTAGTTGATTTTTTTAAATTTTATCATTTTTAATAATTATTTTACTTAACTTTATTTATTTATTTTAATTTGACCCAAGAGGGACAAAAAGAGAGAGAAAAAGAGAAAGCAAGCCACCAGGTACAGAATTCGAACCATGGTCAGCCATGTTGGAGTCCAGCACCCTTAACCACCATATCACCTGCCGGCCCCAAGAGTTGATTTTTAAAATAACTGATGTCTTTCTTTTATGACATCATCTAACTCATTGAGGCAGCCACATAATTCTTGAAATGGACATTTAAATGTAGAAGACAAGAAGTGAAGGAGAAGGATAAAGAGCATATCTCTTAAGGTCATAGGTTTGTATGACAACAAAAACAGAAGCCAAATCCAAATTATTTTGTGATTGTACAGCATGTTTTTTACCATCGTGAACATAGTGCATATTAGTCAAGTCACAGACATTACCACAGACATTATCATCAGCAGATAACTTTTCATTTTTGTATATTTTAAATGTGTTGTTCGTTTCTTCCCTGATCCCCTCTTCTCTACCCCCATTACTTTATTTCTTCCCCATATTGTCTCTAGTATCTACCATTGCCCTCCCTGCAATTATACCTTCCAATCTCAATTTCTACTATAGCGTGCAGACATTAGGTATATATTGAGTGAAAAGATACAAATGCCTATCATTCATGATCTGATTTGGTTTACTAGCATTAAATCTTTCATATTTGTCTACTTTGTATCAAATGTTCATTTTCATAGCTGCATTAATTATTTTAATAAATTACAATGCAATCAGATCTATCTTTCCCCCAAGGCATTGAAACTTATATCCTTTATATCCAAATTTTAAAGAATCAAGTCTTTTATCTTATTCTCTTCTTTCTCTGGCCTTTTCAGAACTATGATACATTAGTGAAAAGAATTATAAAATCAAGAAAACATTGTTGAATTATGTCATTGCATCTGTAAAATCTTAATCCTTTGAGTAATGAGGCCTCTGAGAGACTGATAGTCACTAGCTTGTAATACCATAAATTTTTCATCACAACAAACCAATAGTTATCTACTCTTCTTGGAACCTTAAAAAAGAGCACTTTCATCAAATAATTGTTAAGGTCAGCATATGGCCTGGGAGTTAGGGCTGCTAGATACCACATGGCTGACAGTGCCATGCAAGGGCCAGACGCAGCAGCTTAAGAAACATGTCGGCTGTGACTGCATGGAGGCCTGAAATCCCAACAGGAGGGAAAGATGGAGAACAGACTATACCATATCTGTCCGATAGGGCTTGATTTCTCACTTTCCCTCTTAACTCTCTGACTTTCCCTCATATGCTCTCTGCCAAAATAAAAACATAATAATTTTTAATTGAAATTTAGGGAACAGCAGCTGGCGTAATGGCTATGTCACTGGACTCCCATGTAGTCAACCATGGTTTGAGTCCTGAACCCACTGGCTTAAACTCACGCAGGCCACATGTGCATGAGTGCCCAAGATCCTAAGAGGAGAGTGGAGGAGAGGGGACTGTGGCATGGCCATCCCCACAGGGGATGATTTCTCACTTTCTGTCTCTCTGTCTCTCTCTGTCTCTCTGGCGAGTGCACATGCCCTATAGCGAAAACCTCTCAAAAAAAAAAATTAAATACATATTTTAGCACCACTTTGAATGTTTTCTTTGTGAAATCCAAGAATGTTAAATAAATAAAAAACATGGTAAGTAATTTAATCTATGTTGTTATTCATAAGATATGTATGCTTTATAGAAAAATATCAACTGAATTGTAACGTAGGTCATACTTTTACTATTTCATCTCAAATTATTAATATTTTTCTTTTTATATGAAAAAGATTTGAGATTTCAACCATTCTATTGTTTATCTACTGGTATCAAAGATAATTAACCATTTGGTCACCAGGTAATAAACCAGTAGAAGCACGGAATTTGGCTGACCATGGTTCAAGTCTCAGACCTGACACCTCGAAAATCATGCCAGGTAAGTGTGCCTGTGTGTCCAAAATCCAAGGAGAAGAATGGGGGGAAAAGGGATGGCAGGCAGTATGCCTCCCCCCAGGGGTTGATTTCTCACTTTCTCTCTCACTTTCTCTCTCTGTTTCTCCAGTGAGCACACATGCCCTATGGCAAACACCTAAGATGAAATAAATAAATAAAATAAAACCAAAAGCATAAGAAAAATAGAAATAATTAAATTCTGTAAATTTTATATATCAAATCAAGAGGAAAAACAGTGCTAAGAATCAAGATTTTATTTATATCATCTTCAATTCTACTTTGGAATTTTCCTCTGATTAAGTTTATGGAAATAAATTAAGCAAAAGTTTAGTAATAATATTTCTTTTCCTTTTTTTTTGGCGGGGGAAAGATTTTGCTATAGGGTGCGTATGCTAGCCAGAAAAACAGAGAGATGAGAGGCAGAAAGAGAAATCACCCCCCAGGGAGGATGGCCACTCTGCAATCTCTTCCCATCCATTCTCCTCTAGGGATCTGGGGCAGGCACACACACGCACCCGGCATGAGTTTAAGGCACTGGGTCTGGAACTCGAACCGCAGACAACTACATGGGAGTCCAGCAACATAACCATTGCACTAACTGCTGGTCCCAGTAATAATATTTCTTATAGCACTAAATTAGAAATGCCACATTTAACTCAATGCCACTTTCAATATAAGTCATACTTTATGTTTCTAAATCATTCAGTCTAAAAATATTATCAAAAAGATTCAGTAATAACCATAGAAAAAAACATTTTGTATGTTTTGCCTACACTGAGGGGATGGAATATTGTATTTCTAGGGATGATGCTAACAAAATCAGTCATTCCAAACCCCAAACCAGTAACAGGTAGAGAAATATAGACTATATAGTGAAAAAAATAATAAAAAATGATCTAAAGGAAAAGTAATTGCTAAAAAGTTGGAGAAAAGGAAGGTTAACAGAGAAAAATAGCAAAGCACTATCAGAGAAAGTAGAAAGAAAGAAGTGAATAAATCCAATGGAAACCATAAATCAAGTTCAATAAATCCTACAATGAAAAGGCTAAAGTGAAAAATGAGTCTCTTTCAGACAGAGCTTGTGAACAATCTCCAAAGTATCTAATAACCTAGACAGAAACACTTCGGGTGATTTCTCATGGGATCAATAATGGCAGTCTTAATGTTGCTTTAGAAAAGAATGATTAAACCAAGAACACACCAGAAAATAGCATCACAAGAATCTCATCCTCAAAAAGAATAAGCTAAATATTTCTCCATGAAGATGGATCTAGAGGGACACCATGAAAACACATATTTATAATGTATTATTAATTTTAAATACTAGAAATTAGATTCATGTATAATTAGCTATACCAAATACTTTTCCTAAGGGGGGAAAATGCATAAAATATCAGTAGAGTAGTTTTGGCTGAATATGGAACAAAAGAGTAAAGATAATCTAACTGCAGGGCTGGTCAAAAATAAAAAAGTGAAAGTTCAACAAAGAAACAAATGAACACAAACTAAAAAGAGCAGGCGAAAGGAACATGTTTGTGGAGCTGACATGACAAGTTTTAAGAGTGCATCCTTTGTCAGTACTTTCTAAGAAAGGGTAGACTATTTCCTGCTGTCCCAGGAGATTGCAGCCCACACTATAAATGTTCCAACTTTAACCTCATTCTGACTTTTTTTTCTGTTTTCTTTTCTTTTTTTCTTTCTTTTACATTTATTCACTGTATATCATTACAGCATACAAAATGAATTATTCCATCGAGAATTACATTGCTCTTTGACTCAAAGATATTACCATCAACAGATAATTTTCCATTTTGTGTTACTAAATTATTTTACTTTCTTTTTCCCCCTTGATTTCTTCCGTCTCGCCCTCTGCCTTTTGATTTCCATTCAGATCTGTCTACATGCTAAGATGATTCTCCTTCGTCCCAATATGAAAAATCACGCTTTTCTATTGGAAAGTAATAAGTTCATCCAAGGTTTATATTCTGGTTGCCAGGGTCATGGTTAAGGTGAACTCACCTCCAAGAGAAGGTTTCACTATCAATGGGTGGGTAAACGATGTTTCTATGACTTGAGAACTAAGAGCTGGAACTTGGATATTGGTTAATTCAACATTATGTTAAATGTTGGAGATTCCTTAAAGGATGGTCAGTTTTCCCTCCTGGAGGGATTCATGTTGGCATCACTTCAAAATAATCCCTCATTTAAGTAATTACTGAAGGGCCAGTAGATGGCATAGGGTTACATTTCTGGACTCCCACATGGCTGCCCACAGTACAAGTCCCAGACCTGTGGTTTGAAAATCCTTCCAGGAACATATGCATATGTGCTCCTGGGAGGACAATGGAGAAGAAGAGATGGAGGCTTGGCTATCTGCCGGGGGGGGGGAGGGTGATTTCTCAGTGTCCCTCTCACTGCCTTTGTGTGTGTGTGTGTGTGTGTGTGTGTGTGTGTCTATGGCAAGCACACGCTCCCTAAGGGGAAAACAAAATAAAACAAAAAACAAACTCTTAAAAAATAGTTACCAAAAATCATGAAGAACTAATGTGAAATTATGAATTATTATTTTTTTTTTTGCTATTTGCCTAGTCTGACTACTCCTTTGTTTTTCATTCTCTTATTCAGTTGTTCTCCTGTCCATTTCATGTACCCATTTCCTGTAATAGGAACAAACCATAGTTCTGAATATGTGCATTGAGTAATATGAATCAGACATTTGTGTATTTTATATAATATTGTGGAGGAACTTCTATAATGCAAGACAGAATAATATCTGTTTCTTTCTCCTTGGTGGATTCATAATTCACTAACACTGGTATTTCTTTTCTGATGCTACTTCAAACCATTCTGAAAATACCAAGTATTCTATGACAGGAAACTTTGAAATATAGTTTTATTTCATTGAAAGAAATTCTTCTTCTATTGAATTATCCTTCAATACAAAGTAATATTTTGCTTTTCTGCAAAATACATTTAATTAAACCTTGAAAAACTAGCAACATCGATTAGAATACATTCAAAAACAATGAGAAAACTATTTAGCTAAAATAGGCAAGAAAAATTCATCTTTAATTATTCTGTTTCTCTAAAGTTTAGCAAAGAACCTGAAGGCTTTTAAAATGTAGCTCATTAAATCTCAATAGATCACATAGAATAGTAACACAAACTCATTCAGGGAATTACAAGTTGGTGTGAATTTATTTATTTTCACCCACATTGAAAATGGTCTGTGAAGATTTCATTTCAATACGAACTTCAACATCCCCAAGTTTTTATAAATAGAAAGAATATATAAATTAAAATTATTCTATAATCCTGGAGTAATGGTTTCTGTTTACTTTTTCTGTGTTTTTGCTGTAGGACATGTGTCCTCTTTGAGAAAGAAAGAGAGAGAGAGCAGGAACATAAGACAACACCCCTGGGAGAGGAATGGCCACGCTCAATCCCTTCCCCTCCATCCTCCTCTCAGGATTTTGGACATGCATGTCCATGTGCCTGGTGTGTTTTTCAAGCCACTGGGTCTGGGACGCCAGTAGTGCTGTTGGCTAAGTGGGATCCAGCCACCTTCATTGCCACACCACCTGTAGTGATAGCTTTGGAAACTAAATCTCATTAAAGCAAGGTAAAGATTTACTTAATGGGTTAGTGAAGGTTTCATGAGAAGATGGGTTTTGGAATGCAAGAGTAATTATTATTCAAAGGAAGGCTCTGCATATTCATCTTAAAGGTAACAAGATTTGAATTGTATCACCTTATCCTCAGCATAACTATTTTACTATAAATATTCAAAATTCTTTGAGGGCATCTTATCAATACTGGGAAGTTATTCTTGAGTACAATCCTGCAATTTTTTTCCTACATGGCTTCTATAGAAGAGGGTTATTTGGACAACTGCACATAAGGAAGTGTTTGAGTAAAGAGGAGCTACGGAGATAAAGGGAACCTTTCAAATTTTCATAGCAGGTACAATCTTTGGTTGGCTTTCAAAGGGCAGAAGTAAATTTTTAAAATGTATATAAGAGATTTTGGACATGCATGTCCATGTGCCTGGTGTGTTTTTCAAGCCACTGGGTCTGGGACGCCAGTAGTGCTGTTGGCTAAGTGGGATCCAGCCACCTTCATTGCCACACCACCTGTAGTGATAGCTTTGGAAACTAAATCTCATTAAAGCAAGGTAAAGATTTACTTAATGGGTTAGTGAAGGTTTCATGAGAAGATGGGTTTTGGAATGCAAGAGTAATTATTATTCAAAGGAAGGCTCTGCATATTCATCTTAAAGGTAACAAGATTTGAATTGTATCACCTTATCCTCAGCATAACTATTTTACTATAAATATTCAAAATTCTTTGAGGGCATCTTATCAATACTGGGAAGTTATTCTTGAGTACAATCCTGCAATTTTTTTCCTACATGGCTTCTATAGAAGAGGGTTATTTGGACAACTGCACATAAGGAAGTGTTTGAGTAAAGAGGAGCTACGGAGATAAAGGGAACCTTTCAAATTTTCATAGCAGGTACAATCTTTGGTTGGCTTTCAAAGGGCAGAAGTAAATTTTTAAAATGTATATAAGAGGTATGAAAAGGGTCCTTATAATATTTTCTGGGGAAGCCACAGATTTCCTTATAAACCTAACCTTTTAACATTTCTATCTCTCTAAAGATCAAAGACTGTGGGGACCAGCAGATGGTGTAGCGATTACATCCCTGAACTACCACATGGCCAGCTGCAATTTAAGTACTGGACTCGGCAGCTTGAAACACACTGAGCATGTGTGCACACATGCCCCAAATCCAAAGAGGAGTGGGAGAGAGAGGATTGTGGTGTCACCATCTCACCTGGGGAGTGATTTCTCACTTTCTTTCTCTCTGTCGAGCTCATGTGCCCTATAGCGGAAATCTCTCTTTAAAAAAGAGGAAAGATTAGAGACTGTGAGCAGTTTAGATGGTGAGAAAATTGAAAATTTTTATTACTAACACAAATTTCATGATTTTTCTACAGATATAATGAAATTTGATATTAAAACTGTTATATTTTATTTAAGTAGTTAGATATGTATGCTATTAATTCAAAAGTCAATAACTTCCTAATTCTCATTACACTACTAGTTTAGAGCTCAGGGAAGGAATACCTAGAACTGTGATAAAGTACTATTTTGGGTATATGTGGGACAATGTTTCCAGAGGAGTTAATATGTGAGTCTGAGTAGACTAAGGGGGGAATATCGACCTTCAGCGTGGGCAGGTGCCATTCCATCAACCAGAGCTGGTATACAGAGGGAGAATTTATCACTTTTTGAGAGTGGAATAGCCTTGTGCTGTTCTCTTAGACATGTGAAAGCAAGGCTTACAAGCTGGATTGCCTTTAGACTCCAAGATTGGCAACTACAGCCCCCGTCCTTCCTTCCTACCCTAAAATTCTTAGGCTTTTGACCTCAAACTGAGGGTTTTACCATCAGATTTTCTTTTTCTGAGGCCTTTAGAATTGGAGTAAGACACAGTTCTGGTACCCCTGGTCTCCAACTTGAAGATAGTGTGTTGTGGAACTTCTCAACCTCCATAATTGTGCAAGCAGTTACACACACACACATCTATATATTTATATGGAGATAAGAAATATATGCATGTGTGTGCATATGAATTGATCTCCTATTCTGTTTCTCTAACGACCTTTGACTCGTTCCTACACAGTGAGTTTCTTTGAAATTATCAATTCAGCTCAGCACAGTCTAGTTTATGTTCACTGTAAGATCAGTAAGAAAGGAAAATTCATGAAAGAAAATAGAAGGTAGGCAGAAACAACTTACTAAATGCACATTTTTCTTTGCTATGTTCTAGATATAAACATTTAAATATATAATATATAATGCTTTATTACCTGTGTCATACGGAGAAAAATATCATATTTAAATTTAGAGTCACAAAATCAGTATTTTTATCTTTAGTGTTACATATTAATGTTCTTGGGTCTGTTGTTTGAAGAATGACTGGTCTCTGTACAACCACAGAGATGGTTTCAAAGCAAAGAAATAGTTTATGTAAAAACAAAAGTCTTATAACCTGGAAAATAATTTTACTTCTATGTTACCTTTCATTTGTTTAACAGTTTAAATACTGAGAATGTTTTAGTGGCTGCTAGTTCTTACTCTATGTGAAAAACAAAGTTTAGGCAAGATTATGAAACTTGAATAAAGAAGACTGCCAGTTCTTAAGTGTTAAATTGGTTCTAAAGGGACCAGCAAACGGCGTAATGGTTACATCACTGAACTTACACATGGCCAATGGCAGTTAGAGTCCTGGACCCAGAGGCCTGAAACTCATGCTGGGCACATGTGTGTGCAAGCCTAAGACCCTGAGAGCAGAATGAACTCTGGTGTGGCCATCCCCCCTGGGAAGGGTAATTTCTCACTTTCTATCTGTCTGTCTCTTTCTCTCTGGTGAGTGAATACATCCTATAGCAAAAATCTCTCTCTAAAAAAAAGAGGAAAGAAAAAAGTTTCTGAAAACAGTAATGGAGGACCCAATAGGTGGCATAGTAGTTAAGGTGCTGGACTTCCACTTAGTCATTCATGATGTATAAAATGCATTGGTGTATAAAATGCCAGGAGGAGAATGGAGAAGGGATTACAGTAAGGTTGTCCCCCTGGGGGGTGATTTCTCACTTCCCCAGTGAGTGTACATGCCCTATGGCTAAAAAAATAAAAAATAAAAATTTATAAAATAAGAGCTATTCAGTGTAGTAACCCAATTGATGGCAATAGGGATTTCAAGAAACTTATGAAAGCAGGAAAATGTATTTTTTTATTTAATATATTTTATTTTATACATTCAATTACCATACATCACTTAGCTTATAAAGTGAATTTTCCAACATAAATACATTTCACAACAGTCCAGTTGGGGATACTATACACATTATCATCAACAGATCATAATCCATTTCTTTTTCCCATCAATGTCTTTTTAAAAAGAAATCTGAACAATATCAAAAAGACTGCATGTCTGGGTTATATTCTCATCACTTAAGTCAGACATGTTTGTTCAGTCATTGGTCATTACATTTCATTTTCAGAATCTCCTCTTCTCTGTGTCTATCCATGATATCTCCATTATTAATTACATAACTATTAATTCTTGTATCTCCAGTTGAAATTTTGGACAGAATGTGATTAACTCAGTTAAGACTACTATCTCTGGTAATGTTTTCTTGACAAACAATGCTTGTAGGCCTCTACAAAAACCATAGATTATCTTGAGATAATTGATCATTTTGGGTTCAGTTGGTTGTCTACAAAGTGACTCTTTCATTGGATTAAAAAAAAACTCACTTAAATAAATTAAAATAGAGCATTGATAATTATTTCCAGGGAATACTCTGAGCTACTCCTTAAGTTATGAATATGGTAGTTTCCTTACGTGAGTACTATGCCATGCCAGTCACTGAAATTGGTCTGCTTTCAACTGGTGTAGTCAAGCATACTATCAAGAAAACAATGAGAGATGTGCATTGGCCTTGTTGTTATTAGAAACTTAGAAGCTATACAATCTTTTATACTGACTGGATATCTTGGCTCTGAAACCAGAAGTTATCATAGTTGATTTTATTAAGTAGCTATCTGATTCTTGAAAGATAAGCTTGAGAAATGCCATTCTTTTCTCTCTCTCTCTCTCTCTTTTTTTTGGAGAGGTTTTTTGCTATTGGGCATGTGTGCTCACCAGAAATACAGAGACAGAGAGAAAGGAAACAAGAAATCACCCCAGAGCAGATGGCCACAACACAATTTCTTCATTTTCCTCTCGGGATCTTGGGCACACACACACGCACCTGTGTTTAAGCCACCGGGTCTGGGACTTGACCCATGGTAGACTATATGGGAGTCCAGTAATGTAGCCATTATGCCATCTGCTGGTCCCTAGAAATGCTATCCTTTTTAAAGAATTACACTTGTTTATGCTTTTTCATGGCTAAGAAGGTTGGGTTTTTTTTTTTTTGGTAATAAAAATAATTACATATTTGGTGTGTTTTACTTTTACATTCATAAATAAGGCTCTTTCAAAGTTGGCTATATTGAAGTATTTTATTACAAGTTTTTTCATTCTGGAAAGAAAAAAAACATATTATATGTGAATGTGTATTAAAATTTTACTTTATGTTATAGTGCATGTTATTGTTATGACCTGTTAGTGACCTAGAATTTGCCCAAAGCCTAAATTCTGCAAAAGTCTTGACTTTTCCAGTGCTCCCAGCCTTGGCTGCACTTTCTTCTCTATCATTTCCTCATCTGCAGCAGCTCTGTCCTAGTTCAGCACTGAAGTCGTGCTTCACTGCATCCTTTACGTTTGGCTCTCTGCCTATCCTGTCCTTGATCACTTCTTTTCACTGAATTGAATAGGAATTGTTGACATTGAGCATGCATAATTTCTAACTTAGATTGTTATTATAATAAAATAATAAGCCCAGTCAACATACGTTATATGCTAAATATAGTTTTTAAAGTTATTATTGACATTTCAAAGATTTCTTTTCAAAGGCATTGTAAAGTTAGGAATTGAAGGTCAAAATAGTTTTTATACTGAGCATCAATCTTTTAAAACCCTGTTATCAGCAAGGTCTTTTTTAAAGAATGTATTATATATAAATGTTTCAATCATGGTTCATTTTTTAAAATAAAGATGGAAGGTCACAGATGTTTTATCTGATTGCCCTTGGAAATATAGAACTGTGTGTGAGATTAGGAAATTGCTTCCCTCTCCATTGCAGTTTGATACACTTGTAGTCACTAAAGGCCTGTTCTCACAAGATATAAATGACCATTGCTTCAAGGCCATTCAAACAATATTTAGTCTTTCGTAATGAAAACAGAAGAAATATACACAGAGACAGAAACATATTTCAAAATAATGATACAATCATATTCAACTATTGTATTGAATAGCAAGCTATGTTTATTGTTGACAAAGCTAATATCTGCTCCTTTCCAAAGAGAAAGCTTGTTCTCACTTTCATAGGTCCTGTTACACAGTACTTACAATTTAAAACTAAAGCAATTTTATTTTTTCCTGTATAAGTTTCTAGGGAGAAATATTGATGGTTGGAACTGTTACTAAAATTCCTTATTATCATCGTTTTGACACTAAAATTTAACTTCTAACTATAAAATAAGGAATGAAATAAAACCATGACTGATTAGATAAAACCCACTTTCAAACAGTTTTTTTAGATTTTTTAATATAATCATTGTATAATAGTTAATGTTTTTCTGCATGACATGGGCTGGTTTTAAATGCAATTATTTCATGAAGCAAATTATATTTCCACTAGTTTTTATAACTGAACATCAGAACTGTGTTCATATGCAATAATGTTTTAAAGCCTGTATACACAAACCGATTATCTTAATCAAATTAATCATTTGATTGGAATAGTTGAGAAAATACTATTTACTGTGTATAGATGACATATGAAAAATACATAAGAGACAAAATGCATTTTACACAGAATCTCAGATCTGAAAGTTCTTTATCTGTTGATTTTTCTACTAGAGGCTACTGACTTTTATCTCTCTAACTCAAAATAACACAAAACATATGACTGAAAACTCAATTTACTAGTATCTAACAATTTAAAACTAACTGCTTCAAAATTTGTTTGCTCTATTCAACTAGTTGTTCCAAAATTAAAAATGTTATTTCAGATTAAGGGAAGCAAATTCTGAGTTATTAAAATATTATAATGTGCATAAGAATGATGATACCTCATAAAGAAGCATAGACGTTAAATTGTAAAGCATGTTATGGGAATTTCCTCATCATTCATTGATTCATTTAATCATCCAAATTTACTGAATGTCTTTCATGTCCTAATTATAGTGTTTTTATAAATGAGAAAAAAAGAAAGAAAACTAGTCTTTGTCATAAAAGTTTATAATCTAGCAAGAGACATATAAATAAATCAATAAAAGCAAAGTATATAGTAAAAAATGGGATTATGAAAAAAAAGTTTTTACAGGCAAAAGAAAGAAGGGTGAAGCAATTTAGGATTATCCAAGATGCTTCAAAAGTAGAATGAAATTTGAGTTGGATCATGAAACATAAGATGTTTTATAATACTAAGATGTGGGGTTTTCAATTTTTAAAACCCACTTTTTAAAATAAATTATATACATCTTTAAAAAATTGGCTTTGGGCAAAGGTAGAAAAGAAAGATGTCATAGTTGCACATTGCTTTCTCCTCCTATCTAAGATCCAAAGAATAAATTTCTGCAGCAACAAAATTCTCACACAGAAAGATATAGTTAAAAGAATTGTAATATGATGGCCCTTCCTAGACTATAATTTGACTATTCCTAAGCCTCTTCTCTTCGCACCTTTTTTCAATAATTTCAGAGAAGATTTGAGTTATAGCTTCTTTTTTTTTTATATTATTGACATTTTTTGGTCATAGGGAGCATGCAGTTGCCAGAGAGAGAGGGAAAGTGAGAAATCACCCCATCACCCTTAAGGGAGATGGCCACACCACAATCCCTTCTCCTCTATTTTCCTCCAAGGTTTTTGGGCATGCAAACACACACACACACACACACACACACACACACACACACACACACACACCTGGCATGATTATTCAAGGTGATGGGTCTGGGATTTGAACTGTTGTCAGCTATGTGGGAATCCAACACCTTAATCACCACACCACTTGCTGGCTCAGAGTTATATCTTAAAATCTTGTCTAAATGAGCAACTGATAATTGGCTTGGTCCTTTAATGCTGTAGCACCCTTCACATTCGCCAATCAGAAACAAATATTTGAACTAGCCCAATTTTTACCAAGATTTCTACAGGATCATTGTGGATGATTTCTTTTTAATACCCAACTTGGAAAGCCATCTTGAGCAGAAGAACAAATCTGACGGCATCATACTTTCTAATTTAAAAACATTTTCTAAAGGTAAAATAATCAAAACTGTATGGTACTCGTATAATTGAGTCTAGGCTAATGGAACAGAATATAAATCTCAGGAAAAAAATTCTGCATATTTATAATGAATTGATCTTTGACAGCTATATCAAGAAAACACATCATTAATGGACAGTTACTTCAATAATTGATTTGGGGAAAAATGGATATTCACATGTAAAGAAATGACATTGGACCCTTCTTTCATGTCATATTCAAAAATTAACATGACACCTAGAATTCTAGATGTACGATTCAGCAGTCCAACTTTTGGCTATAAATTCAAAAGGAATAAAATCATCATCTCTATGAAATATGTGTATTGCAGCATTTACAATAGTCAAAATATAGAAACAGTGCCAGGTGGTAGTGTGGTTGTTAAAGCAGCTGAATCCCACATGGCTGACCTTATGGTTCAAGTCCTAGACATGATGGCTTGAGAAACACATTGGATATGTGTCCATACATGCCCAAATTCCGGAAAGGAGGGAAAAATGGAGTAGAAGAGATTGTGGTGTGACCATTCCCCATAGGGAGTTGGGGGAACTCATTGTAATTTTCCCACTTTCTTTCTGTTTCTCTCTGGTGAGTGTGTATGCTCTATGGCAAATTTAAAAAACATATAAACAATCTAAACAATATAAATGTATGTGTATGAATGGATAAAGAAAATGTAACACACACACACACACACACATATATATATATATATATATGTATGCTATGGAATATTAGGAGAATATAAAGGAGAAACTCCAGCCATTTATAACAACATGGATGAACTTGGATGTTATTAAGGTAAGTGAAATGATCCAGACAGAAAAACAAATACTGTATTTTTCTTTTATGTAGAATCAGAAAAGTTGAATTCATAGCAACAGAGAGTAGAATGATTATTGACAGAGCTTAGGTGTTGGGGAAAATAGGAATAAAAAGTCACAGGGTAGTGTTCAGTTATCTAGGATAAATGCATTTTTGAGGTCTAATGTACAACCTATCGATCATGATTAATAATACTGTATTGTATACTTGACATTTGCTGAAAGGACAGATATTAAATGCCCTCACCACAAAACAGAAAAGATAGCTACGTGAGGTGATGAATATGTTGATTAGCCTGATTTTAGTAATCATTTTAAAACATATATATACATCAGAACTTCCCATTGCATACCCTACATATATACAATTTTTATTCACTGATTATACCTCAATAAAGTTAGGAGAAATAAAGTATAAGATATATAAAATTTTTGCTTTAGGAGAGATATCAGATAATCTGATAAAGATTTGAATATAAGCCAGTGGCTGAGAAAAGATTAAAATCCTATTCATGAATTTCTGTTTGAGTTTCCTTCAATGGTAGGAATTTTTCTATGGAAAAATTCCTTTCAAAAGTCCAGAAATCATAAATAGGATTTAGATATTTTAAATTATTTACATGGAGGTATCAAATTTGTTTCAACTGAAACATGGCAAGGTCGAGATATCTTCAGTGCATGCACACGTAGATACTCATTAACAAATATGCCCAGGAGTGTTCATAGAGGTGCTTTAAGTTTAGGAATAATTCTGGCACAGATTAAAGAAATAGAAGCAGACCCAGACAGTGGCACAGTGGTAATGTGACTGAATCTACATGAGAAAGGAATTGAGCTCTTATCCAGGATCTTCGTGTACAACCTGGGTGCACATGTGTGACCATGGCTTGGACCAACCGAGACTGAAAGTAAATCACAACACGAAGGCCCTGTCAGTCCTGCCTCTCTACTTCTCTCTCTCTCTTTCTCTGCTTTACAACAAAACAGAAGAATGATCACCAAACAACAACAAAGAAATAGAAGCAAAACTGATCACAAGGAACAGTATCAAGTGAAGGAAAAGGAAAGTCCTGGATGAAATTATTAACTACATCATAATGTTAGAAAATTATTGGTTACATATATGATAAAAAAGTAATTATTAGCTATTAGAATGTGAAGATTTGTATGAGGAAGGTGCCAGTGAGTAATACCATGAGGATGAAATAAGGTGGATAATAGCAGCTGAGCAGACTGCCCATGAGATAACTTGAGCAGGTGTTACATAGTGAAGGAGAGAGAATGGATACTACAGATAGGCATACGTAGATTCAAGTCATTGCGGTTTTTATTATTTTATGTCTTAAATGTTTTCCCTAAATTCCTTATGGATATAACTAGCTGGTACTCAACTCAAAATCTGGAAATACCAGATTCTTAAGTATTGAGAGAATATTAGTAAGTAAAACTGTAAAATAAAACAACAGAAGGTTAATAATTATAAAGAGATAATGACAAATAAAAACAAAACCAGATTGTTCTGTATGTAATATAGTCATAAAAACCTTGTGAAACTGCCATTCAGACCGATTTTGTGCCATTAATTATTGATGTGCTTATTACCAAGGATTGACACTTTGAGGTAATTGATTATTATCGATGTAGATTTACTTAGACAAGAGTTCATGGAGACAGATCTAGCACCTTAACTACATCAACACTAATCCAAGTATTAAAATAAATATTTATTTTGTGTTTTAATTTTTATATAAGTTCTATTTAAAGGTTTTGTTTTGCTAATAGAAAGTACTTAGTGGTTCTCCTCATGAGTATATGGAGACCTCACCCAACCAGGTTATTAAGATTGAAAATTTATTGTTAAGTTTGGGGACAACTTAAAAACTCTTTAAAATTTACACTCTCTCTATTTCAGGGAGAATAATACAACATTACAATTAATTTAAAACTTTTTTTGCCAGACATTCTCATGCTACCTCACTTTCTCGTGCATTATTAACATGATACAGCTTTGCATGCAAAAATAGAAAGAAAAAAAAAAAGGATGAAGAGAGGGCCAGGAGATGGCATAGCAGTTATGTCACTGGACTCCTACATGGCCTACTGAGGTTTGAGTCCCTAATCCAATGGCTTGAAACTCACACTGGACACGTGTGTGTGCATGTCCCCAAGATCCCAGGAGGAGAAGGGATTGTGGCATGGCCATCCCCCTGGGGGTGATTTCTCATTTTCCCTCTCACTGTCTCTGTTTCTGTCTCTAACGAGCATAAACCCCTTAAGGCAAAATCCACTAAAAAAAGAAGAAGAAGACGAAGACGAAGACGAAGACGAAGAAGAAGAAGAAGAAGAAGAAGAAGAAGAAGAAAAGAAGAATAAAGGAATTCTTATAAAGTTATATAATCTGATAATTTCTAGGCCAAGCTTTAGTATGGTTCATTTTTATTACAATTGCGGTGAAAAATTTCTTTGGAATAATTGTCAAAGAGCTAAAATACACTGTCTTATTACTTAGTACTATATAAGTAGTATCTGGTTGTCAGTGATTAAAAAGGTAATTACTATTCTCAATATACATAACGTGGCTAACAGATTTAATATAAAGTCATTATGATATCGTGTCCTGCAGCTAGCAGGTGGTATGGTAGTTAAGGCACCGTACTCCCTCATGGCCAACAGCAGTTCAAGTCTTGAACCTGGCAGCCTGAAAATTATGTCAGATGCGGGACCAGCAGTTAGTGTAATGGCTATGTCACTGGACTCCCATATAGTTGACCGCGGTTCAAGTCCCAGACCCAGTGGCTTAAACTCACGCCGGGCACGTGTGCATGCATGCCCAAGATCCCAAAAGGAGAATGGAGGAGAAAGGATTGTGGCGTGGCCATACCCCTGGGGGGTGATTTCTAGCTGTCTGTTTCTCTGTCTCTCTCTGTCTGTTCAGCGAGTGCATGCACCATATAGCAAAAACCTCTCCAAAAAAAGAAAAAATAAATTATGTCTGGTGTGAGTGAGTGTGGCCCCAAATCCCAAGAGGTGAATGGAAAAGAAGAGATTGCAGCATAGCCACCTCAGTTAGGAGATGATTTTTTTTATTTTCCTCTCTTTATAACTCTGTGGAGAGCACATGTGCCCTATGCCCTACGACAAAGGGATATATTAATATATAATATGTAATATAATATAACATTCCTTTATTTTGTCAGAATTTCAAAGTAATATTAGAACAGGGTGCAATTACTTTTTTAGGTGCAACAATAATCAAAGAACAAGATGAAAATTGGAAGGTATCTACTTCCAGAACTGAAAAAACTGAAACACAATTTTTGCTCATTTGAATGCACTTATGCATGGTGGTGAAGGCTTCCACATGGCCAACTGTGGTTCAAGTCCTGGAGCTGGTGACTTGAAATCATGCTGGGTATATGTGCATGAGTGCCAAAATCCCAAGAAGAGAATAGAGGAAAGGGATTGTGGCATAACCAGCCCCCTCAGGTGGAGTGATTCTTCACTTTCCTTCTCACTATCTCTCTCTGTCTCTCTATGATGAGTACACATGACCTATGACAAAAGCCAAAAATTAAAAAAGTACAATTTTAAATTTTATTTACATTTAAAATTTACATTTTTTAGCACCTGTTGTACTCATTTAGGTAATCTGTGTCATCTTATAGCAACAAATTGAATACATTTGAAGTGTATTTGCTCTGAATATCAGACATTTAAAATTATAGAGTTTACTAATGTATTTTTCACTTAGAGATCCCTTTTATAACAGTATAGTGACATGATTATGTGTTAAATTACAATACACACATGTGTAGGTATGTGAGTGTTTTTTGGTGCTATAAAGGAAATATAAAATTATATGAATGCAGCAAGAAAAGAGTTAATTACAGTTTTTTGTTACCTCCTGGAACAGAGAAATGAAGCAAAGATAACAGCTGCCAGTTTGGTTGAAGCTGCACTTTATAGACTGGAATGGTCACACTTTAATTAATGGCTATGCCCTACCTTTGCTAGAAGGACTGGGAATTTATATATAATGCATTCATCATACTTTCACAGAAAGTGAAAATCAAAGATAGTATAGGGAACACAATATATTCTGAGGTGCCAGGTAATTTTTCTACAAAGGGTGAAGAGTAGGTTGTGCACCCAGAGCTGAAACTTCTGCAACATTCTGGACATGGTGCAAATGACTTTGTTTCAATTACCAGGAATGTCTACTAGTGCAATTCATCTTTGTGTCACTTAATTGTCTGAAGTATAAACCCTTGGCTTTTAACTAAAACAATTACATAAGTGTACTAGTGAAAGAACAAGCTGATTGCATGATTCGGAAAAAGGAACAAAGCATTAAAAAATAATTCATTGACATTTTAAATTAATGGTAGGAACCTACTGGAGCAATTTCTTCTAATTTTTTTCATGACTAAGGTTTTGAAAAACTAAACTACAACCAATTTACAACTATTTTTTTGACTAAACTCTAAAGCAAAGCTTTTTAACCTCTTTTGGCGATCCACATTTATATTATAAAGGGACAAATTCCTCACTAGTCATTCTTAGTGCTTATCCCTACTCTAATATAATAGAAGGGACATTCAGGATCTGGGGAAAGGCAAGGAACTAAATCAAATTTTATTTAAAAGCATTTTGTTCAATTAGTCAGCAGGGACAAAGCAATTCAGCTAATAATCTATAAATTCAAAAAGAAAATTGGGAATTCGGAGGGTCGTTGTCTGGACTAGTCATAAGTGCAGGAATCCAGAATGTGTGGTCAGACATCGTTCCATAAATAATTGGAAAACTGGATTGACTGTCTATTGAGAGAGACAAGATTAGGTTTCTTTCTGCATCAGGTTTCAGGAGAGGAACTTGACATAAGTTAAGGCTCTTAAGTTTAAGATTCCAGTTAAATCATCAGGCAGGCACACCTAGTAATTGTACACATGAATTCATGATTAAAGAAGATTACTGAAGTACTCATGTCTGTATTTGGCTATTTTCATCATGTAAATGCTGTTTAGAGCCATGAAATCGCATTAGACTATCAAGAACTAGCAGAGAAAGGGGGAAAAATAGATACCAAATGTCTTTTTGTTCTTAGAGCTCTTATTGATGAGAATGAAAACCAATGATGGAAATGAGAAAAAATAGCCAGTGAATTAGTAGGAATGAAAAAGCAAACAAACAGGGCTGACCCCAAGGGACAGTAGGTAGGTGCTGTCTGTGAGAGCGGCATCTCACATAACTGAGCATGGTTTGAATCTGAGTCCCTGCAGCCTGAGGAGTATACCAGGCATGTGTCTGAGTACTCAAAGTTCTGAGTAAATGAAGAAATGGAGGATGAGAGATTGTGATATGCCCTGACGCACTGGGGGTTACTTTCTCTCTTTCTCTCTCAGATGAGCATATATGAATTTTGGCAATACATTTTTTTAAAAGAGGTTTGTGCATTAGTGCACATGTACTAGCTGGAGAGAGACAGCAGAGATCATGAAAGGTGAGAAATCACCCCTGTGGGTGAATGGTCATGCCACAATCCCTTCTCCTTCATTCTCCTCTCAGGATTTTGGTCACTCACACATGCACACCCAGTATGAGTTTCAAGCTACCAGGTCTGGGATTTGAACTGTGGTCATCCATGTAAGAGTTCAGTGATGTAACTGCTACACCATTTGCTGGCCCCAGTAAAAATTTATTTAGAAAATGGGAAAAACAAATAAACACACACACAAAACATAGATTACAGTGTCCTTGGTTGTCAGTAAAGAAAATATTACAGAAATAAGGAAAAAATCAACTAGGTCCAAAATTCCTTATAAGTAAAGTAGGATATAGATTGAATAAACATTAAAATTTGAATTGCATATATAGTGGGGTCCTTTAAGGAGCTTTTATTGTCAAATAAAAGACAGAAAGCAAAGTCTAGAAGGGAAAGTAAAATGTGGAGTCTCTATTTGGTTGTTCTTCTGAGTATTGGCCAAATGATAGCACTTTGTATGATGATGGGGAAAATATAATTGGTAGAAGGGGAAAATGTGATCAAATAAAGAGCTGGATTCCAGTGTGTGCTAGAGAATTTTATTTTAAATAACTACCTCCAATAAATTCTAACTATTTAGGTAAAAAAATAAACAAACAAACAAACAAAAATATTTATAAAGTAAATCCAGTTAATATTTTTCCAGTCCTCATAGATTATACTGCTTATTGTAGTTGTCTTACACATAGACATTAGCCATGTGACCATTTGGTTGTTTGGATGATACACCAATAGATAAAATTCTATTCCCCTAACCATTGTGTTTACGCAAGGCAAATTAAGGATAAAAATAATTGGTATATATGCTGTAGACTGAATGTTTATGTAATCTCAGAATTCATATATTGAATCTTAACCCTCAATATAATGCTATTAGGAGGGATGACCTGTAAAAGTTGATAAAATCATGAAGGTGAAACTATCATGAATAGGACTAGTGCCCTTATAAAAAGATATTCCTGTCTCTCTCTGCTCTCCACTGCATGAGGTTACAGTTTGAAGATGACCATCTTCAAATTAGAAAGTAGGTTCTCACCATACATTGCATCTGTCAGCACCTTGATTTTGGATTTCCTAGACTCCAGAACTGTGAAAAGTCAATGTTTGTTGTTTAAACCACCATTCTATGGCAATTTGTTATGACGGTTTGAAGTGACTGAGACACATGAAACCACTCATGGCTAATGGATTAAGTCTAGTCATTGTTTGCTCAAGTATAAAATTTGTTTTCCACAGGTTGGTCTGTTAATTTGAGACCCATAATTGCAGAAACCATTTGTTAAAGTGGAAGAAGCCAATTTGAAGAGGAAGTTGATATAAGGAGATCGCAAGCTTAGAGAATTTTAAACAAACCATGCCAGTGCCTTGAGCAAATTTTACCTAAAATTTTTAATTAAATGAGTAAACATGCTCTCTTTATTATTTAAATAAGTTTAAATTGAGTTTTCTATTTCTTAGAATTAAAATAATCTTAAATTGGTGATGGACAGACAAGTAAACTCCAATGTATATAGTGGGCACTTACTAATTCTGTAGCGATGCTGATCTCTTCTCATTGGATAAAATGTTAATGAAACCCTAGATAACCCAATTTATGAATATTTCAGCAAGTTTTTTTATACCCTGCATAAAAGGGCTGAAAATAAGAAAACTGTTATTGACTGGAAATAGACATACATGAGCAAAAAAAGACATTATGGTCTAGATAAGAAACCATTAATTGCCCTAAAAGGTCAAAGATACAGCTCATAAACCTCACTTTCTCTTCCTAACTGATAAGACTTCCTTTAGTACAATCTCTTTTTTTCAAGTTCATTTATTTCCTCCATGCAAAAGAGAGACAGAGACAGAGACAAAGAGAGCTCATCCTCAACAGGGTCTTGATGCCACAGTCCATCCCCTGTCCCAGGCAGTCTCAGATTATGGCACATGCTTACATAGGATACTCACAAAGATTTCTGAATGCAAAGCAGAAATCTTTTCATGTGGGTCAGTCTCATAGAACATGATATGCCATCACTGCACCCCTGTCTTTTTCTCCGTTAGTATGTTTTTAAAGTGAAAAGTTCAACTAGATCACTTTGGCTCTATTGCAATGGATCAACCTTTGACATTGTCAAAAGTATGGCTATTTATACCACTGGTTTTCATTAATAAGACTTTCGTTTATTTTTGCTATAGGGCATGTGCACTCATTGAGAGAGACAGAAATAGAGAAAGAAAGAGAAATCACCCTTTGGGTTTTGGGGGTGGAGGAGTTGGCTATGCTGCAATCCCTTCTCCTCCATTTCATCTCAGGATTTTGGGCACACACACACATACATGCCTGGTGTGATTTTTCAAGCCACTAGATCCAAGACTTGAACTACAGTGTCAGCCATATGGGTTTTGGCACCTAAATCTTCATGCCACCTACTGGTTCAATAAGACATTGCTTTTATTAAACCCATATCTGCCAGCATAGCCCAAACATTTTAACGTAATCTAAGAAATAAATAGATTGTAGGTGTAAACATACCATTTAGAGGATTGTCATTCATGTATCTGTTACTCCACAGTTCAAGTTCCAGACTCAGCAATTTGAAAATATACCAGGGGTGTGTGTGTGTGTGTGTGTGTGTGTGTGTGTGTGCTCAAGAAGGAATTACAAATGGCCATACCTCAGAGGATGATTTTTCACTTTCCTTCTCTCTCTCTCTCTTTGTCTCCCTCCAGTGAGCTCTTACAACCTATAGAAACAGAAAAAATAAGAATAATAATAATCCTAGGCTATCCTGGTAGCATAGTGGTTAGGTGGGCCAGATCTCACATGGCCAACCATGGTTTGAATTCTGGCCCTGTTGCCTAAAAAACACTGGATGCATGTGCATGCATATCTAGAATCCCAGCAGGATGGAGAAATGGAGCAGAAGGAATTTCAGTGCGATTATGCCCTCTGGTAGTACTTTCTTCTTCCTCTCCCTGTGCTCTCTGGTACGTGCATGTGCTCTCAGGCAATCTTTTAAAAACCCGGACTGTTGTCTCCTAACTCTAATTATTGTTTCTTTCTCAGTGCAGAAGCTTTTTAGCCTGGTGTAGTCCTACTTGTCTATTTTTGCCTGTGATTTGGGAGTCTTATTTTGAGTCTTATTTTAAAAGTCTTTGCCTACTCCAATATCTCCAAGTCTCCTGTGTTTTCCACCAATACTTTTATAGTTTGAAGTTTGATGTTTAGAGCCTTCATCCATTTTGGCTGATTTTTGCTAATGTTGAGAGATAGGAGACCAGCATATAGCATAGTGGCTACGTCACTGGACTCCTACATAGTCAACTGCAGTACAAGTCTCAGACCCAGAGGCTTAAAACTCATGACTTGTACATGTGCTTGCATGCCCAAAATCCTGACAGGAGAATGGAAGAGAAGGGTTTGTGGTGTGGCCTTCCCCCTCTCGGGGGTGATTTCTCACTTTCTGTCTCTCTCTCTCTTCAGTGAGTGCATTCACCCTCTTAAAAAAAACTCTCTTAAAAAAAAGTAAATAAAAAATAAGTAAAAAAAAAAAAAAGGAAAAGAAACTATCTAAGACTAGACATAGCAAAATTAAGCAGGTTTTATACTCAGATTTCATCCAGTTTTATCAAAATGAAAGCAGAAAACGAACACAAAAATGGGCTTACATTCTCATTTGCCTGACATCTTACTACAGCATCTTTTCTGTAAGAATTAATATGTTAGCAGAACAGAAAAAATAAAATCTCCTTGCTTCTTGGAGCTTATATTTATATTTTCTGGACATTTTGAAGTTTAGTAGAGAAAATAAATATAAATAGATAATAAATTGTGATGTATAATACACATGGTTTCTACTCTTTGCATTAAAATAAATTTGGCATATAGTATAAAAATAAACCAAATAGAGACCAGCAGTTGGTGTAATGGCTATGTCACTGGACTCCCACGTATCTGACTGCAGTTTGAGTCCCAGACCAGGTGGCTTAAGTTCACTCTGGGTGCATGTGCATGTGTGCCCAAGATCCTGAGAGGAGAATAGAAGAGAAGGGATTGTGACGTGGCCGTCCTACCTGTGGATGTCCTCTGTCTTTCTTTGTCTTTCAAGTGAGCACATGTGCCCTGTAGCAAACTACCACAGTGCGTTATTTTGACTCAAGACACATAACCATTGCTAACAGAGAAAACAGACAAAGCAATTGGAGTAGAGTCATCATATCATAGGACGCATCTTGCCTTTGTAAAAGAGGTTAGAAAATGTTTATACTCCCAGTCCTTCGAAACACTTTTTAAAACCAAACCAAACAACTATGAAGTTCTCAAGTATTTTAGAAGGATTATCCACAACTAGCGACTTAAGCAATCACAGTTCAGTGTCTCACACTGTAAACTTTAAGTTTTCTAAAAGTATAGTCCAGACACATTTGGGGGCCCTCAATCTCTTTCAGGATGTCTGCCTTGCTAAAATTATGAACATTATAATGTGAAGACATAAGTTGCCTTTTCACTCTGATTTTCTCCAAAGCACAGTACAATGTTCTCTCAGACTATAGTACATATACTCCTAAAATAAAATGAAAAAATAAATATGAAAATCCAGTTGACTTGCATTCGGTTAAACATTAAGGAGAATTAACAAAATAACTCAAAAAATATACCTATCTTTTATAAAAGCATAATTATGTTAACTTTGTATAGTAAATTTGTTTAATTTATTTTTAAATAAAGTGGTAATACATTTTAAAATGTTATAAATTTTAATTTTTAATTATATATCTCTTGATATATTTAAACAATGTAACTAGAGCTTCCTAGGATTTTTTTCATGACATATAGGAATTCTAAAATCAAAAATTTGAGAACCACACCATTGAATAATTCCCTTAAAGTGCTAGCAGGCTTCTAAACAACTTAGGTGGAAAACAAGTTTTGAGAAAAATAAATGTGAATCATTAGAATCATGTTTTCAGTTATATGGTTTGCTTTAGTTCATTTAAAAATGCATACGTCACTTCAATAGTAATTCCATTGTCAGAAAGTTGCAATTATTTCTTAAATAAGAAAATCATTTTGAGTGTGAACATGAAATAAATGACTCCCTTTAATCACAGCAAGAATATTTATTACATCATTGTAGCTGGAAATTATTTTAAAATGTCTTTTCTCTCTCAAATACAGTAAGATTTTAAAGGAAATATCATAATTACATGAGCGAAATCAAAATAAAGGCAAAGTATAATTGCATTTAGTGGATTTTAGGTGTATATTTTTAATATGCTTTGTATTTAATCTTGTAAAAAGCATTAAGACCGAGAGTGAAATTGTGGCATGGCTTTACTAGTCCACTAATCTGGAAATACACTACTTCATTGAAATAAAACAAAGTAAAACTTCAGACATCTCTACTTAAACATTTTTATGGGCACTTTTTTTCCCTTTAATAATTAGTTTTAATGATATGCTATGATAGAATATTATCATCAATTGGTGTTTTAAAAGCAAAAGTAAAGAAAGTCATTTTACCTAGGCAGAACAGTAGTGCTTCATTGATGTACTATAACAGAAAAGCCCCAATGACAGATAAAAAGCCCTTGTTTTATTTCATTTTATTAAGTTAAAAGCCACTGAATTTAAAATGGGAAAAGGGCCAGCCACAGATTACTTATTACAGCTGAAATAAATTAAACTGTTAATTTTATATTTCTCTAATCACAGATTCATGCAAGATTGTTCTCATTTGCTATATTCCAGGACCGGCATATATAATTTCATTATGCATCATAAATACAGAATATTTTTTTCTGAAAAATCTAGTTTTATAGTAGATGAATCTATAAAATAATAATATCTACCTCCCTCAAGTACTCAGTCCATAAAGGGAAAATTGCAGAAGGTAAAACTCAAATAATTTGCCTTTCCTTTCTGACTAGAGTGTAGAAATTTGCAAAAGAGCATCGTTCCCACAGTAACAATGAAGACAACTCATTTTATTTAAAAAAAAAAAAAAATCGGTCATCTAAGGATGTAAAGAAACTTAAATTCCAGGTGAGAAAAAGTTCATGATTGCTAACAATTTTGAACATGGCACAAGGAGGAGTCAACACTACATAGACTAATGAAAGGAGTAACCAGGTTTTGTTTTTGTTTTTGTTTTTTGTTTTTTGTTTTGCTTTGTTTTTTTGAGAGGTTTTAGCTATAGGGCACGTGCGCTCACCAGAAAGACAGAGAAAGACAGAGAGACAGAAAGCGAGAAATCACCCCCCCCGCCAGGGGATGGCCACGCCGCAATCTCTTCTCTCCATTCTGCTCTCGGGATCTTGGGCACACATGCATACGTGCCTGGTGTGAGTTTAAGTCACCAGGTCCGGGACTCGAACTGCGGTGGGTACATGAGAGTCCAGCGACATAGCTATTACGCTTACTGCTGGTCTCAGGAGTAATCAGTTTAAGGCTGTGTAATGTCCGGTACAACTGATGATGATTTTAAGGAACTCCAATCAGGAATTTATTTGACAATTCTCTACCAAGTGTCTTTAATCAAGTGTGGAGCATGAATAAATCAAAGACAAAGCAGCATGATTGAGAAAGCCTCTCTGGAAACCTGAATCTTTACAAACTGAACATTGGCAGCAGGCACACTTTGGCAGCAATTCCACAGAAGGTTTAAAAATACTCTTCCAGGATCAGCAGATGATGGAATTTTTATGCTGCTAGACTCACACATGGCAGACCATAGTTCGAGTCCCAGACCCAGCAGCTTCAAACTCATGCTGAGCGCATGTGCGTGTGTGTCTCCAAAATCCCAAGAGAAGTATGATGGAGAAAGGATTGCAGCATGACGATTTCCCCTGGGGGTTGAAGCAATTTCTCGATTTCTGTCTCTCTTTCTTTCTCCAGTGAGTGCATAAGTCCTATAGCAAAATTCCCTCTCTCAAAAACCAAAAATAACAAAAACAAAAAACCTATCTAATCCCTTGTGTGATGCCTGGAAATGTTCTCAGTAGTCACATCATCAATATTTTACTATATTTTATTCAATGAGTATTCCTGAACTCTTATCATAACAGATACTGTGCCTTTTGACAGGCATATCAGTGTCTTAGCTTATTTCTGCTGCTATAACAAAATAGCTGGGACTTGGTAATTACAGCGAACAAAAATTAATTTTATCATATTCTGAAGGCTAGAAAGTCCAAAGACAAGTAATTTAATACCTGATTTTTCAATATACTATTGTTGTCTACCACTATACGGTAAATCTTATAATTAAAATAAAAATAAAAATATATAAGACAAGGCTTATTTTAGGTGATGCCTTAATTAAAGGAAAGGTCAGTGCATATGGGAAGTGTGGTGTACCTTTGACTGTGAGCTGATAACATCATATACTTAATAGCTTCCTCTTTTTCTGTTGAAGATATTCATGAGTTATACACATTTTTTGCCAGCTATTCTTTATGTATATATTCTAAAGACACTTGCTTAATTATTGATTAAAGAGTAAAATCGTCTTCCAAGGTGATGTAAAGTTTCTACGTGTGTTTTCACTCTGCATCAGTTGCTTTGCTTTATATTTAAACATAGTTTTAGAAAAAGTTTTGGACTTTATCAGAATGCGTAGAAATAAACATCGTCTCATTGAACACTAAATCAATATATGAACTGGGTGTAAAGGTTTCTTTAGATTCACCCAGTAAAAGACTCACATATTTTTTTTCCTTTTTTTCTTTTAATTTAAATTTATTTATCTACATTCATTCACTGTACATCATTACAGCATACAAAATGAGTTTTTCCAACCAGAATACACTCAAGCACATCGACATACGTGTTATTGTCAACAGATAATTTTCCATTTCTTGTTTCCTATATATTTCGCTTTTTCCCCCATCCTTGATTCCCTATAAGACTCACATATTCTTGAATGTTTATGGACAGAACATGAGCTCCCAGGAGGATTCTTTAGGTCTAAATGGTTCCCAATCAGTGGATTTGACTGAGATGGATCAAAATGCAAAATCTTTTTGTCCTAAAGACTGTAAGCCCTTTGTGTAGCTTCCTAAAGAGACCTTTATTTTTTAGTGTTGTATCACTTATTCTTCAGTATTTATTTGTAAAATTATGATCCTGGTAAAACTGTATGTCAAATAACTAATCATATGGATAGGAATTGGCACTTGAAAGAAAATCTACAATACTAAGATTATCCCTAACCATGATTAGAAAGCATAGTAAATGGTAGCAATAGGTCATCTGCAGTCATATAGTGTTTGCTGTTAGTATAAAGTGCTTTATTTGAAAATCATATATTAAAAATCTAATGTTCTCTGGGTTTTAGATGCACTACCTTGTATTTTCATTCTTCTTGATGGTCTTGGTACATTAAACCATGAACACCAGTCTATGAACCTCATCAAGGAGCTAACTTTTGTAAAACTCTTTGTCTTTATTACAGTATCTGTCTGTCTTCATAAAAAAACTATATTGTCATTATACTTTTAAAAGATGCTTCTAAATAAGCACATTTTAAGATTACATTTCTTGCCAACCTTATGCCAGAACTTATGCTAGATCATAAAATGTACATATAGATGCATCTATAATTAGTTTCATTCATTTGTTAAACACTAATTGTTTTCACTATTGTTGCAGCTCAAAGTATGCTGGTCGAGTGTGCTGTTTTATGACTTACTCTACTAAAATGATCTAAATTCAAAAAGTAAAAAACAATTATCTTTACTTGGTTGTCTTTCCACACCTTGTGAATACTTAAAACTGCAAAGGTAGAGACACTATGTTATAGTTTTTTAGATGATCATCTTAAATATGAATAATTCTAAGCAGACATGGTACAGTAATTGTATAATTATACAGTTATAAATTATTTTGTATGAAGTGAAGGTGCAGTTTTAATATTTAACATCACAATTAATTGTTCATGATTCATTGCTCCTCTAAATAATTTTAGTCACATAAAGGAAACTATACATTTAGATAATTGTACAAATGGATTTCATTTAATTATTTCTAAAACTGTTCAGATTCACAGCTTAATTAAAAGGTGATGGATTGTACATAATTTGTTCTCTTATTATGGATTATAGATTAGAGATAAAATTACCTCAGGAGACTTTTTTTTCCATCCGTGGTTTCACAATCTGCTATTCTAAATGTAAACTGATTGGACCCACAATTCCCTTTTGTCACAGCAGGTTTCTGGCTCTCAGTGGTTTTTTGCTTGTATAATTACATATTTTAAGAAGCTATGTTAATCAGTCACCATATTCTGGAATCTCCAGGAATCTAGCAAAAATTTGTTGCTGAAAATATGTTTTAACTATTTTAAGGTGAGTACTTATAAACTAAGGTTACTTATTAGGTGCAAAAGCCAGTTCATGGAATTTTTCATTTGCTCACTTACAATCATGTAGTCCTATATAATCGTACACAGACTTGTACATTCTTTTCACTGAAAGGGACTTGAGAAATTATGCAGCATCATCAACTGTTTATAAGTAAAAGGAATGGAGAATCTGGATTGAAGGAAAGGGGTAATTTTGTTGACATAATTGGTGCTTTTCAATTACTACATAGGTTACCATATTGATTCTTGTTGTGACTTTATCAAAGAACTACAAATTTAGTGACTTCAAATTAACAAACACAAGTCCTAGCCCAAGCTATCAACATTTTCCGAAAACAAACCAAATAGGTTAAACAATTAAGGCAGTAAGCACCTCTGACTAAAATCATAGTCTGCTCTTAAATTTAAACAGTTAAAACAAAACAGAAAAATAGAGATTCTATCTACGTAAACTCAAATGCACAGGAACTACTTTCTGATCCAACCACAATTGTGGTCACCTTTTCTTTCTGCTCTTCGTACATACCCAACACCACCATGGTGCATGCTTTGGGTTCTTTCCACAGCCATCTGGAGATGATATGTCTAGTATATGATAATCCATTTTAGATAGCGGTGGCACAGAATTTTTTTTTTTTTTTTTTTTTTTTAGGAAAGGTGTAATAAAGGAGGTAATAGACAAAAAAGAACCCAAGAAGCAAGGGGTGATGGATAGTATTGCCATTTTTATACTGTCCTAGAAATAAAAACCCTACAAACTGTTTCTAGTGTAAAGAAAAAAGGTAATCTATTTTTCAGAGTCAGCAGCAATTTTCCATAGCTTTATATTTTAAAAAGATAAACAGCCTGGAATGTCCAAACAACTAGAGAAAAAAAGTCTCAGAGAGAGACCTCCTCTCAAACTTCTTTCAGGAATTTTGTTGACGACTGCATGACAAGATGCAAGGAGAGGCCAAGCAACATGAGGAATTAGGAAAAAGTCTTATCTTTACTGTATTAGCTAGTCTGGGGTATGTATGCATGTGTGTGTGTATGTGTGGTTTGGTTTTGTTTTGTTTTTTGACAAAGTCTTGCTGTGTCACCATCCTCCTGTCTTATTCTCCTAAGTGACTAGACCACAAGCACACTAACACTCCTGGACCTTTTAGGCAGGGTTTCAATATATTGTCCATGCTGGCTATAAGCTTGATCCTCTGGCCTTCACATCCTGAGAAGCAGAGACCATAGGCACTGCCATTATACCTCATATGAATCTTGGACTCCCATGTGACTTCAGCTGGTGAAGTGGCAGTGTCATCTTCCACTATTGAGACTGGGCCAGAAGTTGTATTTTTTAAAATCTCATGTTTGTGTGTCTGTGTGTGTATTGATAGTGCTTTCATTAATTTTCATTAGTTAATATCTGGTAACAATATTGGGGATTCCATTACTTTAAGCTACATTTCCACTATTTATAGCAATAACTGCACAAACTACTTATTTTTGAAAATATTGCTCTGGACCAGCAGATGGCATAAGGTTAAGGGACTACATCCCACATGACCAGCTGCATTTAGGCCTGGACCCAGTGGCTTGAAAATCATGCCAGGCACATGTGCATGCCCCAAATCCCAAAAGGACACTGGGGGAGAAGAGATTGTAGTGTGACCATTCTCCCAGGGGGTAATTTCTCACTTTCTCTCTGTCTCTTACTATGTATTTCTCAGATGCACACATACGCCCCATAGGAAAAACAAATTAGCTCTGAAAAGTTATTATTGACTATGTAAGTAAAAGACTTTATTAAATTTACATATATTTTTCCAATGCCATTTTCACTTAGAATATAGTCTTAATATGACTGTGATCTTATCTTTTATAAAATGCTTATAGATTGGTGAAAAATTCTAAATTCAACTCTGAGAGTGGAGTGGTTTCAGTGCTGCATTGATCTTCTAACTTTTATTTCATTGACTTCATTCACTTCACTATGACTAAAGTGCAGATTTTTAGTTACAACTGGTGTCTCATAGCCTAATGCTGGTCTCGACATCTCCTCTAGAAATTGTTTCAGAAAGATCAAAGATCTGTTTCCCAGAGCTTAGAATTTACTGCCTAGAGACAATAGTTTAGAAATGGATTTACGCTATTTCATGTAGAAGTGTAAAGAATAAGTAATTATATTAAGTGAACTTTCTTTGCCAAAGATGTAAATAGCCCTAGGATAACATTTCTTAAGCTATTTTTGACTTTTGAATAATTGGAATATATTATAACATTTAAGTCTGCAACTTGAACTGTTAGCCCCAAATCTTCTTTTTCTTTTTGGAGAGATTTTTGCTATGGGTGTATGCGCTGGTCAGAAAGAACAAGAGAGAGTGAGAAAGTGAGAAATTGCCCCCAGAGGGATGGCCAGGCCACAATCCCTTCCCCTCCACTCTTTCTCAGGATTTGGGGCACACATGCACACATACCCAACTTGATTCTTAAATTGCTAGTCCAAGACTCAAACCATGGTCGCCCATGTGGGAGTCCAGTGTCTTAAGTACTATGTCACCTGTTAACCCTACCAGAAATTGTTAAAAAGGAAGTGTTTGTTTTTGCTCAGCTGACAGTTGGATGACTATGAAAGAGAAATGCAATTATATTTTGCAAATTCAAGGGAGATATTCTTCAGTTACACTTTTCATGTTATACTACATTACATAGAAACACATACGGCCATATCAAATCCTAGTAACAATTAACTGAGGTGAAGTTTATAATGTGACAATTTTATGCCATAGGGGCAGACTAAAGTACCTAGACCTTGTTGCATTATGGATTAAAACAAATTGTCTACAGCTTTTCAGGAATTTCACCCCAATGCTTCTATATACACTACAACCAGAGGACCTTAACCTTACCCTCAACCTGACTTCATCTTGGACAATCGTCTTCCAGACTATAGACTCCTGATCTCCTTTTTCTTAGAGAATTTACTTTAGAAAACTTGCAATTTCAAATTCTCAAGCAGTTTTAGCTACATAAATCTTCTCCAGACTCTTGCCAGTTTTACAGTCCAGAAATGTTGTTTTTAAAAAGTAGAGAGCCATCCCTTTGAAATATAATCATTTAAGGAAATAATGTCCTAATCTTCAGTCTCTGTGGGAGAGTAGGAGGCCATGAGGGACAATTAGCAAATACTGATAGCTTAATGACATTGATCAGCCTGGTCCCTAATGTCAGCTAGTACTTTTCCATTAGCTCAACCTAGGGTTTAAAACACTTCCAACCTTTTGTTTCAAGAGGATTCAGTTCCATCTCTACTCTGTTGCAACATACTTAATAAAATCTTCCTTGACTATTTAATTCTATACTGTGTAATTTTTCTTTGGGAATTGAAAAAGTCTATTTTAACTTCAATAAATGGCTTCCTAGCAGTAAGATCCATTATGCTAACTTAAATGATCTTTTGCTCTATGCATTCTTCCTCACCCAAATTAAATGATATATCTAATGATCTTTAAAATTGATTTGTTTTTAATTACACATACATCAATAACCTAGTTAATAGTTCAAAGTTTTGTATTATAGTTTTGTTTTTGTTTGTTTGTTTGTTTTTAGGTTTTTGCCATTGGGTGCATGCACTCACTGGATAAACACAAAGCAACATGGAGAGAGGGAAAGAGAGCATTCCCCCCCCCGTAGGTGATGACCATGCCTCAATCCCTTCTTCTCCAATCTCCTTTAAGGGTTTTGGGCATGCAGCACATGTGAGGGCATTATTTTCAAGCTACCAGATCCAGGACTTAAACCATGGTCGGCCATTTGGGAATCCAGCACCTTAACCACCACAAGACTTGCTGGTCCCTTTACAGATTTTTAATGAACAAAAATTAAAAATTAAGTAACTACTTTGGGGGGAAAATGCCCATTCTATGGATGTATTGAATAACCCTAAGGAAGTTCAAAATGAAAAACACACCTGAATGTGGTGTGTGATAAAAGTCATCCTGGTAGTCCAAATATTATGCCAGTTCTGAGAACAAATAGCTTGGTTTATTTGCTTCTTAATATTCTTTCATGTGTTCCCTCAGTTCACCTTCTGGCTGAAAGTACTAATGAATAGTCATGGATCATTAGTCATTATGATAAGAAAGCATGAGCTATGAGAAAAAAATCTTTGATTAATAGAAATTCACTGCATTTAAACAAAAATATGAAATTAAAAATTAATTTAGATTGGAATTTCACACAAATTCATTGTTTTACTTGCCTTTTTATACAAAATTATAGAAGAGAAGTGAACCCTTTAGTCATGAAGGGAACTAAAAGAGAAAAACTTTTAAAAACTACTATCAAGTACTCTGAAATGTCCTTTGTTTCCACTTAAGTGAACGAGCTTGAGCACATTTCATGTGTTCCTTGCCTGTGTGCCCTGGGTCACACCTCGGTGTGTCACTGAGGTTTCATGTGACAGGTAAACTAGCCTGACATTTAAGAATTATTCTTATTTTTTTTCTTAACTACAAGTAGTAGTACTACATCTTACAAAGCAGAGTAGAGAGAAAGAGACAGAGAGAATGAAATAGAGAAAGTTACATTTAAAATATTTTTCTAGTTAAAATTCATATGAGTTTCACTATATTCTAGTATTCTTAACAGGAGAAGGGAAACATCTGAATTTGCAGAAAGACAGACAGACAAAAAGGCACGCACGTGCACACATACACTGCTCACACAAACTGCCTCAAAAATAATTGGAAAAATGGGAGGTTTTAGGAGAAGACTTACATGTCATTTTGAGATCTGAAACAGAATTCTTCTGAAAGCAAGACGTAAAGAACTGAATGAGAGGCATATGCTGTGTTTCATGCAGAGAGCATCTTTTAAAGATTTGAAGCTGGACCTTTCAGGAAGAATGCTGTTATGATTTATGTTCTAAGGTTAGAAAATTATTACTTAAATGAAGCAGGAATTTGGAAAAAGGAAAGAATGCTAGCAACATAAAATGTGAAATACACAAATAAATGAGTTGTAAATTTACATGTATTGACTATATCTTGCCTTAAGCATAAAGAAAAATAATACTGAAAAAGTAATGTTCTGTAATCCACATTTTTGCCATGACAAATATGGATGCTAAATCAATTTTTTATTTATAGTATTGACTTTCAGGGTTCATATGAGATGAATCATTTTCAATAAAAGTCAAATAAGTTTTCTTTTTTAAAAATATGTGTTCATATAAGTCAAATATTGATACTATTTCACTTTCTCCTTTGGGGAAGTAAAATTTCAATAAAGTTATTTTGCACTTTTAAAAATTATGCCAGAGGCTAGCAGGTGGCATGGTGGTTAAGGTTCTCTGGACTCCCACATGGTTGACCAGAGTTTGAGTCCCAGACCCTGTAGCTTGAAAATCACACTGGACACATGTGCATGTATGCCCATGATCCTAGAGAAAAGGAAGAGAAGGAATTATAGTGTGGCTATTTCCCTGGGAGTGATTTTTCACTTTCCTTCTAACCATCTCTCTCTGTCTCTCTAGTGAGCACATGCACCTTATGGCAAAAACCTTTTAAAAAAAATACCTAGTATATTGTTAATATCTCTGTAGAAATAGATATCTCTGTAGAAATAGATATCAAGCAATGGCTCATATACCCAGGATGCAGTAGTGCACTTATATCTAAATCAGTTTGCTAGTTATAAATAGTTGAAGTCTTCATAGTTAAGAATTTGCAATCTATTTGCTATTTTTCATTTCTGTAACTTATAGCACTCTTAGAAATAGAGTAATATAGTTTAAGAAAACCTCAAAAGGCCAACAATCTGCCTGGACTTCTAGAAATAAGCTATATTTTAGTGATATCTTGAGAACACGATCCTATCTCATTAACCTTGCATTTATGTGAATTTCTCATTGGAGGTTTTGGAATGACTGCAAAAAGAGATTGGCAAAATAAAAAGTTGTAGAAAGCAGTCAAACAACAATTCCACCACTGTCCAAGAAGAATGATCAAAAGCAAATGGGGACACATCAAGCATTAAACCTAAATTTAATGAGAAATAGACAATAGGCTATTAATAGGATACTTTAGTCAGTTTCAAAAGCATGACAGCAAAGAAAACAAAACTCACAGAAAAAGAATACAAATAAGAAAAAATAAATATTCTACATGCACTATTTTCCTAAGGCAAATAGTTTTAAAGATATAATTCTTGCTGTTTTCAGAATGGTTAAATAAGGTCAATTTAATGAACAAAAGCTATAAAAGCTTCAACAATATTTATAATTAGATTTTTGAAAATGTATCAGCAAGCATAAATGTGTCTTCTACAAAGTAAAGAAAAAGATTGCATAAATAATGGATGCATGAAATGCTTGTATCACAACTATATGAATATGTTGCTGTAAATATTGAGTCAAAAGCTTAAATTGAATGGAAGTATAAATATTTAAAATATGAAACATGCTATAATTAATCACAAATTGATTTTTAAGACTCTTACATGAACTAGTCAGAATAATTGCATTGATTTATACAATAGACATTTCATCGGTCTGCCCATTACTTTCAAACATACCTTATCTACCCAAGCAGGTATAGGCCTTGAGTGATCATTTAATTTATACTAAGCTCTGCTTTTGTTATTTTCCTACAACAGTAGCCAGCAAATATTCGGTGCTCAATATACCAAAAACCACAGGGAGGATAGATTTGAAGTTTGTCCTGTGGCCCCTAAGAAAAACTCTTAGAGTCACTGATATATTTAAATTTTCAGGGGAAGCACAGAAATAAGCTTTTTGTTTTTCTTTTCTTTCATTTTATTTTCTTTGCTTTACTTCAAAAACAATTTATCAGAGGGTGTTTGTGCTCACTGGAGAGAAAAGGAAAACAAATCATCCCCCATGAGGCATGGTCACATCACAATCCCTTTTCCCACATTCCACTCCCCCAGAGTTCACGTGTTGGGACCAGCAGATGGCATAATGGACTCACTGTTGGACTCCCAAGTAGTTGATCACAGTTTGAGTCCTGAACCCAGCAGCTTAAATAAACTCCTGTCAGGTACATGTGCATGCATGCCCGAAATCCTGAGAAGAGACTGGAGCAGAAGGGATTGTGGTGTGGTCATCCCTCCTTGGAGGTGATTTCTTGCTTTCTGTCTCTCTGGTGAGTGCACACACCCTATAGCAAAGACCTCTCTCTTAAAAAAAAAAAAAGAAAAGAAAGTCCCATTTGAAGACACACACACACACACACACACACACACACGCACGCCTGGCACATTTCTCAAGTTGCCTTGACCAGGACTCATACTGCTGCAAGTTCAACCATGTAGAATCCAGCTGCCTTAAACACCAGGCCATAGGATGGTCCAAGAAACATCTTTTGCACACCACACAAACTAATATTATAATGTCCTTGCATATTTATGCATTAATAATTTTGAAAGAGGAATTTTTAATTTTTCTTTTGAATGGGTGACTGTAAAAAAATCTATTAAAACATTAGGAATTGAGAAGGTTTGGGAATTTGTGAAATATATAGTCTTAGGTGCAGAACAGGTACAAGAAGATTGCGGTGTGGCCATCCTCCCTGGGGGTGACTTCTCACTTTTCCTCTCACTATCTTTCTCTGGTGGGCACATTTGCCCTATAGCAAAAAAAACTTAAAACTGAAAAATGAATAAATGAAGATACTAGCTTTCTTTTTTTCTATTTCGATCCTGATGCTTATTTAGAAATAATGATTCATAATACTGTCTAGGAAGGTATATCCTTGAGCATAATTATGCCACTGTCTCTGAGAGTTTTTGAGTACACAAACCTACTGACAAAAAGAAAACAAAATAAAAACAAGATTAAATGTTACATCTTAGATAGTGGCAGTCTAAAGACAAGTTTTCTATAATGTTTTCAATTACAGGAGAACATATTGACTAACATATTGGCAATTTAATTTAAATTTATCTCAATGATTATCCTCTAAATCTTAACAAAATTTAAATTCAGACTGACACTACTCAAAGTATCAATATACTTTATATATATTCAATAATATCAAGGCACAACTCCAAATCCACATTAAGATTAAAGTGATATGCAATTCGTAAGTCTCTTAAAAGTTATTAGGTGAAACACTTTTTAAGGGAAGATTGTAAAACCTATTTCATTGATGGAGTTTCAAAGATAACAGAATAATTGAACATGTTTATATCCTAGATATAAAAATAATTACATAATCAAGAGTGTGTGTAGACTCTGATGCTCACATTCTATCTCTGATAATAGACATCAAACAATAAGAAAAGATATTATATTGGAATATATGATTTTGCCATATTTTTATGCAGAGTCATATTAAAAGGATACTGTATATGAACAATAACTGGAATTTCTATATCATAGTCATTCCCTGAGAAATAATATATTTGAATGTGAAGTTGAAAATGGGTGCTTAGAGGGGACAGAGTTAAATTTTAAGTTCAGAGAAAAAAAAACTCTTTTGAACATTAAGAGCAGCAAAAGCAATACTATTATGTCATACTTATTATTAAGCTGTGAAATATCACTTGTATATTTAGATAAAATATTTCAACATAGTATATGTATATAAACATAAATATAAATATATATAAAAGTTTATTTCTTTTGAAGCCAGCAGATGGTGTAGTGGTTAAGGCACTAGAATTCACACATGGTCGACCTCAGTATGAGTCCCACACTGGGTGGCTTGAAGCTCATGCCAGGCACATGTGTATGTGTGCCCAAAATCTCTAGAGGAAAATGGAAGAGAAAGAAATGAAATGTGACCATTCTTCTGGGGATGATGTATTTCTCTCTCTCCTCTCTCTCTCTCTCTCTCTTTCTCTCTGGCTAGTGCACGCACCCTACAGCAAAAATCTCTCTAAAAATTTTTATTTTTTTTATGAGAAAGAGAGAGAAAGAAAGATGTACTCTTAACATGGACTCCCAACAAGATCTTCCTCCTAGTATTTCCAGCCAACTAGGTTCATGTGCACAGGCATATGGTGTCTACAAGTTGACTTGGGAACTGAACCCCTATCTTCCATATAAATGCAGATATTACTGAATCTTGCACCACCATTGCACCACCATGACTAGACCACAGCTTGCAAAATGAATTCTCCCAGCATAAATACACTACACATCAGTCCAGTTATTACACATGTTATCATGAATGGACAATCTTCTATTTCCGTGTCCCTTAACTGTCTTGTCTTTTTTTTCTCTTTTTGACTCCCTTCCACTTACCCTCCTCCACTCTCATCCCACACTATCTCCAGTATCCACAGCATTCTCCATGTTTCTATACTACCCAATCTTTCACGTTCTACCATAGTGTAGATTTTCATTGCATATTAAGTGGGGGTCAATATATATTAAGGGGCAGACATATAATACTTCTCTTTCAGTCTGACTTGCTTCACTCAGCAGTAAATCTATATTTTTCCACTTTCCATCAAATGTCAGATTCTCTTTTTTTATGACTAATATTCCATAGTATATATGTGCTACACTTGTTCAATTCATTCACCCGTTTGTGGATATTTAGATTTGTTCCTTGTCTTAGCAATTGAGAATAATGCTGCAATAAACATGGATGTGCAAACACTTTTCTGACTGTTTTCCTATCCTTTTGTATATACTCAGGAGTGGAACTGCTACATCATATGGTAGTTCAACTTATAGGTCTTTGAGGAATCTCCATATTATTCTTTGCAATGATTGTACTAATTTACATTCCCACCAACAGTGTAGAAGAGTTCCCTTTTCACCACAGCATCACAGCACTTATCATTGTTTATTTTTTTAATTTTAGTTATTCTGATTAGGGTTAGGTAGTATTTAATTATGTTTTTATTTGCCTCTCTCTTATGATAAGGGATATTGAACATTTTTTTCATGCAGTTATTGGCTGTTCATATGTTTTCCTCAGAGAGATGTCTGTACAGCTCATTTTCCCTTCTCATAATTGGGTTGATCCTTTTTTGGGGGAGTAAGTCACGTGAGTTCTCTGTATATTCTGGTTATCAGTCTCTTGTCTGAGACATAGTTTGAAAATATAGTCTCCAATTCTGAGGGTTGCCATTTCACTCTAACTATTGTTCCTTTTGCTGAGCAGAAGCTTTTTAACCTGATGTAAAAAAATTTGTTTATTTTTAAATTATTGCTTGTGCTTTGAGGGTCTTATTTAAGAAGTTTTTGTCTGCTTTGATGTCTCTAAAATTTTCTCCTGCATTATTATTTATACTTTGAGGTCTTAGGTTTAGATCTTTGATCCATTTTGAGTACATTTTGTTAATGGTGAGAGGTGAGAGTCCAGTTTCATATTTCTGCAGGTGGATATCCAGTTTTTCCAGCACCATTTGCTAAAGAGATTTTTCCCCCCACAGGATTGTTGGGTACCCTCTGTCAAAAGTCAGTTGGCTGCTTTCTATTTTTAAGTAAATGTCATAATTTTTTTTATCTGACATTGCTCTTTTATGTCCTAATCTAGTCTGCTATGATTGTATAAGTATTCTACATGTAATGGTTGATTAAGATTGGCATTGTTGGGACCAGAAGTTAGCATAATGGCTATGTTGTTGGACTCCCATGTAGCCGAACGCGGTTCGAGTCCCAGACCCAGTGGCTTAAACTCACGCTGGGCACGTTTGCGTGCGTGCCCAAGATCCCGAGAGGAGAATGGAGGAAAAGGTATTGCGGCATAGCCGTCTACCCTGGGGGGTGATTTCTCACTTTCTGTCTGTTTCTCTTTGTCTGTGTGACGAGTGCATGCCCCCTATAGCAAAAAACTCTCAAAAAAAAAAAAAAAAGATTGGCATTATTTTCATGAATGACCATAATTCCACTGAACAAATATATTACTTTGTTATCTGCCATATTTTACTCAATCATGTCTCTTTTTTTTTTTTTTTTTTTTGAGATGTTTTTTCGCTGTAGGGCACATGCGCTCGCCAGACAGACAGAGAGAGACATAGAGACAGAAAGCGAGAAATCATCCCCCAGGGGGGATGGTCACGCCACAATCCATTCTCCTCCATTCTCCTCTCGGGATCTTGGGCACGCACGCACACGCACCCGATGTGAGTTTTAAGCCACTGGGTCCGGTACGTGAACTGCGGTCGACTACGTGGGAGCCCAGCGACACAGCCATGACGCTAACTGCTGGTTCCCTCAATCATGTCTCTTTATCTACTTCCTTGCATCTGGTTCAGACTCTGCTTTGCCTTAGAGCACTTGGGTTAACCCTGTCCATACATTTTTGACCTCTGCCTATCTTATAATCAATAGTTCCATACAATATTACTTATAGAAGCTTTCTTGCATATAATTCTCATCACATCATTATTGTGAGAAAGTATTTTCAGTAACTATTTTTGTCCACTGATGTAATAACCCATAATGTATTTTATATCTGTGTATCTATTAGTTCATCAGGAACATCATGACATTTTCTGTTTTTCTATGGAAAAGTGCATCATGATTTTCCTGATGACCCAGTATTTCCCCGTAACATAATATGATTTAATAAAATTCAGTAATATCTTAAGATACAGAAATGATTAGTTAGTTAATTATTTTGAGAGGTTTTTGCTATAGGGTGCGTGCACTCACCAGAGAGACAGAGAGACAGAAAGTGAGAAATCACCCCCTAAGAGGGATGGGCACGCTGCAATCCCTTGTCCTCCATTCTCCTCTAGGGATCTTGGCCGTGCATGCACACGCACCTGGCTTGAGTTTAAGCCACTGGGTCCAGGACTCGAACCACAATCGACTACATGGCAGTTCAGCGACATAACCATTATGCTAACTGTTGGTCCCCAGAAATGATATTTTAAAGAATAACATATATTAATAACATATATATATATATATATCCTATGAGAGAGAATCTTATTACATAGCCTATAAAATTAATATTAGTAATAAATAATAGTAATGGTATTAGGCCAGCAGTTGGCATTGTTAACAGCACTGGACTCCCACATGGCCAGCAATGGTTCAAATCCTAGACCTGGTAGCTTGCTTTCTTACTCTCCCCTGCCACTTCTGTTTTTCTCTGATCAAACTGGAAAATAATACTAATAATAAAGTTAAATAAAATAATTCCTTTAAAAATAGTAATAGTTGGGAACCAGCAGTTAGCGTAATGGCTATGTTGCTGGATTCCCACATAGTCGACCGCGGTTTGCCTCCCGGACCCGGTGGCTTAAAACTCACGCCAGGCACGTGTGTGTGTGCCCAAGATCCTGAGAGGAGAATGGAGGAGAAGGGATTGTGGCGTGACCATCCCCCCTGGGGGGTGATTTCTCGCTTTCTGTCTCCATGTCTCTCTCTGTCTGTCTGGCGAGTACATGCACCCTATAGGTGAAAATCTCCCCCCCCCCAAAAAAATAGTAATAGTATCTTATTTAATGTAACTATAGATTTTATCCTGAGCTTTTAAAATGCCTTCATTTTGCTCTTTCTTTACCTACTCCAGACTTCCATTACACAGCCATAATACTCTATCAAAATTCTCTAAGTCAGAGTGTTCTGCAGTTGATATGAAGATGTACTTAGTAACTATCCCTTTTATAAGTAACAACTATAAACTATAGACCAAGTGCAAAATTCAATACTACTAGATAATTCTAAAGAATGAACAAAGCAGGTAGATTTTGACAGTTTCTCCAAACTCGAGCAAGCTACCATTATAAAATGAATTTCCCATTTTTTGTAGATTTGCTTTGGAGGAAGATATAGTTACAGCACAGAGCAGATAAGATTCCACAGAAAACCAACCCTCTCTCTGCAGAAGAACCAGGAAATGAGCCAAAACAGCTAGGGCCACCTGAGATTCGGGGCAATAGCCTGGCAAGAACAGTGCAAAAGAGGAATTCTGCATGGAAACATTACTCAAATTCCTGTTTCATATGAAACAAATAAATATATATATACATACAAGGAAATAGTAATCCACAATAAAAATGAATGAATTATTCATCCAAGTAACCACATAGATAAATCTCAAAATAAGTATGCTGACTAAATAAAGTTGGAAACAAAATAACATATAAGGTAAAAATATATAATGAAAGTTTTTTGTTTTTTTCTGGAGAGAATTTTGCTATAGGGTGCATGTGCTCTCCAGAAAGACAGAAAGAGACAGAGAGACAGAAAGCAAGAAATCACCCCCCAGGAGGAATGGCCAAGCCACAATCCCTTCACCTCCATTCTCTTCTCAGGATCTTGGGCATGCACGTGCATGCACCTAGCATGAGTTTACATCGCTGGGCCTGGGACTCAAATCACAGTCAACTACAAAAGACAGTCCAGGGACATAATCATTACACCAACTGCTGGTCCCATATGAAAATTGTTTTAAAAAATGAACAAAGATTTTTAAAATTATACATGATTTAATGTAAAACTCAAACTTGTCTTTTGAAGCCTAGTTGATCTACCAGTACCTTGAAAAACTTCTGAAATCTCTTTACTAGTTGCCATTGTTCTTTTATGTGTTCATATTATTCTTTATAACATCTACTTATTTTGTATTTTAACAAAAGTTTTGAGTCTTCTGTTCTTTACATTCTACCCCAAGAGCATATTTAATAGTTATTACAAAGTAGAAACTATTTCACATAACTTTATGTTCCCGTTAGTGTATAGCCCTTGAATTTCGAGGTTAACTGGTATATGAGACATTGTTGAAGCAAGAGTTATATGAGCATCAATACACATGTGTGTTTGTGTGTACGTTCCTACCTGCCGTTTTACACTGAGCGCATGGTTCTCAATGACTTAGTAGTTGAGCCCAGTTGAGCCTAAGAAGTAATGAAAAATCAAGATAAACGATCATTTTTATTATCTCTCTCAAGAAGAGATAGCCAGATTAGATGCTTCTGTGTAACTTTCACTTTGCTGTTAAGTAGCTCTCAATAATAAAGAAGAGAAAATAATTGCAATACTGGAAGATAAGAACATAAATAAATAATTGTTAAAATCTAGGTGAAAAGTAATAGAGGCAAATATGCCTTTCGCCACATATAATTTAACCCACCTAATGGAGAAGATGCCACACCATATTACATAATAATTACTTTCTTTTTTTAAGAGGTTATTGCCTTAAGGCATGTGCACTTGCCAGAGAGACAGAAACAGAGACAGTGAGAGGGAAAGTGAGAAATCACCCCCCAGGGAGATTGGTCATGCTGCAATTCTTTCTTCTCCATTCTCCTCCCAGAATCTTGGACAAGTACACAAGCTCCCAGCATGATTTTCAAGCCGCCAGGTCTAATATTGGAACCAGAGTTGGCCATGTGGGAGTCTAATGACTTAACTGCTACATTGTCTGCTGGCCTCAATAATTACTTTCTTAAAGAGGTAGGGCATTTTCCATACCCTCAAATCAGAATTTTTGTTTTTATGTTCATTCCAGGACTTAATAGCAATGATACTCAGTTTTTTGGTCCAAGAACAGATTCTTACAGTATCAGTTGAACAACTTTTAGAAAAGCAAAGAATAACTTATTAATGGATATGATTTGGTAATATTACTTCAATATAAAGTTATCTATGAAACACTAAGTAAATAAGTCAAAAAGGACACCGAGGTTAAAATCAATATTTAGTCAAACCATGATGCGAAATTATTGATAAATATTTTTTTTTTACATACACAATGTCTTTAACTGTTCTTAGAGCACTACACAGTATTGTCCAAACTTAAACTGCAAGGAAATGTAGATATCTCATGAAATTAGCAAATGTATTAAAAAGAGAAGGAAACCGCCAAATCTAAACTCTACTAAATCTAGCAAAATCACTAATTAATGGTGATTTATTAGTAACTGAAAAAAAAATTCTAACTAAGGAAAAAAAGAGGAACTAATCAAAAAGCTTTTGAAAAGTTTAAAGAAAAAAAATTAAGATATAGTCAATAATTACTTAAAAATACACAATAGGATCACTAATTAAGAGCCAGCAGGTGGCATGGAAGCAGGTGGCAGCTGAATCTCACATGGCTGACTTCATGGTTCAATTCCTGGGCCCAGATGCTTGAAAAGCATGCTGGGTGCATGTGCATGTGTGCACAAAATCACAAGAGAAGAATGAAGGAGAAGGGATTGTGCTGTGGCCATGCACCCTGTGGGGTGATTTTTCACTTTCTCTATCTGTCCTATGAGTACATCCTATAGCAAACTAAAAATAAATAAATTTAAAAAAGAATTGCTAACTAAGACAAATATTTTAAAATTAAAATAATTATTTACAATGTAAATAAATTATTAAACACAAGATTTTCTAAAATTGAAAATCTGAATGAAATCTGTAATTATTAAAATACAATTTGGTGGGGGGGCAGACCGTGGCATGGAAGTTAGGTGTCTGGATCCCCTAAGGTTGACTGCTCAGTTTGAGTCCTGGATCAGGCACCTTGAGAATCAAGTGAGTGCATGTATATTCATGTCAAGGATCCTAACAGGAAGGAGGAATGGAAGAAAAGGGATGGCAGTGTCATCATTCCCCATAGACGATGCCTTCTCACTTTCCTTCTCTTTTACTCTCCATCCCTGATAAATGTGGATGCTCTCTGGCAAAAGTGTTTTAAATGTAATTTTTCATAAGTTGTCAAAAGTGTCATGCTAATATCCTCTGTCATAATATATTTTTTAAATATTATAATTGATATTATGAGATATAGTAAAGTACATACATCAACCACAATGAGATCAATAGGAAAGTAAATTCTTGCAAAATACCATATCCATATATTGCACTGAATAATTTCACCATTCCATTTCCCAGGATGAATTATTCCCACACACAGACTTATTTCAGTGCACAAAGGTCCAAGATTCTTCGCAGGCAGTTCATGTGGAGGACGTCTGGACTACGAGTTTCCAGGCACAAGTCACCCAGGTGGATTGCAAGTATTCCGATGAACAACGAATGATGCTAAAAACGAATTAGCATCTTGTCATTATAAACATGCTCTGATATATTTTGTTACAGAATCGTAGGTTCAAGAAATTTCCTACTAGATGTTTTCTGATAATTTTGTGATAAATGATTGGTAAGTAAACAGCTTCAATGAAACTGTTTTTTAGTGGAAATTGATTGAAATCCACATCCACTTTCCCAAGTGCTGAATTATATCTAAAATATTTAATGTAATATAAAAATATCTCACAGCTATCTATCAAGATGAACAATATATGCCTTACTAGGTGATCTATAGATTAATAAATGAAACCTATAGATCAGAGAGTTCACACAAAGGTCATGTCCAGGCCCTCAAACTCTGAAGGCACATGTCCATAGATAAGTAAAATGAAATATGAGCTAGCCCCAGAGCTCAGCGACTAGACCCTATGCATAGGGAGCCAGATTTCATATGGCCACGCATGGTTTGAATCCCAGCCTTGGAGGATGCAAAGCATACTGGGCTTGTGCCCCAAATCCTGTGGGCCTAGAGAAATGGAGGAAAAAGGATTGGAGAAAAGTGGCTACGTTCCAAATTGGAGTGTTTACTTCATTTCTCTGGAGAGTGCATGTGCCCTTTGACCACACACACACACACACACACACACACACACACACACACACACACACACACACACACACACACACACACACACACACACACACGCATACTCACTCACACACACACAAGACTGAATATATACAGCAGTATGAATAGATTCAAAGATGATTACTTTGGTGCGTATTGCAGTGAGTCAAAACAAAGACCATAGAGTGACTTCTACCCACAAGCAGCTAGCCAGCACATGAAATGCAGCTAGGCAAATTAGAATGTGCAATGAGTGTAAGATACATAATAATTTTGAAGGCAAGGAAGGAGAGAGGATATTTTGTTAATGATTTGTTTATTGACTACATGTTAAAATAACAATATTTTGGCTATATCATGTTAAACAAAGGGACGACTAAAATTAATTCTGCCCATTTATTTGTTGATATTGCTACTAGACAAATTACACAAAGTACTCTCAAATGTAGAATGGAGAATAGTGCATCTCAAGCACTTATCTCGAAAACTAGAATTCTCTTAGGGTTTTTAAATTTCTTTAGTTTCTCTACCCCCTTATTGACATCTGGTCTCCATGGTATATTTAGGCTTTTTTTCTGTATTTTCTCTATAGTAATTTTCCACTTCTTTAAATATCAGTATGTAGATTGTTGGCTAAGCCAATAAATGTGCGATTTGTATGAGCTCCAAGCAATATTTTCTACATATGTCTAATATGCTTAGTGATGAAGCACATATTGAACAAAATCCCATCCAATTTAATACAACAGAACAGATTTTGTTAAGATTGTTATTTTTAAAAAATGTTAAGTAAAACACTAATAAGTACAATGTGACCATATGACAAAAAGCTTCTCAAATATTTTCAATAATGGGGACAGACATTATGAGGCAGACCCACATAATAAGGTTCAGGGTTCAAGTTCAGAGACCTCCGTGGGTGTGCCCAGATACATGCTTGTTCATAATCTGGGACTGGCTGAAGGCTAGGGGTGGATGACAATGTCAAGACTTGTTGGGGTGCTGTCTCTCCCTGTTTCTCTTGCTTGTGGAAGAGATAACTAAGTAAATCCAATAAAATACATTTTTAGATAGTTTAGAGAGTTATAAATTAGGAAGTTATAAATCAATGGAGAAAAAGCTAAAGTTTCATCAAATCCTTTGTATTGAGAAATACAATAATCAATATATACTAAGAAACTTTAAAATGTATGTGGAAAGGACGGCAGATGGTGCAGTGGTTATGTCACTAGACTCTTACATGGCCAACCATGGTTCAAGTCTGGGACCTGTTGGCTTGAAACAGACTGGATGCATGTGTGTGCATGCACAAGATCCCAGCAGGAGAATGGAGAAGAAGAGATTGTGCCGTGGTCATCCCCCGGTGGGTGATTTCTCACTTTCGCTCTCACTGTCTCTGTCTCTCTCACTCTGGTGATTGCATACACCCTAAGGAAGAAAACTTTTTTTAAAAAAATATGTGGAAAGATGAAATAAAGGCTGATTTTATTTCAGTGCAATTGGTTTTGGGGGTTTATTTTTGGCCAGAGGGTGCATGTGCTTGCTACATAGTGAGAGTCAGACAAAGCACCCCACAGTAGTACATGATCATGCTAGAGTTTTTTTATTCCTATATTTCTCTCCAACTCATCAAGATTTGGAGCACTTATACACATATGCCCACTGTGACTTTTTTCCAAGCCTCTGAGGCTGGGCTTCATACTGTGGTTGCCCAGATCAAATATAACTCACTACACACAACAGATAATCTCTGCCTGGCAGAATCGGCCCCACAGATTTTCCTTTTACAATACGCATTGTCTATGAACAATGAATGAATTCTTTGTATTTCTTGATTAAGATTTAAAATAGATTACTTTCTTAGATAAGACAGACAATATTTACCTTAAACAAAAAAGTATTAACACAGTGAAAACTGAAAAAATAGAGGCATTTTCATAATATCAATAATGAGACATGAACAACTCATTTCTTATTGAATACTTAGCAATTTTAGTCATGACTGATGATTACGTAAGAGAGGAGATGCAAAACAGATAAAAGATGATATCCAAATAGGGAAAAATCATTATTCATTATGTGGATAACACAATGAAGAAAGATAAGTAAAGTATTTTAGGATAAATGAATATTCAATAATAGCTATATATAGGTTAAATGTAAAATATCAATAACTATCCTGAAGTTTTATTATTCCTGAAAGTAACAAAAATTAATATATAGATGACTTTAGAAGAAAGATAAGATACTTTGGTGAAGAAACTAAAGCTAAGAAAAAGAAAGAAAAAAGAAATATTGCCAAAACCTACACATAGATATTCAATAAACAGAAAGTCCTATCTCCTTAGTGACTGGGAATATATCATATTGTAAAAATATACAATTCTTCTAAGACAATTTGTATACTGATGAAAATCTAATAAAAAATCCACTCATTTTATTTTAAGCTGTTTCTGAAATATCTCTGACTGATTAAATGGGGAAAATAGCCAAAACAAATATGGCACCATAAAGAATTAAGCAGAGATTTTCCTTACCAGATGTCAAAATTCAAAGCCACAATAGTTAATTGGGTCTGTCTGCCAGAGATTACTACTTTTCCATCCAAAGTGTATTCTCCAATATTCCTTAACATAAGGAGCTTTACTTGGGTGTATGGCTGTTCAGTTTAATCTGCATTTCACATGTCTTCTGGCTAGATGTGTCTTTGAGACTAGATTCTGTCTGGTGAGTTTTAAGCAGCAGTGATATGTACAATTTCTGGGCTATGTCCTTAAAAGACAGGAAGGTTGGCAGCTCTTCTTTGAAATGGTTGTCTCAGACTATCAGTGTGAAGCTATTTGAGATGGCAGAGCAATAAAATAAAAAATCAGAATTTCCAGTGTCATGGAGTTGTCACATCAGTGCTAAGCCGCTTATGCAAGGACGAATCCATAAGAAAATGATAAACTTCTCTATTTGAAAAATCACTATTATTTGACCTTTATTTAATGCCATATCCTAGTTAATATAATGAGACATTAAAAAATGACATTCTGGGGCCAGCTGGTGGTGCGGCGGTTAAGGCACCAGACCCCACATAACTGAACGTGCAGTTCAAGTCTTGTACCTGTGACTTGAGAAACACAATAGACATGTGTGTGTGGGTGTCCAAAACCCCAAGAGGAGAATGGAAAATAAGGGACTCCTGTGTGGTTTTCCATTCAGGGAGGTATTTTCTCACTTTCTCTTTCTTTTTCTCTCTGTGTCTCTCCAGTGAGTGCATGTGCCCTCTAGCAGAATAAAAATTAAATAACAAAATAAATAACGTTCTAAAAAATAAAACAGATTAATGTAAGAACATAACAAATTATATACTAACGTGTAAGTTTGGATATGTTTATTATATTTTCTTTTTAAAAAAAATTGCCAGAATATATGCACAATATCAGAGAAAAAGAGAGAGAGAAGAAAAAAAAAAAAAACTTCCCTATGGAACATGCTCAGACCATAATTATTTTTTCTCCATTTCTCTATCTTATCAGGATTTGGGGCACACAGGCACCCACACCCAGTTTGTTTCTCAATCTGTCATGGCTGAGACTCAGACTTCAATCTACCCTGTGATATTCAGTCCCCTTTGCCCAGGACTTAACTGCTACACTAGGGGGCTGGCCAACATTTAGTTTATTTAGTTTATTGAATAAGGTTTATAAAATAACTACGCGGGGTGGGAGGGGTTGGGCAGCAGATCTTGTAGTGGTTACATTGCTGCACTCCCACATGGCTGACTGGGGTTTCAGTCCTGGACCCGGTGGCTTGAAAAATCACACTGGGTACATGTGCATGAGTGCCCAAGATCCAGGAAGAGAATGGAAGATAAGAGATTGCGAGGTGGCTATCCCCTCATGGGGGGTGATTTATTACTTCCCCTCTCACCGTCTCTGTCCCTCTGTCTCTCCAGTAAGTGCATGTGTCCTATGGCAAAAACCTCTAAAAATGACAATAATTAAAATTTTCAAAAATCAAATAACTATTGGGAAAACAAGAACATTGAGTCCATATATCATATACTACATTAAATAAATTTAGATAATCAGAAAGTTTAATATAAAACAAAAAAATAAAAATCGCAAAGATGCTCCAGCTATCAGGTAAAGAGGAATTTTTCAAAAAAATTAAATACAGTAGAGGAAATTTAAAATATATTTTAATATGTATGACTTCATAAAAATAAAAATTAAAATGTAAAAAGATAATAGCAAAATTATGGCTATATAAAAGGCTAAGAAGTATTAATATTTTTGCATTATAAATACTGCAATCTTTTGTATTGAAATGTACTTTGGAACCAGAAGCTCTTTGCACATATACAAGTCACACAGTAATATCAAGTGCATGTTTAACCATTCTAAAGAAATGTCTCTTTTGAATAAATAAATTGTTCACCATAAGAATCATATGATAAAATTGCCATATAAACACAGAGAGAAAAGAAAATTATGGTTTTTCTATTTACCCAGACAATATGAAAGTAACCTATCATTACTGTTAGTTAAAAAAGTGATTATACCACAACTGAAATTGGAAAAACCTACAAGATCATTCATTGTATTTAAAATAATATGTGCATTGTCTATGTTTGCTCCATAAAATGTGTGACGTGGTTTGCTTACATAAATCAAAGCTGACATTTTATATGTTTCATTTGACTATTTAGCATTATCCTCTGGGTATTTTTTCAAATCTCCTGGCATATTAAAAAATCGATTTGTATGGAGTCTTATTATTTTCCTACAAATGTGTTCACATTTAAGCTAGTCCAATAAAGAGTGCAAAATAACTTTTTGCCAAATAGATTTATAGAATTGGAAAGTTTGCTTAGCCACAAATCACTTTTTTCCTATTAACATTTTCCATTTGCACAAAATCAGGATTTTACTGAACTTATTGCATTGTTAAGGTTAATATTAAAATTATTATGTCCATATTATCAGTAGCAAAAATCTTCTCTTAGTAAAATGGTCATTAGTTCTCCAATTAAAAAATAATTCTGAGAAATTCCAAATATCTAGTGTACTTTCAAGATCACTGTGTTAAAGACATATCTTCTACTAAGTGAGAGAACATATTATTGTTTTTTTAAAAGGACATAAAGTGATGACCAGAGACTAATACTTTGTTTTCACTAAAACAGAGAGCTAGTAGAAATGATTATAACTCAAGTTAGAGCTTCCTATATGACCACTTCTCTTTTAACTAACGTCTACTCTGTGCCCTGTTCAATGTGTTGGATGAATAAACAGCAGAATGAAGGCAGGCAAGCGAGGAGGTGGAAAATGAGGAGTAAACACAAGGAAAAGGAAAGGATTCTCTTGAAGACAACCTGAGAATACAAAGAAAATGGGTGACTCTATCTTTCATTTTATTTATTTAGTTAGTTTTAGTTTTGCTATAGGGCACATGAGCTTGCTGGAGAGAGAGAGAAAAAGAGAAAGAGGAAAAAGGTGATTTCCTCCTCCATAAGGAATGAATTCCCCAAACTCTCTCCTCCCTTCTCTTCTCAGGACCCGGGACACATTTGCACGTGCACCCAGCATGTTTTTCATGCCGCCAGGTCCAGGACTCAAACCACGCAGTCAGCCATGTGAATCCATTTGCCTTGATATCTGCGCCACCTGCTGGCTCCTTATTTTTAACATTAGTAAATAATAGTAACATTAGTGGCAGAGCAGAGAAAATTCTCTTAGCTTAGAGCAGGAAGGAAAGGTCTGTGGTAGAAAAAGCTGAACCTAACTTTTCACATTCTCTCAAGTAGAGATTTTGATTAGTTATAATTTGTCAGAATTTCTCATCAGAAAGGTCATCAGAAACTATCTGTAATTCAAGAAAACATAGTAACCTGGCCAAAATTTCTTATAAAAGTGCCTATTTCTTTAAAAACTCTGATCTAAAAATACTCCCATAGTCAATGTTTATTAGTTGGATTTTCTTGTATGACCTAGTATTGGTTTCTTTGAACATTTTATTCTAAAAGCATTTCCACCTAGTTGTTAATGATGTGTTAAAAAAGAAAAGAAAAACGCTTATAGTTTTAGTTCTTAGAAGTACTTAACATTTTATTTCAGATAGTTATTTTTGCTAGTTACAGTCTCTCAAAATTCTGTTAGAATTTAATTTACACGTAAATTTACATGAGGACTCATTGAATATTCTTCAAGCTTACTATATCAATGTATTATCCAAGCAAATTTCTAGGGTTGGATAAAATAATACAACTCCCCCAACACCATCAGAACAACAAAGTAACTTCTAGCCTGCTTAAAAATTCATTTCACCTCACTTCTTTTCCTTTAGATAGGTCTTATAACCTATCACTTTTTTGTTTCTAATAATGCAAATCCAGAAAAATAAAGAGATGTTTTTTGTTTAAAATAACACTGACTTTACTGAAAACAGTCTGTGGTTTTCAACTTTCAAATCCTCCTGTGTAATTACTTTATGCATACCATTTTTCATCCATTAGAAAAGGATGTAAGAGATGCTTTACTGTTCCATCTCGTTGATTCATCCAGAAGAGTATGTGGATTTTTATCAGTGATCCTATATATGTTTGTAGAGGACACCCTTATCACTTAAGATAGCAAAATCAAGATGAAAGGAAAATTAATGGAAAAAAAATAACTATTATTTACTGAATAGTGATAAAGATGAGTTCTTATGCTACTGATTTTTCAGAGAATATCATTAAATTCACAACCACTCAACTAAATTATTTCATTATTGGGTGACTGCAAAATGTTGTTCATGGTCACACAGTCAATATGAGGTAAAACAGATATTTAAACCCATATTTATTAGATAGATTTAATAGTTTGAGTGTATGTGTGCATATGATCATGTAAGAGGGCTTCACGAAGTTCATGGAAAATGCTTGTTATGAAAAATATATGCATATATTTCTAATTTTTTTCACTGTAATAAACTTAATACTTTCTAAAAAAAACCTTAATTTAATTTTAATTTGACCAGAGAGGGACGGAGAGACAGAGAGAGAGAAAGTGAGAAAGCAAGTTACTAGGTGCGGGTCTTGAACCACAGTCAGCCGTGTGAGAGTCCAGCAGCTCAAACACCACTTCACTTGCTGGCCCCTAAACTTATACTTTAACCCTATTTTGCCAGACTTTTGAAGTCCCCTAAGATATGTAAATACACACACACACACACACATACCTATATATGTAACATATTTTATGCTGCTTCCAGGAAGGGATGCCAGACAACCCTAATTTACTTAAGCAATTATTAATCTATCATGTATGACTAATACATTATGCTTTAAAAAAAATTCTTCACTATTAACCAAATTCAACTTTCAGGAAATTATTTGCACCTCATATAAAACTCATTAATATTCACTTTATGCGTTGTTTCTATTTAAACTATTTACTAAGATTTTTACTTTCTATACAGAAATATTCCGAAATTTAGTCTTCTCGAATAAGTAAACAAATTTATATTCACGCTGTTTCACAAAATTTCATCATGGTTCCTACAAACTTCCTTCTAAACGGAAGAATCTTAATTATTTGTTCTAATTAGTTTATTAAACACCCCAAAAGACCTTAGTGCATTCAGAAAAGATATTTTCTGTGTATCTGAGAGTTAAGTGACTTATTAAGGAGTACTTGACCATGGTGGGGGCAGCAGACAGTGACACTATGGTAGAATGTGACTTTCTTCAAAATAAAGACATTTTATATGCTAGTTATGATTGTGGCAGTGAACTGGAGCTAGAGCTGGCTGAAGGTGGAGGATGGATCACAGAGTCAAGACCCTGTCAGGGGTGCTGTTTCTCTCTCTCTCTCTCTCTCTCTCTCTCTCTCTCTCTCTTCCTTTCTCTCTCTTGGAAGAAATAAATAAATAAACTTTAAAAATAAAGAGTACTTGACCCTAGGCTTTCCTGCATGTCTAGGTCCATAGGATTCCATGATGGCCACAGCAAGCCTCCCTAAAGTAAAAAGCTCTAACCAAAAGAAAACTTCTCAAAGTTGTCTTGAAACCCAGAAGCCAAAGTTCAACTTAACTTGATATTCACAATTGAGAATATTCACCTTGGGAAATTCTTGATTTATAGAAGTTTGTTAAGGAATTACTTATTTAATTTTATTTATTGTTATTCTTTTAAAATTTGCTGTAGAGCATATGTGCTCATCAGAGACAGACAGAGAGAGAGAGAGAAAGAGAGAGAGAGAGAGAGAGAGAGAGAAAGTAAGAAAACAAGTTGCCAGATCAGGGACGTGAACCACAGTTGGCCATGTGGTAGTCCAGCACCCCAGCCACCATGCCAGCGGCTGGCTCCTTTGGAAGCTTATTTTATTGACAGACATTTTTCCATAGGATGATATATGCCAAATATAACATTTAATTAGATTATGTATCATGTACTTGAAATAATAAGATGAAAAACAAAAAATTACAGACATATTTCTCAAATTCTTTGAAGTCCCCTTTTTTACTTACCAGAAAATGATATTTAATTTCTAGGGGAAGACTTTCCACTTCAAGAAACTTATGTTTCTGTATAAAGAGTCTTTCCTTGGTTTAAAGATATATGTGCATTCATACATAATAAATAAAACAAGAAAAATGTTCTATGAATCAATCATGCAATTATATATTTAATTTAATTTTTAAATATCATTAAGTAATTTAAGTAATAATATATTTATAGTGGCAGTTTAATGAAACTAAACATTTATCTAAAAGCAAACAGACAGTACTTTGTAATTCTTCAGTACAGTTAATCATAACTATGTTAATGGCTGAAACCTTGAACCTTAAATCAGTAGTTTCAATTAATGAGAATAATGTGTATCAACAATGATTAGATGGGAAGAATAGTTAGAAGGTTCATCATGACTTTAACTTATTAATCTATTTTAACCTATGTTAAATGTTAAATTATAGCTTTTATATCAGCCCTCAGAAGCTACTGCCTAGTTCCACAATTATGAAGTTTTTCTATAATAACACTTTTCACATAGCTCTTCAACAAAGGTTTCACTATCAGGATATGCATTTGATGCTTGACTAATTCTATAGTTTGATATATTGAAGGTAGATAAACTGGCAAAGTAAAGTGGCAATGATATGCAGTGAGAAAAGACTCTAAAACTACTACAGAGAAAGAGTATTTTTTTTTTAAAGGAGTGTAACCAAATTGTTTTGAACATGATACTGTGAATAGAACTTATTTTACATTCTATTACTAATATTTATTTATAAGTAGACTTACTTTGTCAATAATAAATATCCAAGGAAAATATTCATACACACACACACACACACACACACACAGATATATATATATATATATATATCTGTGTGTGTATATATATATTATTATTATATATATATTTATTGTGTATATATATACACAATAAATAAGTGAATGTTAGTGACTATTTCTAACTTTTTTTGGTCATTTTTATTTTTCTTGATAATTTTTTGTTGGGGATTTTATAGCAGAGCCAGGAGAAGTCTCACCTCTGGCATTTTGTTCATTACTACATCTACTGGCTATTAGTAGTATTATCTTATATTTAACTGAAGCATTTACCACAGAAGATTTTTTTTAAACTCTTCAATTTCATGAGAATACTTTAGCTCACTCTGAAGTGTATGATCTTAAGTCAATTTACCCTCCAAAATATCACATATTTTTAAATCAGTTGCCACCAATAATATGCAGGTCCTACTTTTCCCAAAGAATACCCCACATATAACACATTAATTTTATTATGAAATTGAGACCCAAGAGTAGTGGCAGTATGGTTCCTGTATTTCAAATATTTAAAAAGAATACTTTTGTTCTTACTTTCTAGAAAACAATGTAGATTAGATGATCAAGACTCTGGGATTTTCTGAATTTCCTGAAATATTTTGTACATCATTTTTAGGACCATAACTATAGACACTTTAAGGATCATAACTATAGAACCAAGACATATTATTACTGGTCTATTCATTCACTCATTCAGTCATTTATCCATTTAACAAGTGTTTAAGAACCTTCTACCTAGTAGACATATTCCTGGAAAATGAATATACAACAAAGAAAAACACTAAAGCAATGTTCTTTCATGGAGTGTTCTTTTCAGTAGAGAGGTAAATATCAACTAACATGTCACAAGTAGATAGACACACACAGAGCACTTTTGTTGAATATCAAAAGTTTATGGAAAAAAAAGTGAAGGCAGAAAAAAGAGACTGCAACACAGAGAAGAGTGCCGTTTAAATAAAGTGATCATGATGACTTCACATAGTAGAAAATATGTGAACCTTTCCCTAAATCAGAGGGAAGCAATCATTTGGCTCTCTGGAGAATAAGAAATCAAGGCAGGGGAACAAAATGCCAAACTAGGGTTTTATCTGGTGTGTTCTAAGAAGGACAGGAACAGAGGACTACAGTCAGAAAGCTGTCAAAAATGAGGTCAGAAAACAGGGAGAGAGTCCACATCAAATCAGAATTTTGGGGAGATTATACAGAGTTTGGAATATCCTCTGAGTGTGATGGAGAATAATTGGAAGCATTTCAAAAGAAGAGTGCAAAGATCTGTATTAAGCTGGAAAAGGAGCACATTGGCTGCTGTGTTGACTCCTCTCTAGGGAAATGGCTAATGTGGGCTGAGAACTAGAAAGCAATTGATATTGGCTTGGCTGAGCAGAGGGTACGAATTCTGAGATCCAAAACTAGAGCCAAAAAGATCTGCAAATGGCTTACGTATAGGCCATTAAATAGAGAGAGAAATCAAAGATTTCTCGAGGTTTCTTAAGCTACTTGGCTAGGGATTTAAATGTAGAAGTCGTTAGTACAAAGCTAAGGTGGAAAGCTATAGATTGGATGAAATCACAGTTAAGAAAGAGAAAAGGTCGTGTCCTAAACAAAGTCTTTGACTGCTCAAATACTTAGAAATTGGGATAATTTAGAACCAGTCTTTCTCAACTCTATTCTCTTATGTTTGGAATTGGTACCCTCTTTTGCCAAAATTTCAGGTACCAAAAAATACCCAATGCTAAACCCTTTCCCCCTGCTTACATCTGGGAGTCCAGATTTTTGTGCCATATTAATCCCTAAAGCTCCACAATTAGGCATTATTATTATTTTAGTAATACTAGGGGATGTAATAGTAATTTGTGCAGCAAATTAATTTTGGATTTATAGATAAATTTTACTATTAGGTCATCATTTCTTCTTTTAGCATATTCCTCAGGAACTTTTTCTTTCTTCTTGAAATAGCACCATTTAAATTTTATTTTATTTCCATTTTCTTGGTAGTCATTCAGTGGTTATAATTCAAATATTTTTATTTGCAGTATGCATGTTTATTCTTGATACCATCTTATAGCTTAAATATATTTGTGATCATAGTTTTTATTTCTGGGAACTTTTTAGAAAAGCCACTTTAGTGTAAGAAATACTTGGGCATCTAATTGTATTGTTAACTAATTCTCTGACTTTTGTAATGATGTTATTCTTCATATTTAACCCATATTTAACCCTTGCTGCTTTACACGGAAAATTAGTTACTCCTGGTTATCAAAGGACACAACTGATTAAGCTTTCCTTCCATCTACATCCAGAATCCAGCCCCCCTCCAAAACGGAATGATATCTCTGCTGTAAATAGATCATCTCTAGGGAACCGTGACCCTCCAGGTTGCCTGCTGCTTTAACTCTAATACCTTTATGTTCAATTGCTCTTCTGTTTCCTTGAGAGAAGGGCAAGACACATTGGTAAATTTTTTCATCTCCCATAAAAACAATGATACTACTCAGTATCCACCTGTCTTGCAGTGGTATACTCTCTAGAACGCCCATAGTTCATAAAGCTAGAAGCAGAACTCTCATTTCTCTCTATATTCAGCATCACCAAGGAAAATAGCTTAGCAGAAGAAAAGTTGGTCCTTTTCTATAGTAACTTCTGGGTTCATATATGACTGGATTCAATATCACTGACCAGACCCTTTGGCATTTTCACTGATCCTTAGTAAAACAAATGTGTTTTTCAGAAGGCTTAACGCATGAAATTAAATAATAATAGAGAATTCCTTTCATAATTAAATTATTTCTAGTTGTTTAATATAAAATATATTTTATAAAAAAGTTATGGTTTGAATAAATGGCAGAGCTTTGGTTTATTTTTAATTTTTAAAAATTTCTTTCTTTCTTTCATAACAGTGAGAGACAGAGAATGAGAGAACGAGGACCTTTAAGAGGGTCCCGTGCCATGCTCTCTGCCCAGTCCTTTCAACCATTGAGGGTCATGTGTTCTTGAACTTGGTGTGTACAGGTTACTGGAGAACTGAACTTGTGATCTTCTATATAGATCCAACATACCTTGAGCAGCAATTAGTATTATTCATTGATGCTAACCTTATTTTATTTTATTTTACTTTTTCATTTTATTTTATGTGGTCACATTTCACAACTTTGTTCCATTGAAAATATTTTGACCTTACAGTATAAACTTAGATTTTATATATTAAGGAAAGGGGTAGGAAGTAATTTTTAAAATAATTTTAGTTACATTATTTTAATTTTTAATTTGCTATAGACACATGCACTCACCAGAGAGACAGACAGAGAGAGAAAGACAAAGAGTGAGGGAAAGTGAGAAAGCAAGCCAGCAGGTTCAGGACTCGATCCATGATTGACCATGAAGTATTCCAGTGCCTTAAGCACCACACCACCTGCTGGCTCTGAAATCAATCTTGATAAGTACCTAGGGAAAACATAAGTTTCTGTCTTCAAAAGTATTTTTTCTTAAGTTTACTAACTAGTTGGGCAACTTAAGATTTATTCACACACTATTTCCACTTTGAAGAAAAATTAGTTTAAATTATATTTTTTATATTTCTTTTGATAAATTTAAGGGATTATACTGGGGGCCAGCAGGTGGCATGGTAGTTGAGGTGCTGGACTCCCACATGATTGACTATGGTTCAAGTCCCAGACCTGCCTGCTTGTTTTCTCACTTTCCCTCTCTTTCTGTGTCTATGTCTCTCTGGTCAAATTAAAAACAATGATAATAAATAAAACAAAATAAAGTAATTCTTTAAAAAAAGAGAGATTATATGGAGCTAGCTGATGCCATGATGGTTAAGGTAACTATATCTCACATGCTCAACAGCAAGGTTCTAGTCTCAGACCCTGTGGCTTAAAAAACATGCCGAGCACATGTGTGTGCATGCCCAGAGTCCTAAAGGGGGAAATGGAAGAGAAAGAATTATGGTGTGACTATCCTAAATCGGAGGGTGTGTGCTTTCTCATTTTCCCTCTCTAGTGAGCACATGCACCCTCTAGCAAATTACCAAAAAAGAAAAAAGAAGAAAGAAAAAGAAATTATATAAATCATATATACATAAAATATCATTATGAATACTAAAAATCACCACATTTTCATGAAACTTGACTCTGCTTTGTAGCAGAGTCTCATCATTAGAGGAATCTATCTCAGCACCAGAGTACTGTACTCAGATAAGCTTGCTTCACATGCTTATTTCCAATGTGTTCCTTGTTCTTAGGCATGTGCTTTGCTCAAACTTCTGTATTCCTGTGTATTTGTATTTCTAACTGAAAACTTATATATGTCCATATGCACAGTTCTGTCCACTAATGTGGTGGACAAACATGTAAAAAACGGGCATCCTCATTGGGCGGAAAGGAAATATTTTTGTTGTTAGCCTCCCATTGGCCATGTAATAAGAGATTATATATTTATTATTCTCTGATCCTAAGGCTAATAAGAGATTATTTATTTATTATTCTCTGATCCTAAGGCATCAGACAAAGCACAAATATAATACTATTCATTTAATGTTTTGTGTGACAACTTCATTTTCATCATCTTGAACCAAGCCTATGGCACTATATCTCAATAAAGGGAAATAATTCAATTGTAACAGTCTGAACCACAAAGCAGGTGATACTTTTCCTAATTGTTCTGAATTCATTCTGCTAAGGTCAGGCTAAATTGGACTTTTAAATTATTGTTTCCAATGATGCTGCATGACTACAAATGCTACTGGGTATTAAAAGGAAAGATATATCTATTTTTCCCTTGTGTTGTTTACTCATAATCAATTAAAACATGTATTTAGTGAGGCATTAAACAAGATTCACACATGAAAAATGTAAAATTTGTTAACAGAGGTTAAGAATTTACATATATTGAGTAAAGTTTTTTTCATTTCTAGTTATACAGGTAAATGTTTTAAATATGTAAATGCTTGTAATCATAAGTAGCTCAAATGATTATAAAGAAAATAGAAACAAAGTTTGTTTAGAAGAGGCTCATTATCACTTTTTCTTCATTATCATATTTCAGGACTGCTCAAAAATATTATTTATTTAAAAAGTCATGGATTATGATCTTGAGAAAGTTATATTTTAAAACTAAAAGAAAATATTCTGACATTGCCTTTCTCAACCTACTGTAAGATTTTAACCTTATTTATAAAACAAGTTGTATCAAAGATTGAATATGGTACTCTTTTTTTTAGAGATTTTTGCCTTGGGGCATGTGTGCTTTGAGAGAGAGAGACAGAAAGGAGAGACAGTGAGAAGGAAAGTGATAAATCACCCCCCAGGAGGAGGACCATGCCTCAATGCCTTCTCCATTCTCCTTCTGGGATCTTGAACATGTACACATGCCTGGCATGAGTCTCAAGTCACCAGGTCCAGGACTTGAACTTCAACTCATGTAGGACTCCAGCAACTTAACTACTATGCCATCTCCTGGTACCCTACATGATGCTTTCTAATATCTTTTTTTCTTTACTTCCAGAAGACACATTTACCAAAGAAAGAGAAAGCATATCACACCCTCCTCTCCCAGTGTGGCCTGATTAGACTGCCATCTTCCTTCCTCCACTTCTCTATCCCATCATAGTCTGGGGTCCTGTGCCCAGCATGTTTTTCAAGCCGCTGGGGCCAGAACTCCACCCAACTGTTGATCACGCTGCGTTTGCCTTCCTATGCATAGAGTGTGACCTCTGTACTACAGGGAGGCCCATTGATACCATGCTTTTAGCCAAGAATTTAAATGCACTTTCGTGCTCAAGCTAACCATTTCAAACTCTTGGGATTTATCAGTGTTGCCTTTTGGAAACATCATTTGTGTGTTACCAAGGATGAAAGCATCCTTCTGGGATGATGGGAATTGGTCCCGGACATGACTTAAATTTATTGCTAAAAAGTACAAGACTTTGGTACATTATTATACATCATTTTAAAATTTTATCTTTTTCATGATCTCTTTTCTGATAATGTTTATCTAAATTATTTAAGGCAACTGGATCCCACAAGGCCAACTGTGCAATCTGAGTCCGGAACTTGTCATCTTGATAAACAAGTGGGGCACGTGTGTATGCGTGGTCAAAATCAGGAGAGAATAGAGGATAAAGGACTGTGGTGTGGCCATCACAGGGGATGACTTCCTTTCCTTCTCTTCCTCCCCTTTCTGTCTCTCCAGTGAGTACTCAGGCCCTTTGGGAGAGAAACAATTTGAAAAGAAGTGAATTTATCTAATGTTTTCATTATATCATAACCGATTTAATTTTTGCTACCAAACCTAATCATATAAAATGTACCCCACAGAGAGCTGCACCAAGTTATTTAATTTTAGCTCTTGAAAGCTTTGAGCTCTAAGTAACAATACAGAACACCACCAGAGGTGCATATTTGTCTGTGGTCCTCTTGCAGAGACTAGATATTCCCTTTACAATACCTTGTGTACTATTAAACACCATACCAACTAAAAGGGGTATGTATACCTAAGGAGGTTAAGCTTTTAGAAAGTTGGTGTAGGAGGAAAGCTTTGGTATTTAAAACTTTGTTGATATGGACATTTTCAATAAGTTTCAAACAAAGCAACTATGTTGCAAAGTGAATTACACAGAAAGCAGCAAATACTGAAACCCAGAATAGAACCCCAGGTCTTTTACTTCTGGATCAACATTGCACTAATACAGCTATGTATCAGTTTCTTTGGTCTCTGTTTTTTCTTTATTGCCTTCCCATTTGTATGGGAATACAATAGTGCAAACTGAATGAGACTTAAATTTAAGCAATTTAAATTTAAAAATAATGTCTAATGTCACTATGTCCTTCAATATCCAAGAACTTATTACGCAGAGTATTGATAGATAATGGGAGCTGGAATAAAACAAGGACACTGCTAAAAGAAGACTGACCCATAAACTGACTTATGAAAACAACACTGGCAAAATTCCAGGGACATATGAAGACTATGTAATGTTAAACTTGATATTAAAGAGCATAGGTTCCTAGCATTTTTTTTAAAAAAGGCACTTTGATTCAGTAACAACACATCCAGATAGTTTGTATACCAATTTCGACATATTTTTTGGCACATTTTAGACAATGTTTTGTAATGTTTAAGTTGTTAAGCCATTTGACCATTTTCTTCCTCTTTTTAATTTTACTAATTAAACTTTTAAATCCAAGCATCTTTTTGTGTACTTGGAGGAAATTGTCAAAATTTTATGTACGGAGCCAGCAGATTGTTTACTGGTTAAAGCTCTAGACTCCCACCATGTCCACTGAGGTTAGAGTTCCAGACCGGTGACTTGAACACAAACATGTGTGCATGCAGGCCCAAAATCCTGAGAGGAAAATGGAGGAGAAGGGATTGCAGCATGACCACACCTTCCCCTTCTCCCAAGAGGATGATTTCTCACTTTTTCTCTCTCTGTATCTCTCCCTGAGTCTCTGGAGAGCACACACAATCTACAGCATAGCAAAAATCTCTCTTAAAAAAAAAAAAACTGGCGGGGGCAGATGGTTCAGTAGTTAAGCCACTGGACTCCCATGTGGCTGACTGCAATTTGAGGCCAAGACACAGTGGCTTGAAACTCATTCCAGGTGTATGTATGTGTGTGTGTGCATGTGTGCCCAAGATATCAGGAAACGATTTAAGGAGAAGGGATTGCAGTGTGTCCATTTCCCCAGGAGATGACTTCTCACTTTCCCTCTCACTGTCTCTGTCTCTGTCTCTCTCTCTGGAGAGGGCTTATGCCCTAAAGCAAAAACTGTTTTAAAAAAATCATAAATATATGTATTTACTTTACCTTTCCAAACCTCCTGAGGAGACTTTGCAAATACCTGAGACGAACAGAAGAACCAAGTGCGCTATGAATCCCATGCTTACTAAATTTATTAAACCAGAATAACTTTAAAATATATATGCATTTTGTTATAGCAAAATTTGGTTGTTTTACAGGATTTTTTAGAGTCATACTTTTTATAGAGACTTTATGGTTTTCATTCTACCCAAATAGGTATTGACTATAGTTTTTGCTTTTATTATTTTTTTGGGGGGGGGAATGAATTTCTAGGCATAATAGAAAATTCGGGTCTTATATTTTTCTCTTTTTTAAGAATTATTTTATTTAACTTTATTCAGTTTTTAGAAATTTGACCAGAGAGGGACAGAGCAAGAGAGCGAAAGGATAAAGAGAGAGAGCAAACCTCCAGATCCAGGACTTGAACAATGGTCGGCCATGTAGGAGTCTAACAACCTTAAGCATGACGTGATCTGCTGGCCCCATATTTTTCTCATAATATGGATTCTGGTTGTTGTTGTTTGTATAGTGGTTCAATAAATCTTAAGCTCAGGTAATTAAATGCTACTGAATCTTAACAAGACAAAAAAATGTTTTATGTGGGGTGGGATTGGTCCATCTACAATGAGTTTGATAAACATAAGTATTACCAAATTTTTACATATTTTAGCTCAATAAAATCTGAACTGTCAGATTTTCTTTATCTGCATGTGGAAATTCATATTTAAAATCAACGTCTGTCTTTTTGATACAATAGATTATGATTTGTTTTAATAAAATGAAAAGTACTTTTATGTTTTTTTATATAGGGGAGGGATTAACATTTAATTCTTTTTTTGTTTTATTGCTGTTATCAATGCCAGTTTACTTATATTACTTAATAAGTAATACATATGACATTTTACTATTCATAGAGAAAATTATTTATTAATTTATTTATTTCTCTCAGCATGAATACATTGTATACTGGCCCAGTCAAAGCTATTACTGTATACATTATGATCAAGAGGTAACTTTTTATTTTTGTGTCCATAAAATGTTTTGCTTCCTCCCTTTCATAGCCTCTCCACTACCCCATCTACACCCTGACTCTCTTATCTTCAGTCGTGCTCCCTCCTTTTGTACCTTCAAATCTTTCAGTTTCTGCCGTAGAGTGCAGACATTTGGTATATAGTAAGTGATAACATACAATGCCTCTCTTTCATTCTGGCTTGGTTCACTCAGCATTAAATATTCCATATTTATCCACTTTGTATCAGATCTCATTGTATTTTATGGCTGAGTAGTAAAGATGACATGATTATATACATAGAAAGTCCAAAAGAACTCATACAAAAACTCTTGAAAGTGATAAATGAATACAGTAAAGTGGCAAGATACAAAATCAACACATACCAATCTATAACATTTTTATACACCTACAAAGTACAGACTGAGATAGAATTAAATAAAGCAATTTTATTTACAATGGCCACCAAAAAATATATCTAGGGATAAACGCAACCAATGAAATCAAAGACCTCCATGAAAACTACAAAAAACTAATCAAAAAGAAATTGAAAATGATACAAAAAAGTGGATAGACATCCTGTGCTCCTGGGTTAGAAGAATTAATATACTTTTCTGGAATTATAAAAAATCCCATGTTACCAAAGAAATACTGTGCCAAAAGAGTAAAGTAGGAAGTATCTCACTTTCTCATCTCAAAACATATTACAAAGCTGTAATAACCAAAACAGCACGTTACTTGCATAAAATCAGGCATGTAGACCAATAGAACAGAATTAAAAACTCAGAAATAACACCCCGAACATATAGCTGACTGATTGTTGACAAGGGGTGCAAGGCAATCCATTGGGGAAAAGAAAACCTCTTCAGGACATGGTGCTGGAAAATAGAGAGGCAAGTCATTTTTGAGACAAAGAAATGCTTTATTATCTATTGAAGATAACTTTATAGTATCGTTAACTGGACTGGTGAGAAATGTACACATGTTGGGATATTCACTTTGCAAGCTAAGTAACATGATTGAATGCATAAAATAAATTGAAATAAAAAATAGAGAAAAAAAAACTTAATATCCACCTGCAGAGAAACAAAACTAGATCTCTGTCTCTCATCATTAACAAAAATCAACTCAAAATTGATCAAGATCTAAACATAAAACCTAAAACAATAGGGAACCAGCAGTTAGCGTAATGGCTATGTCGCTGTACTCTCACGTAGTTGACCGCGGTTCACGTCTTGGACCTGGTGGCTTAAATCTCACGCCGGGAGCGTGTGCGTGTGTGCCCAAGATCCCGAGAGGAGAATGGAGGGGAAGGGATTGCGGCTTGACCATCCCCCCTAGGGGGTGATTTCTCGCTTTCTGTCTCTATGTGTCTGGCGAGCG